>NC_092717.1:67812426-68129489 GCF_047496885.1 Scyliorhinus torazame | reverse complement strand
TGAAGAGTTTAGGTATGGACTTGGATGACTAAGGAGCAGACAGAGGTCTTGGTATCCATTTACTCACTCAAAAGCATCAGCAATTGGTGCAGAACACACTGGACGGGATTCTCCGGTCGCCCAGCCACGTGTTTCTCGGTGGCACGCCTTTCGCTGCCGACAGGATTCACTCTTCCCATTGCTGGTCAATGGGATTTCCCATTATAGCCACCCATGCTGCCGGGAAACTCATGGGCGGGGGTGCGCTGCCAGCAGAAAAAGAGAATCCCAACGGCCGGAGAATTCCAGCCACTATCTTAATAATTCAGATTTTAGGAATGCCATTTGGATTACTTGATTCTGGTTCTCAAGGGCATTTAGGGCTGGGCAACAAATGCTGTCCTTGCCAGTGATGCTAACATCCCAGGAAATAATTTTAAAATACATTCCGGAAACACCATCACCACACAAACTACAGTCATTCAAGAAGAAGGTCCACCCCCACTTTCGCCACGGGCACTTGGGATGAATGACAATTACTGGCCTTATCAGTGATACCAATATTCCAAAGGATGACTTTCATGAAAGAGTGAGCAACGAGACCAAAGCATCCAGTAACAGCGAACACCAAATCGTCAGTGCCAAGCATTAAATAGGAGTCAATGCCAAAATAATCAGTTGAACTCTTAAGAGACCTGGCAGCGGTTTCATCAGGCTTCCAAGAACTCTGGAAGTTGTAAAGGATGTAGTTAACAGAACATTAAATTTCATATAAGTGGAAATGACCATGTCAAATCTACTCATGGGCGACACTGTTGAGTGTAGTCTTTTGAATGATATGTTCAGCTCAGGCTGCCTTCACAGGTGATTATGACGTTCCAAGAGCACAATTGCAAGAATATCCCTCCTGTTGGAAAGTACATATTTATGCTTCAGATAATATAACTAAAGCAGATTATCTAGTCATCATCACGCCATTGTGTGTAGGACCTTGCTCTGTGAAAATAGGCTGCTGTGGTTCCTACATTACAACAGTGGGTTCATTTCAAAAGCATCTATTTGGCTGTAAAGTGCTTTGAAATGCAATCCTCCCTTCCTTCCTCCAACACAGCTCAAATTCTGAGATGAGGCAGGCTAGTGAGGACCTATAGCTTATAAAGCGTAGGTCCTTCAGTGATTATCCGCTGACTGCCACTCCAGTGGTTAGCACTGTTGCTTGACAATAAGCGATTTTCATTTCATTCATTTCACAGCGCCAGGGTCCCAGATTTGATTCCTGATTTGGGTCACTGTCTGTGCGGAGTCTGCACGTTCTCCCTCTGTCTGCTTGAGTTTCCTCTGGGTGCTCCGGTTTCTTCCCACAAGTCCCGAAAGATGTGCTGTTAAGTGAATTGACATTCTGAATTCTCCCTCAGTGAACCCGAATAGGCGCCGGAGTGTGCCGACGAGGGAATTTTCACAGTAACTTCTTTGCAGTGTTAATGTAAACCTACTTGTGACACGAATAAAGATCATCATTATCCTGGTTGGTGCCATTCTTCACCAGCATCGCCAGATTGTGGATTCGGTCATTACCACTTAGTTCAATGAGATCTTCATTTTATGGTTTGAATTAAACAATCATTACAAATTTTCCGACACAAAAGGGGCACATTTTGTGAGACATTCTGTTCCACGTGTGGAATGAAAGGGCCATTTTCTCAGGTGCTTCAGAGAAGGAGCGAACAATGACCTGGGCCCAGTGAGTGAGTGCGCACACAAATGGTCATCTGCATATTGGTGCTCAATGACTGATCTTGGAGTGATCTTGGTTTGGGATTGGAGGTTGAAAAGTTTCTCATCTGATCTGCAGATTATTTCCATGATTGTGGGTAGTTTGCTCAAGGTGAGGAGCTGGTGCCAAAACACAGCTTTGTTTGATCCCTGTCTTCACTGAGATTGGGTTGTGGCAGTTCCATTGGTAAGGATTACAGCTTACATGTCATCATGGTGTAGTGAAGCATGGTGACCAATTCTGAGGGCAACCAACTTTGAGGAAGATATTCTTTAAGACTTCACAGTTGGGCTTTTGTTTCACTCAACGCCCTGACCTCTAGAATCATAGAATCCCTACCGTGCAGAAGGAAGCCATTCGGCCCATCGAGTCTGCACTGACCCTTCGAATGAGCACTGTACCCATATCCACTCACTCAATCACCCCTCCCTAGTCCCGTAACCCCATAACCTAACCTGCACATCCCTGGACACTAAGGGACAATTTAGCATGGCCAATCCCCCTAACCCATAAATCTTTGGATTGTGGGAGGAAACTGGAGCACCCGGAGGAAACCCACGCAGGCATGGAGAGAATGTACAAATTCCACACAGGCAGTGATCCAAGCTGGAATTGAACCCGGGTACCTGGCGCTGTGAGGCAGCAGTGCTAACCACTATGTCACTATGTCGCCCACAAGTCCTCTCCAACCAGCTCCCCACAGCATAACAGATCCCCACAATGGTTAAGGTCAACAGTGACATCCTGGAAAATGCGCACCATTTCTCATGAGCAGAGATTTACAGGCAAGGACCCATAAATCTGCCTGGGTGGTCTCCTGCCTGCCCCCAACTTGTCCACAATTTTATGGTGGCATGGGCGAGGCCTAGGGCGGACTACCATGCCCCAATTGAGTCCCTTGGATGATCAATTAACACCACTTAGGGCTGCTTCCTGCTAGGGTGACTGGTTCAGGCACAGGGCATGATGCCTGGCAGTTAAGCCTTTTCTGGTCTTGGGAGAAGGGAGAGTGACTCCATTACTGGTCCCCTTCTGAACTTGGTCACACCCCCGAATTTCTGGTCCCCTGTCCCCACCTGCCCTTTAAATCACAGCCCCCACCCTCCTCACCCACATCCCTGGGCCTCCCCTCTCATCCTTACCCTGACAACGCCCTGTGCAATGGCTCTAACATTATGACAGCTTATAGTTCCTTTAGTGGCCACTACTCCCAGTGATACTGATGGGATTGCACAGCTGTTAGTCAATCAAAGTGGCCGGCAGCTTTCTGAGGCTAAACCACCGCCCGAGTGAGGGCTGAGAGTATTGCCTCCAGCTAATTAATGCGCCGAGTAGCATTAAATGACTGTGCTCTCATCAACAGGAATGCCAACGTTGGAAAACATATGCACCATACCTTAGAAGCTTATTCCCTGCAATGGTAGGCGTAGACGGGATTCATCATCACCTTCAAATGTGCCAGCTTAGTCTTTGGCCGATTGAGGAAAAGAGTATCTGAAGAGCAGGAGCTCAATTCTGGGTCTATAAGTTATTGTGTAATAGGCAGCAGTGACCCCTGCACTCTTATATGTTCAATAGACTTGGACAACATACAACAGACACCTCAAAACACTGGAGAAGTACCACCATCAGTGCCTTCACAAGATCCTACCAATCAGCTAGCAAGAAAGGCAGTTAAACAGCACTGACCTCTTCCAAGCCAACCTGCCAAGCATGGAGTTGTTAATCACTCAAAACCAGCTCCGCTGGCCAGGTCATCATTCCTATGCCTGATCGCCGACTCCAAAGCTGTTCTACTCAGAACTTGGTCATGACAGGAGACTCTCAAGAGGACAGTGGAAACTCTTTAGATATGTTGTTAAAGCATTCCAAAGGGATCAAACATCCCTGCGGACTCATGGTTTATGGATAGGCATATGGAGTGCACTAGAATGATTGGGAGTAGGTTGATTTGATCTTAGTTTCAGACTAGTTCGGCACAACATCGTGGGACGAAGGGCCTGTACTGTGCTGTACAGTTCTATGTTCTATGATTGGCCCAAACTGGAGAAAGTTAATTCAGGAAACGGTAGCACAATGGGTTGCTTCACAACTCCAGGTTCCCAGATTCGATTCCCGGCTTGGGTCACTGTCTGTGTGGAGTCTACACGTTCTCCCCGTGTCTGCGTGGGTTTCCTCCGGGTGAACATAGAACATAGAAAAATACAGCACAGAACAGGCCCTTCGGCCCACGATGTTGTGCCGAACCTTTGTCCTAGATTAATCATAGATTATCATAGAACTTACAGTGCAGAAGGAGGCCATTCGGCCCATTGAGTCTGCACCGGCTCTTGGAAAGACCCAAGGTCAACACCTCCACCCAACACTAAGGGCAATTTTGGACACTAAGGGCAATTTATCATGGCCAATCCACCTAACCTGCACATCTTTGGACTGTGGGAGGAAACAGGAGCACCCGGAGGAAACCCACGCAGACACGGGGAGGATGTGCAGACTCCGCACAGTCAGTGACCCAAGCCGGAATCGAACCTGGGACTCTGGAGCTGTGAAGCAATTGTGCTATCCACAATGCGACCGTGCTGCCCTCAAGAACAAATAAATCAACACTATATCATTTTACCGTAATCCATGTACCTATCTAATAGCTGCTTGAAGGTCCTTAATGTTTCCGACTCAACTACTTCCACAGGCAGTGCATTCCATGCCCCCACTACTCTCTGGGTAAAGAACCTACCTCTGACATCCCCCCTATATCTTCCACCATTCACCTTAAATTTATGTCCCCTTGTAATGGTTTGTTCCACCCGGGGAAAAAGTATCTGACTGTCTACTCTATCTATTCCCCTGATCATCTTATAAACCTCTATCAAGTCGCCCCTCATCCTTCTCCGTTCTAATGAGAAAAGTCCTCGCACCCTCAACCTTTTCTCGTAAGACCTACTCTCCATTCCAGGCAACATCCTGGTAAATCTCCTTTGCACCTTTTTCAAAGCTTCCACGTCCTTCCTAAAATGAGGCGACCAGAACTGTACACAGTACTCCAAATGTGGCCTTACCAAAGTTTTGTACAGCTGCATCATCACCTCACGGCTCTTAAATTCAATCCCTCTGTTAATGAACGCGAGCACACCATAGGCCTTCTTCACAGCTCTATCCACTTGAGTGGCAACTTTCAAAGATGTATGAACATAGACCCCAAGATCTCTCTGCTCCTCCACATTGCCAAGAACTCTACCGTTAACCCTGTATTCCGCATTCATATTTGTCCTTCCAAAATGGACAACCTCACACTTTTCAGGGTTAAACTCCATCTGCCACTTCTCAGCCAGGCTCTGCATCCTATCTATGTCTCTTTGCAGCCAACAACAGCCCTCCTCACTATCCAGAACTCCACCAATCTTCGTATTGTCTGCAAATTTACTGACCCACCCTTCAACTCCCTCATCCAAGTCATTAATGAAAATCACAAACAGCAGAGGACCCAGAACTGATCCCTGCGATACGCCACTGGTAACTGGGATCCAGGCTGAATATTTGCCATCCACCACCACTCTCTGACTTCTATCGGTTAGCCAGTTCATTATCCAACTGGCCAAATTTCCCACTATCCCATGCCTCCTTACTTTCTGCAGAAGCCTGCCATGGGGAACCTTATCAAATGCCTTACTAAAATCCATGTACACTACATCCACTGCTTTACCTTCAGCCACATGCTTGGTCACCTCCTCAAAGAATTCAATAAGACTTGTAAGGCAAGACCTACCCCTCCTTCCTTCAGTACCCTTTCCATGACTTTGCCTACCACCGAAGTAAGACTAACTGGCCTGTAATTCCCAGGGTCATCCCCATTCCCTTTTTTGAACAGGGGTACGACATTCGCCACTCTCCAATCCCCTGGTACCACCCCTGTTGACAGTGAGGACGGAAAGATCATTGCCAATGGCTCTGCAATTTCATCTCTTGCTTCCCATAGAATCCTTGGATATATCCCGTCAGGCCTGGGGGACTTGTCTATCCTCAAGTTTTTCAAAATGTCCAACACATCTTCCTTCCTAACAAATATTTCCTCGAGCTTATCAGTCTGTTTCACACTGTCCTCTCCAACAATATGGCCCCTCTCATTTGTAAATACAGAAGAAAAGTACTCGTTCAAGACCTCTCCTATCTCTTCAGGCTCAATACATAATCTCCCGCTACTCTCCTTGATCGGACCTACCCTCGCTCTAGTCATTTTCATTTTCTCACATATGTGTAAAAGGCCTTGGGGTTTTCCTTGATCCTACCCGCCAAAGATTGTTCATGCCCTCTCTTAGCTCTCCTAATCCCTTTCTTCAGTTCCCTCCTGGCTATCTTGTATCCCTCCAACGCCCTGTCTGAACCTTGTTTCCTCAGCCTTACATAAGTCTCCTTTTTCCTCTTAACAAGACACTCAACCTCTCTTGTCAACCATGGTTCCCTCACTCGACCATCTCTTCCCTGCCTGACAGGGACATACATATCAAGTGTATATCAGGGTGCTCCTGTTTCCTCCCACAAGTCTCGTAAGACGTGCTGTTAGGTAATTTGGACATTCTGGATTCTCCGTGTACCCAAACAGGTGCCGGAATGTGGCGACTCGGGGATTTTCACAGTAAATTCATTGCAGTGTTATTGTGAGAATAAAGATTATTTTTTAAAAAGAAAGCACTGAGACGCATATCTAGAGACTTTAGCAGAAACACGTAAAAGCATAGTTAAATCATTGGAGATAGAGAAGAAACCTCCAAACAATCCATCCATCCAACATTCAAGCACCACTTGCCCCACATGTGGCAGAGTCTGCAGTTTGTGCACCGGACTGCCAAGCCATCTCGGAACCCATTGATATGCCATCAATTAAGACGGAGAACGCAGAGTGAATTAACTGTGGCTTTAATTGACTTACAACAGACCTGGCAGCGTGCCCCAGAATGAGGCAGTGTGAGAGGTCGCAGGTACCCAGGCCCCAGGGGGAGGAACCACAGGCAGAGCCAAAACCGTACAACATGTAAATATAGTGGCAATACTGTACAACACGTAATATGTGGCAGCACAATACAACACAGTGGTTTCACCACACCCATTGAACCGGAATGAAAGCAAGTCATTTTCAAACCCAATAGCCTAGCTCAGAAGAAATATGCAGAGCCCTGCACACAAGGAACATGGATTTGAAAATTAGGTATGGGGAGGCCAGGACTCCCAAACGGTGGCCAGGTAATCCACAAGCTGGCTTCAGCACCCTCATTCTCCCATCTACAACCTTGAGCTGGGAGGAAAGCATCCCAGCATGCAGCTGTGTCCCCCACAACCAGTTACACAACACAGTTCTATAAATAATGAAATAAAGAATGTGCATTTATATAGTGTCTATCTCAACCTCAGGTCAAAATAATTCTCATCTTCATGTTCAAATCATTCCATTGCTTCACCTCTTCCTATTTCTGTCACATCCTTCAGTTCTACAGGCCTCCTAGATCTTTGAGTTCCTCCAATTCTATCCGTTTATCTCTTTTGGCTGTTCAACGTGTTGTTGTTCTAAAGCAATTCACAGCTAATTAAATGCTGTGGATATGTATTCACTGGTGTAATGTTGGGAAATAAGAACAGTACAGGGTTATCAAGAACCTCAAACAAGGCCGACTCAGAGGCGGGTTTACAATGAAACACACCAAGCCTAGGCACAGTTGTGTGGCGTAACCACACTGGGCCGGGGCACTGGGAATGCCATCGGAGTCAGACTACTCTGCATTTTACTCTGATTGGTGAGTCCGAAAGAGCGGGAAAACTGGTGACGAATGGTTAAATTGAGGCGAGGCAAGACCATGAAGAGAGATCAAGCTTACGCCGGGCGCCTACACTTGCGGACCCAGGCCAGCAATCGGCACACGAGGCGGGACAGCCGAATCAAGCCACTGATGCAATGGCTGAGCAGCCGAGGTGGGCAGGCTTTGCCCCGGGCGCCGGCACTTTCGGACCCAGGCCACCAACAGGAACAATGCCCTGAATCGAGTCACGAGGAACTGGCGGGCAGAGGAGCGGACCCAGAACACGCAGGCAACGACGACGCAAAGCGACTCCAAAGCCACAGCGCGTGAGGCAGGCTTGCAGAGCCCAGGCGAGCAAGGTGAGTGAAATAGTCAGATTGGGTATTTTTGTGGCTTCTGCCTTTGTGTTCTGGGGGTGGATGGGGCCGTGGGGAGAGGGGGTGGCCAGAAATGAAGGTGAGCGCGGGGCCCACGAACTGTAAATCCGCCTCTGGCTTGAATTATTTCTTTAAATTCCAAAATGGGCGGCACAGTGGTTAGCACTGCAGCCTCATGGCGCTGAGGACACGGGTTCAAATCCGGCCCCAGGTCACTGTGCGGGTGGGGTTTGCACATTCTCCCCATGTCTGCGTGGGTCCCACCCCACAAATCCAAAGATGTGCAGGGCAGATGGATTGGCCACGCTAAATTGTCCCTTAATTGGAAAATAAAGAGGCAATTTAGCGTGGCCAATCCACCTTGGGTGGCTGCAGCTGCTCTCTGTGTTGCGCTGCTGTGTCCAGAGCTGGTGGTTGCTGAATTGCCTGGATGAAGGAGAGAGGGAGGATGACATTTGCAGATACCTGGTTTATCTGGAGCTCAACAGATGTTACAGGGCAAAGCAGTCTTCATAGGTGAAGGTTTGGCCTGGAGTGGATAGAGTTCCAGCCTGGGACTGGATTGAAACACTGCCTGCCTCACTGCATTTTCAGAGCCTGCAGCAGAAGGAGAGGAGGAGGGGCCGGGACTGTTTGCTGCCTGTTCCATCGACAGGGCCCTTGGAGCTGGGGCTGTTTGCTGTTTGCTGCCTGTTTTACCTACAGAGCCCTTGGGCCTGAGGCCTCCCAGCAAACAGGAGGTTGCTGCAACACTTGGAAGGGGACGAAGAGGAGAAGAAGGTTGGTGCAACTGGACTTTATCTTGTTTTCATGTGCCGATAACGCCGAGACGGGATAATATCCATGGACTGTTTTGCTGGGCTGAAGGCCCTGTCCCTCACCCACCCACCTGCTGCTGGATTGAAGTCCTTTTGGGGGAACAGCCCACAAGAATTTCCTCGGCACCGGCCTGTCTTTTTGTACCTTAACTTCCTGCTCCTCCCTCCCCTTCCCTCCCTTGTACTCGAGGCACCCTGTGCCCCATCCTCCTGTGCCTTCCCCCCCCCCCCCCCCCCCCTTCAGTTACACTCTCCCTCCCCTATCGTCCACCACTGACCATGATGGCAATAACGCTGCCTACGCCGGTGGTGGGACCCTCTACAGCAGTGGTGGCCTCCACCCTCCCCACTGTTCGGGGTTAGGTCACCGTTTCGCCCCACAAAACTTGGAGTAAAGTGCTACGCCCACCCCACCATGTGAATCGAGGCTGCGTCTGTGCTATGGCGAGGTTGTTGGCCCTTCGGCCATAGTTGCAGCCTCGAAGGTGTATGGCAAAGCTGTCTTTTTGAGAGCTGAGCGGGCGGTCCACCTCGCCCTGGAAAAAGGGTTCACAGTTGACGGGATCTACCTGGCGGTGGACCCGCTGGAGGCCACAGCCGAGAGAGTTATCTTCTCTAATGTCCCACCTTTTATTCCCACGGAGCTCCTCCTCACCCACCTCCATCAACTGGAAGGGACTTTTGAGATTCCTTTTGGGTCAAAACATATTGCACCTTCTGGTCCGGGGGGGCGTGCGATGCCACACCTGCAAGAAGGTGGGACATATTAGAAAAAATTGCCCCACCTCTAACACTGCCGCTGATGGTGCCGCCGCCCCCTCTACTTCCACTGTCGTGGAGGTGAGGGGCCAGCCCCGTGGCCGGAAGGCTGAGAGGAAGACCAGCAGAACGATTCGTCAGCAGTCAGGTTTGGGCCCCTCTGACCCTGACTGACCCAGTTCCCCTGGCTACTGACCCGGGTGCAGCCGTTACACCTCACCCCAGCAACACCCTCAGCCCGGTGACGTTTCGCCATTGGATGCCGGGCACAGCGACACTTCTGCGCAGGCCCCTGTGGGTGGCGGTAGTGAGGTGCGTGACCTCGAACCAGAGGCTGCTTTGTTCCTGCCACAAATTCTGGAGAGAAGCATTGAGGGACAAGGAGTCAGCCTGGAGGAGCCTCCAGAGATAGAGGTCTCCCCGGCGTGTGACCCTCTCCCCCGCTAACGGCGTCACTTCAGGTTCTTTTCCATTGATGTCACGCCCAGTCCCCGAAAGAAAAGAGGCGGGGGGATAGTGAGGAAATCCCAGCAGCTGCCGCTGTCCCCCAGGCAGGGTGCTTTGGGGTCGGACGGGACCCGAGAGGGTCCGTTCCACCCAGTACAATTTAGCACCCCGGACTTGTTCAATTTCTCAGGGGAGGGTGTCAGCGATAACCCTCTGCTTCTTCAGTTCTTAGCGGGTTATGATTTGAAGACCCTCTGTCCCAACATCTGTCTTCGGGCACCTCTGCCACCATCCCGGACCTGTTTCCGGAGTTCTTTTCGGGGCCTTCCAGTGACCAGGCGGTGGGGGCAGAACTGGCATCTGCTGGCCCGGGACCCCGGGAGGAGCCTGAGCAGATCCTGCTGGTCGATGATCCCGGTGACGGGATCAAGGCAGCCCCTGAGTTGGTTGGTGGGCCTGTGTCACCCGCCACACTGTGGGCCTGGAGGGCGACTGTCCGAAGGCTGTCAGCCGCCCAGTGTCAGGAGTGCAGGGTGCACGGGACGCTCTGTAGCGGGGTGCAGGTCTCACTCGTGCCTGACACTATGTCGCTCCTCACCCCCTCTGGGGGTCTCCCGGAATCTGGCACATCATAATTGAAGGTTCTTTTGTTTTTCTGCCACTACAGATATTTCAGGCAGTGCCCTATTTGCCCCCCCCCCCCTCACCAACACTCCGACTCCCTCCCTCCCACCACCCTCCTTTCCCCTCTCTCCCCACCACTCCCCTTCCTTTCCCTTCTGTTGGTACAGAGGTGAGGGTATCTGGCGCAAAGTTTAGTGCTTGTACCATTTGTTTTTTGTAGAAATGTGTTGTGAACTGTTTTAATAATCCGAGAATCCACCCCCCTCCCCGTACGTTGGTACTGAGGGGAGGGTACCCTGTTTCTCCAACACACAATGAATGTTTGTACCATTGTGGTAAACACCACTGGTAACACACTTTTGGATTTTGAAGTGGGTGCAGGCACTCTCTCGATCTCTGTTGCTGCTATTGTTTCTAGTGTTGAACGTTTCTAGTGTTGAACTGCATGGAGGAAGGAGAGAGGAAGGAGGAGAGCTGGAGCGGATTTGTTGCTGGAAATGGCAGACCGCAGCTGGATTCAGGCCAAGAATGGAAGGCCTAGCCGCCTGCAGCTCGAGGTGAATTGATGGTGGCCTGCTGCTGCTCCTGGAGGCTCCGGGGGTTGGCCCCTTGGACTGTTGAAGTAGACTTTGGGATTTTGGTGCCTTTCTACTGACTATTGTCTGTTTTGGAGAGTCTTATCTAGGGTTTTCCCCTAGGCGTTGCCATGTCACCGGGTGGCCATTTTCTGGATTGTTGATGAACCTTTCAAGCTGCACCGGGTGTCAGTGAGTATTGAGTCGGACACTGTTTTGTTGCACTAGGACTGACTTTTTGGACTTTTGTGTTTGATTTGTTACTGTTGTCTCTGTCCATGTTGTTAAACTGCTCTGCTTGCCGGTTGGGCAGGTTGCCACGGTGCTGTGAAGGAAGGTCCCTGTCTCCTCTGCAACGCCCGGGTGTGTATCTTTCCGGTGGTCTGTGCTCCTTGCGGAGAGAGCCCTCCGATGTGAGGCTCCCAGGCCCCGGGGGGGGGGGGGGGGGGGGGGGGGTGATGAATGAAGCGGACGTTTGCTGGCTAGAGGCCTGGATCTGTTGCTTTGGCTTTAACTGGAAACCCCTTCGGTGGGGTGGGGGGGGGGGGGGGGGGAGAACAGGGGCTTCTTGTGTACGTATATGGGTGGTTTTCTGCATTTCGTAGATGTTTCTATATGTTGATCGACTATATACGTCCTTTGAGGGAATAAATTGGCTATACGCTGGCTTTTAGCCGGTGGCCTGTTTCATGGCTTATTGTTTTGAGCCCTAATGTGGCCCCTTTGTGGGAGAGGGGGGATATTTTCTACTCTCTCTCTCGTACTGTTGCTCTTTTTAGCCTTAGTCTATTGGCTCTGATTACGTCACCTTTGCTCACGAGTCGCCAGGTATCTATGATACCGCCACGTGGTTCAAGTTCAGGTTATGATTAATAATACAGTTAATAATAATATTAATAATACTTAGTAAGGATTAAAACAACGGTCATTTATTATATACAACAAGCAATATTAATACCTTAATACTACTTTCTATATAATAAACCTATCACTACTGGCCAAATACTTAACTTAGGAAGAGCCCACTTCCTACCGGATAGCGATCGCTGAATTCAAACTTACTGTTACCGGTTGCTGTTCTTGCGAAGGTCTTGAGTCGGCGAAGAGGAGAGAGAGAGATCTGAACTTGGCCCCTCACTTTTATAGGGCCCAGGGGCTTCCCGCCTCCCGGGGCAGCCCTTGACCCTGAGTCCCAAGTGATTGGATTTGTTCCCAATCCCTGGGGTCGATGTGTCCAATGGTGAGGCGATTCCTCGATCGGGGGGTGGTCGTTCACCTGTCTTTGTTTCGGCCACTGCAGGCGCCGACAGGTCTGGCCGGGTATTCAATTGCTAATGTGTTGCAATTGTTCCCGGGGATAGCCGATTTAACTGCAGCTGTCTGGATAGATGGGCTGCTAACAGTCCTGAATGCAACTGCAAATACCTGGGTTGATGGGCTGTTGATAGCCCTGAGTATCGATCTGGGCCAACTTCCCCAGAGCCGAATATGCAATACTGTCTGTAGCTGCCTGCTTGTGTCTTGTTAGCTGCTTTTCCCAGCAGTCTTTCGGGTTAGCCATTTCAAACTGGGTTTTGGTCAGATTAATCGGAACGCAGACATTTTACGTGGCTCCAGCCCCGCCTTGTGATCCTAACGCGAAGCGTGAAGGATCACATAAATTTTGTCCTCTTCGTTCCCAGACCGGGGGGGGGGGGGGGGGGGCACCTCCTACATGGCCACTACTCTGATCCTAGCTATGCACAAAAATCTACCTAAACAATTCTTGAGGGCGCTATGTCAGGCAGGGGCATGTGTCTTTAAAAAAATAAAATAAACTGGTAACCTCTAATGTTACCTAAACAATTTTTCAAGCATTATACAATCTTATCTCTCTAAACATACAATAACAATCACAACATTTAATATATTCTTTCCTGGCTTGGCAGTCAAGCTCAGGATCATACATTTCCATACATTTTCTTTTTATTTACAGGAAAAACCGCCAGTGCATGTTTTATTATTCATATGTCGCGGGGGTCTGGGGTCTGGTCATAGCCGAATATCGGGGATTGGATCCGATATACCGGGGTTCGAGCGCGGTACGCTCTCCTTTTCCACTTGCGGAGGCGCATGGTCTGTACTGCACAACTGAGTATAGCCAATGCCAACAGTGCCTCAATGATGTACGATAGGGAGTACCAAGTTATGAACTTGGCACACCAGGATAATGCAGCGTGGTTGGTGACTGGGCCCTCGGTACTACTGGGCCCTGAAGTGTTAACAGTAGGGGTTTGGAGTGATGGGGTCCGCGTTCCCGCGCAACCAAAAGTCGAGCACAAACATGTTGAGCACGAAGAAAGGAGTCCTCATGGCTGTCTTCTTTCTTTCCTTTTCCTGTGTTCGCTGGTTTTCTCCGGACTTGGAGCTTCTGGAGTTCTGTAAGACAAGCGCAGTGTGTGTAAATACTTCGGTTTAATATCTGGTGTGTTAGTGTGTCTGTCCTTGGGGGCCAATTAAACCCTTATAATTGGTCACAGTATGTGACTCTCTTTCCCCCCCCCCCCCCCCCCCAATTTTTTCCCAAAACAAATGTTAGGACACGGCACACTTCCCAATGGTGGACCAGTGCTAGGTTTATCATCCAAATGTTCCAGGATGTAAATAGCATGTGGCAGCAACCCAAAGGTTGCCTAAATAAAATAAACTGTTTTTGAAAGAAAAGGTCGAATGAGGTGCGTGTGGGCCGCGACGGGTAAGATGTGGGTGGAGTCCCCGGGTAGGACGGCTACCAATACCGTATCTTCCCTACCCGAGCGTTTTTGACCAACGGGGGGGTCCCCAGGCAGGGCGGGTCTCACGCCGTTTCTCCACTGCCTGAGTGACCAAAGAACGGACAAAAATGTAGTCATCATGGTGGGGTTACTGTTCTGATTCTATCATCAAACCAGAAGAGTAGCTACGATCGGGTGTCTGAGGCAAGTCCTCAGAGGTATCGGCCGAATGGGCGTGTGGCAGTGGTGGGTGTCTGAGGCAAGTCCTCAGAGGTATCGGCAGAATGGGCGTGTGGCCGCGGTGGGTGTCAGTGGGACAAGTTAAAAAGTTCGGGTGAATGGGTGTGGGGTGGTGAGAAAATTCTCCTGTAGGACTAACAACATTTAACAAACAGACAGACAACATAAACCATTCTGCAGGTTCCATCAGGAAGGACAACACTTTTCACCAAGTGTCTCCTTTAAATCATCATGTGGACACCTCAGTTCTCGGTCGCTATGGGCTCTGCCTTTTTCTTATTGAGAGTGCCTGTCGGTTGGGCACTCTGTGGTTTTTTAGGGCCATTGCATTCTTTAGCAAAATGTCCCAACTGTCCGCAATTGTAGCACTCTTGAGGTTTGGCTGGGGGGCTGTTCTTTCCCTCGTTTACCCAGGCAGGGTTGTGGAGAGTGGTTCTTACTGCCTGCACGTCTGCGGCGGCTTGGTTTTCCTCGGGGGTTCTAGTTGCTGATTTGCCGTGAGCCGCTTGTTCCCAAACACGGGACAATCTTTTGACCACCCACTTCTCATTATGAGCCTCCTCAGAGGGGGTCATAATTGCGACAGGCATTCTGTCCTGCTTCCGTGGCATGGGAGATAAGGGTGCGGGTCCACTTGGCCATATTGTCTGGGGACAAATGGGCACTATCTACGTTGCCGAAAACGGCTTCAAAATGAATCCACAAGCGTCCTGCGAATGCTGTGGGGTGTTCAGACTTTTTCTGTCTGCATTTATTCAGACCGTCTCTGGGGTCGCCCCGGTTGTACCCGATCGCATCCAGGATGGCGGTATGCATTTCTGCAAGGGTGCCTCCTCCTACATTCTGTGGGTCGGGAAGGGCTGCTGCGACCGATGGGTCTAAGCTGAGGACCGTGAGCTTTACTTGCTCTTTCTCATCCAGGCCGTACATGGTCGCCTGGTGTTTGACGGTGGCAAAGAAATGGTGTGGGTCTGAAGCGGGGAGGAACGGTGTGATTTTGGCACACGCGTCCTGTAATTGGGTCACTGTGAGGGGGGTGGAATATAAGACTTCCGCCTCGTCTGCTGTGGCGGTGCGGTGGGTTGTTACAGGGTTCATGGGAGCCTGTATTATCTGTTGTGTGGGGGGTGGGGATGCTTTCCTCCTTTGGGGTTTTCCCTGTACACATGCTCCCTGAACATATCTCTGCGCTGTCTCTTGCAATTCTTCCCAATCAGGGCCGTCTTCCTGGTCTAAACTTTCCCCAAAGGTTTCTTGAAATCCTTTTTGGACAGAAAGCAGTGCTTTCAAGTCTGCAATCTGCTTTCGGCACTTTGCATGGTCCAAAGTACTCTGCCTTTGTTCCGTGGTTGTGGCGTGGAGCGTTCTCAAGGCTGCCTTGAGTTCACTGCGTTGTTTCTGGAGCGTCTCTAACTGGTTTTCTGTTTCTTTCTTTACCAGGACTGCACGCTGCAGGTTCTGATAAGCCTTTTCATATTGTGACTGGAAACTACTCAAGTGCGCCAGACAAGATTGGTGACCCCGTTTGGCGTCAGCCACCTCTTCGTCCTTTGCTGCTAATTTCCCTTTTAACTCCAGGTTCTCTTTCTCAACTTCGCATACATCGATTTTACTCGTCCGATGTATGCCTTGTATTTCTTTGCGGAGCGTCCTGACTACCTCCTCGGTGCCTCGCAATTGTGCCAGACAGGACACAATTGCCATCGGCTTGCGAACTTTTGCTAAACTCTTTTTGTGAATCTCACTCAGGTTCTCCCACCAAGTATGCCCTATACTTCCAGGACCTGAATCGTCATTATTGCAGAAATCCTTCCACATGGGCCATCCTTTGCCCTGCAGAATTTTGCAGATTTCCACTTCCCAAACGGGACACTGTCCCGCTCCTACGCTGCTGACTGGTGCGACAGCAAAATCTTCGGGGCTCATGAGGCGCTGCATCGCTTGCATTGCCTGCATGGCTCTCTCATCTGCTCGTTACGTTCGAATTTGGAACGGGGACTAAGGTGGTGTGGTAGATGCGGGTACGGCTTGCGCTAATTTCCGAAATACCAACTGCCGATAGTTTTGACGCAACACATATCAGTTTTGCCTTATAACCCTGTTAGTTACGCATGCATATACACACTTCCGAATTGTGAATTATTAACCAGAACCGCTTGAACACTTGTGGGTTTTTTTTTTTTGTTCCCGATTGGATTCTAATTCAAAATGCTGGGGTTCTCCCGGAGTGGTTTTCCACCGAAGTCGGGTCCCGGCGGAGTCGCCAATTATGTTGCTCTTTTTAGCCTTCGCCGATTGGCTCTGATTACGTCACCTTTGCTCACGAGTCGCCAGGTATCTTTATGATACCGCCATGTGGTTCAAGTTCAGGTTATGATTAATAATACAGCCCGCTGCTTAGTAAGGATTAAAACAACGGTCATTTATTATATACAACAAGCAATATTAATATTCTAATACTACTTTCTATATAATAAACCTATCACTACTGGCCAAATACTTAACTTAGGAAGAGCCCACTAGGTCAGGGAAACGAATGGCTTGTCCAATCAGATCTGGCCCGCGGGATTCAAAAGGCTGCTACAGGTCGGTGGCTAGGTGTCTCTACCAGATAGCGATCGCTGGATTCAAACTTACTGTTACCGGTTGTTGTTCTTGCGAAGGTCTCGAGCAGGTGAAGAGGAGAGAGAGAGAGATCTGAACTTGGCCCCTCACTTTTATAGGGCCCAGGGGCTTCCCGCCTCCGGGGGCGGCCCTTGACCCTGAGTCCCAAGTGATTGGATTTGTTCCCAATCCCTGGGGTCGATGTGTCCAATGGTGAGGCGATTCCTCGATCGGGGGGTGGTCGTTCACCTGTCTTTGTTTCGGCCACTGCAGGTGCCGACAGGTCTGGCCCGGTATTCAATTGCTAATATGTTTCAATTGTTCCTGGGGATAGCCGATTTAACTACAGCTGTCTGGATAGATGGGCTGCTAACAGTCCTGAATGCTCGGCACAACATCGAGGGCCGAAGGGCCTGTTCTGTGCTGTACTGTTCTATGTTCTATGTAACTGCAAATATCTGGGTTGATGGGCTGTTGATAGCCCTGAGTATCGATCTGGGCCAACTTCCCCAGAGCCGAATATGCAATACTGTCTGCAGCTGCCTGTTAGCTGCTTTTCCCAGCAGTCTTTCGGGTTAGCCATTTCAAACTGGGTTTTGGCCAGATTAATCGGAACGCAGCCATTTTACGTGGCTACAGTACTGTGCCCTATGTCGGTGTGGGGCTGCCATTCGGGGCGAGGGTGGTTGTATGTATGTATGTGCGTACTGAAGATTTTTTATCTTGTGCCTGTTTTTGTTATGTGATCATTGAAGCATGTTGAGGCCTGGTGCCTTGCGACTGTTTTTGCAAAGTAACTAATAGTTCCAGTGCTGGTGGTTGCTGAATTGCCTGGCTAAAGGAGAAAGGAGAGAGGGAGGATGACATTTGCTGCTGCCTGGTTTATCTGAAGCTCAACAGATGTTACAGGGAGCTGCAAGAGAGTGAAAGCAGTCTTCACAGGTGATGCGACCATCAATTCACACGAGACAGAGGGTTGAAGTGAACAGTGGCTTTAATCAACTAGAACAGTGCCTGCCTGCGACTGCTCTGCAATGAGAGCCACCGACAGGGCAGCTGCTCTTTATACCTCCCCTCAAGGGGGCGGAACCAGGGGCAGAGCCCACAAGGGCACCAACATGATACAATCAGTGTAGTACAGTACAGTGGTCCAAAGGTGCAGTCCACATGGGCAACAGCGTAGTACAATGTAGTAGAGTGGTGAATGGTTACTATAATACGTTCACCACAACAGGTGAAGGTTTGGCCTGGCCTGGAGTGGATAGAGTTCCAGCCTGGGACTGGATTGAAACACTGCCTGCCTCCCTGCATTTCCAGAGCCGGCAGCAGAAGGAGAGGAGGAGGGGCCGGGACTGTTTGCTGCCTGTTCCATTTACAGGGCCCTTGGAGCTGGGACTGCTTGCAGTTTGCTGCCTGTTTTACCTACAGAGCCCTCGGGCCTGAGGCCTCCCAGCAAACAGGAGGTTGCTGCAACACGTGGAAGGGGACTAAGAGGAGAAGAAGGTTGGTGCAACTGGACTTTATCTTGTTTTCATCTGCCGATAACGCCGAGACGGGATAATATCTGTGGGCTGTTTTGCTGGGCCCTTGATGGGCTGAAGGCCCTGTCCCTCACCCACCCACCCGCTGCTGGATTGAAGTCCTTTTGGGGGACCAGCCCGCAAGACTTTCCTTGGCACCGGCCTGTCCTTTTGTGCCTTAACTTCCTGCTCCTCCCTCCCCTTCCCTCCCTTGTACTCGAGGCACACCGCGGTCCGACCCCCTGTGCTCCATCCTCCCCCCCCCCCCCTTCAGTTACTTTCTCCCTCCCCTTTCTCCCCTATCGTCCACCACTGACCATGATGGCAACAACGCTGCCTACGCCGGTGGTGGGACGTTCTACAGCCACCTATGTGGGAGTGGTGGCCTCCACCCTCCCCACTGTTCGGGGTTAGGTCACCGTTTTGCCGCATGACCCAGTGAAGTGCTACTCCCACCCCACCATGTCAATCGAGGCTGTGTCTGTGCTATGGCCGAGGTTGTTGGCCCTTCGGCCATAGTTGCAGCCTCGAAGGTGTATGGCAAAGCTGTCTTCTTTTTGAGAGCTGAGCGGGCGGTCCACCTCGCCCTGGAAAAAGGGTTCACAGTTGGCGGGATCTACCTGGCGGTGGACCCGCTGGAGGCCACAGCCGAGAGAGTTATCCCCTCTAATGTCCCGCCTTTTATTCCCACGGAGCTCCTCCTCACCCACCTCCATCAACTGGGTGAGGTACGGTCAGAGGTGATACCGCTCCCGCTCGGCCTCAAAGATCCCCCCCCTCAAACATATTTTCTCATTCCGGTGCCAGGTCTTTGTTTGCCTGGCTCGGGAGGAGGTCCTGGAAGGGACTTTTGAGATTCCAATACGGTAAGGCGCGGCTCCCTCACGGTACACCCCATCAACCAGAGAATCTCCCCGGCCGTGGCGCTCCGGGGACATTGCACCGCCACCCTCCCCATCCAGGGCGTTGAGTTCGGCGTCTTCCGGCTCTAGGTCCTCCCCAACCTCTGCGCTGCCTTGCTACTCGGCCTGGAATTCCAGTGCAACCTCCAGAGCCTAACCCTGAAATTTGGCGGGCCCCTACCACCCCTTACTGTATGCGTCCTCACGACCCTTAAGGTTGACCCACCTTCCCTGTTTGCGAACCTCACCAGGATTGTAAACCCGTTGCCACCAGGAACAGACAGTACAGTGCCCAGGACAAGACCTTCATCAGGTCTGAGGTCCAGTGGGAAGATATTATCGAGGCCAGCAACAGCCCCTGGAGAGCCCAAGTGGTAGTGGTGAAAACTGGGGAGAAAAACAGGATGGTTGTTGACTGCAGTCAGACCATCAATCGGTACACACAGCTCGACACGTACCCCTCCCACGCATAGCTGATATGGTCAATCAGATTGCACAGTACCGGGTCTTCTCGACAGTAGACCTGAAATCTGCCTACCACCAGCTTCCCATTCGCAAGGTGGACCGCCAGTACACCGCGTTCGAAGCGGACGGCCGCCTTTACCACTTCCTTAGGGTTCCCTTAGCATTACTAACGGGGTCTCGGTCTTCCAACGGGAGATGGACCGAATGGTTGACCAGTACGGACTGTGGGCCACTTTCCCGGACCTGGATAACGTCACCATCTGAGGCCACGACCAGCAGGACCACGACGCTAACCTTTCCAAATTCCTCCACACCGCCAAACTCCTCAACCTAATCTACAACAAGGAGAAGTGCGTGTTCAGCACGATCCGATTAGCCATTCTCGGCTATGTGGTCCAGAACGGAGTTCTGAGGCCCTCCCCCGATCGCATGCGCCCCCTCATTGAACTCCCCCTCTCCCACTGCCCCAAGGCCCTCCAACGTTGCCTGGGGTTCTTGTACTAAGCCCAGTGGGTCCCTAACTATGCGGACAAGGCCCGCCCACTCATCCACTCCACAGTTTTTTCCCTGACGGCCGAGGGTCACCAGGCCTTCAACCGTATCAAGGCCGACATCGCCAATGCACGCGGTCGATGAGACGCTCCCATTCCAAGTCGAGAGCGATGCATCAGAATTCGCTCTGGCCGCCACCCTCAACCAGGCAGGCAGGCCCGTGGCATTCTTTTCCCGCACTCTCCATGCCTCCGAAATTCGGCACTCTGTCGAAAAGGAGGCCCAAGCTCTCGTTGAAGCTGTGCGGCATTGGAGGCATTACCTGGCCGGCAGGAAATTCATTCTCCTCACTGACTAACGGTTGGTTGCCTTCATGTTTAACAACACACAGCTGATAAGATCTTGAGGTGGAGGATCGAGCTCTCCACCTACAAGTACGAGATTTTGTATCGCCCCCCCGATGTCCTATCCCGAGGTACATGCGCCAGCGCACAAGTTGACCGACTCCGGACCCTGCACGACGATCTCTGTCACCCAGGGGTCACCCGCGTTTATCACTTCATAAAGACCCGCAATCTGCCCTACTCCATCGAGGAAGTCAAGACTATCACCAGAGACTGCCAGGTCTGCGTGGAGTGTAAACCGCACTTTTACCAGCCAGATCATGCGCGCCTGGTGAAGGCCTCCCGCCCCTTTGAACGCCTCAGCGTGGACTTCAAAGGGCCCCTCCCCTCCACCGACCGCAACACGTAATGTAGTCGACGAATATTCAAGTTCCCCTTCGTCGTCCCATGCCCCGATATGACGTCTGCCACCGTCATCAAAGCCCTCAACACCATCTTCGCTCTGTTCAGTTTCCCCGCCTACATCCACAGCGACCAGGGATCCTCATTTATGAGCGATGAGCTGCGCCAGTACCTGCTCAACAGGGGCATTGCCTCGAGCAGGACGACCAGCTACAACCCCCAGGAAAACGGGCAGGTGGAGCGAGAGAATGGGACTGTCTGGAAGGCCGTCCAGCTGGCCCTACGGTCCAGAAATTTCATGGCCTCCCCCTGGCAGGAGGTCCTCCCCAACGCCCTTCACTTCATTCGGTCGCTCCTGTGCACTGCGACTAACTAAGCTCCCCATGAACGTCTCTTGGCCTTCCCCAGGAAGTCCACCTCCGGGGTTTCGCTCCCAACTGGCTGGCAGCTCCAGGACCCGTTCTCCTCCACAAGCTCCACAAGGCGGACCCGTTGGTTAAGAGGGTACAGCTACTCCACGCGAACCCGCAGTACACCTATGTAGCATACCCCGACGGCCGCCAAGACACCGTCTCCCTCAGGGACCAGGCTCCACCCTCCCTCCCCCCAGCGCACCCCACCACAGTCCTCACTCCAGGACGATCCAGCCTCCCCTTGGTCCCACCCGGGGATGAAGATGAGGTCGACACGCTCCCGGAGTCACCGGCGACCGAGCCGATGCCTGAATCGCCACCAGAACTACGGCGCTCGCAACGACGGATCAAGGCGCCGATCGTCTAAATTTGTAACCTCTTTCTTAAATTTTAAACAACCCGTATGTAAATAGTTTTCCACCACCTCTGCTGGACTCTTTCTTTTTTTAACAGGGTTGAATGTGGTAGGGTTGAATGTGGTAGTCATCACTGTTGTATTGCATATACCGCATAGGAGGGTATTACGGTAAGGCCCCTGTGCTACAGGTACGGGGGTAGATCCCTGTCTGCTGGCTCCACCCAGCAGGCGCAGTATAAATGGGTGGGCTCTCAGGGCTGCAGCCATTTAACCAGCAGCTGCTGGAGGCTCCACATCTCTGCGTAATAAAGCCTCGATTACTCTCTACTCTCATCTCGTAATTGATAGTACATCAAACGTTCTTTTGTTTTTCTGCCTCTGTAGATAGTTCAGGCAGTGCCCTATTTGCACCCCCCCCCCCCCTTCTCCAACACTCCAACTCCCTCCCTCCCCACCACCCTCCTTTCCCCTCTCTCCCCACCACCCCCCTTCCTTTCCCTTCTGTTGGTACAGAGACAAAGGTATCTGGCGCAAAGTTTAGTGCTTGTACCATTTGTTTTTTTGTAGAAACGTGTTGTGAACTGTTTTAATGATCAGAGTATCCCCCCCCCCCCCCCCCCCCCCCTCCCCGTACGTTGGTACTGAGGGGAGGGTACCCTGTTTCTCCAACACAAAATGAGTGTTTGTACCGTTTGGCCTTGTATATATTTTACTGTTTTAATAAAAGATATTGTCAATCCACCTAACCTGCACATCTTTGGGTTGTGGGGGTAAGACCCACGCAGACACGGGGGAGAATTTGCAAACTCCAGACAGACAGTGACCCGGGGCCAGGATCAAACCCGGGTCCTTGGCATTGTGAGGCAATGCACTACCATGCCACCCTCTGGCTTGAATTAAACAATGGCATTTAGAGTTGCTTTCATTCATCCAATGTATCGTTACATTTCACTTGATGTCACTTGCTTGACAAAAGTTAAAGCTAGTAAAAAGAGGTCAATAAGTTTACTTGAACAAAGTTCACAGTTTCTCTTTGGTTACAGAGACTGCAGTAACTGTTTATAAAAACAAACCATAACAAATAGAATTCCTGTGTAAATGAAGACTTGTGGGAACCTCTGGCACTTTTATAAATTGTATAGGGTGAATTTGATTATCAGGAATTGTCCTGGTTAAAATTAATTGATGAAAAAAACTTTTTTAAATGGTCAGTTAATATTCCCCATTTTGTTTCAGGTTGCACCATGTACTGATAATTTGCCTGGACAAAGTGCCTGGTGTGGAGTCTCGCTTGTTGTGGGAGAAAATTGGAGATTAAGGGATTGAGAAGTTTGCATCCATTTCCCAGTGCTCCTGATTTTCTAGGTAGCTGGAAGAGAGTGAGGGAAGGTCTAAGGACAAATCACGGATCAAATAAATAACTTCAGTGTATTAGCAGATCCACTGAGTAGAAGTCCAAGGAAAAATAGAATTCTGTGGAAACATAGAATTCCTACAGTGCAGAAGGAGGACATTGGCTCATCGAGTCTGCGCCGGCCCTCTGATAGAGCACCGTACCTAGGACCACTCGCCCCCAATTTCCGTAACCCCATCTAACCTGAACATCGTTGGACACTAAAGGGCAATTTCTAATATGACCAATCCACCTAATCTGCACATCTTTGGACTGTGGGAGGAAACCGGAGCACCCGGAGGAAACCCACGCACACACTGGGAGGATGTGCAGACTCCGCACAGACAGTGACCCAAAGTTGGAATTGAACCCGGGTCTCTGGTGCTGAGGCAGCAGTGCTAACCACTGTGCCAGCCTTAATGGTTCATTGGGAGAAATTTTCATAGAGTTTACAGTGCAGAAGGAGGCCATTCGGCCCATCAAGTCTGCACCGGCTCTTGGAAAGAGCACCCTACCCAAGACCACACCTCCACCCTATCCCCATAACCCAGTAACCCCACCCAACACTCAGGGCAATTTTGGACACTATGGGCAATTTATCATGGCCAATCCATCTAACCTGCACATCTTTGGACTGTGGGAGGAAACCGGAGCACCCGGAGGAAACCCACGCGCACACACTGGGAGGATGTGCAGACTCCGCACAGACAGTGTCCCAAGCTGGAATCGAACCTGGGACTCTGGAGCTGTGAAGCAATTGTGCTATCCACAATGCTACCGTGCTGCCCTTTTAATTGGAAAAAATGGGTGGATTTGGCTGGAAGGATAAAATAGTAAAAAATCTGAAAGATGGACCCACCCTGCCTCAAGCAGGATGGAGTATAGTGTTCAATACTGGTTTGGAGTATCGTGTTCAATTCTGGTTTGGAGTATAGTGTTCAATTTAGGTTGCGACACTACCAGAAGGATGTGGAGGCTTTAGAGAGGGTGCAGAAGAGATTTACCAGGATGTTGCCTGGTATGGAGGGCATTAGCTATGAGCAGCGGTTGAATAAACTCAGTTTGTTCTCACTGGAATGACGGAGGTTGAGGGGCGACCTGATAGAGGTCTACAAAATTATGAGGGGCATAGACAGAGTGGATAGTCAGAGGCTTTTCCCGAAGGTAGAGGGGTCAATTACTAGGGGACATAGGTTTAAGGTGAGAGGGGCAAGGTTTAGAGTAGATGTACGAGGCAAGTTTTTTACACAGAGGGTAGTGGGTGCCTGGAACTCGCTGCCGGAAGAGGTGGTGGAAGCAGGGACGATAGTGACATTTAAGGGGCATCTTGACAAATACATGAATAGGATGGGAATAGAGGGATACGGACCCAGGAAGTGTAGAAGATTGTAGTTTAGTCGGTCAGCATGGGGCTTGGAGGGCTGAAGGGCCTGTTTCTGTGCTGTCCTTTTCTTTGTTCTTTGTCTTTGTTCAAGCCTACCCACTTCCACTTTTAGTGGAGGCGGGATGAGAGGCTGGTGACCAACCTGCTCGCAGGAGGCAGTGTGGGTCATTTAAATATTAAGACGGTTTCATACCTTCATTTTCATTTTAATCACTGTTTAACCAACAGATAAAAAGAGGCTAGAAGAACTGACTTCATCAAGTAAGTAAATTTGCAGCACTGCATGTTGGTCCTGAGGAACAGATGTTTCCCCATCCCAACCCAACAAGTTTTTCAGTAAATCCCTCCACCCCTGCAATATGTCCGTTCCCTTCATCACAATCAGATCTCATCATCCATGATTGGACATGCTGTTCACCATACGCAGGAATTAGATGAGGAAGAATGGGAGGAGGTTTCAATGAAGCATAAACACTGGCCTGGAATCTTCCTGTGCTGTATATTCAATGTGATATTAGGTGAACTTTTACACAGAGCCTTGTGAAGATCTGCCTGAATGCACTGCCTGAAAAGGTGGTGGAAGCAGATTTAATTATAACTTTCGAAAGGAAATTGAATAACTGCTTGAAAAAGAAACATTTGCTGGGCTATAGGGAAATATCAGGAGTGTGGGAAAAATGGATAGCACTTTCAAAAAGCTTGCATTAGCATGATGGCTGAATGGCCTCCTGTGCTGTAGGATTCTGGACCCCATTCTGGTCATCAGGACATGTTCCATTTCAGGGGGTAGAAGCGTTGCTCAGTTTGAACACCAGCACGCAATCACCCTGGTAAAATAACATTTCAACAACTAACACTCTATTGCCTGGTTATGAGGGGCTTTAACTCAAAACATTGCATGATGGCTAGCTAGCTCCTCCACGCAAACTAATTACTTTTTTGCACAGCCCCTTTACTCAACTTGGACTGCCTCATACCCTTGCATCTCTTACTTCATTGCATCCATGTCATTTGCTACACTCTCAGTCCATCTTCATGTCGGACAAATTGTGCAAAATGCCAGTAATAGGTAGACCACCAGAAAGGGCACCTGACATAGGAGGTGGCAAGGTTGGCATCACCTTGCTAGGACCAATTTACTGAATGAACATTTGCACTGTCGCCTTGGCATGCGATGAAGCACTGTGCAGTCACACATTCTTCCATTTTGTTTCTCTGTCTCCTTTCCACAATGGAATTAAAAGTTTAGGCGCTGAGTAAAGTATTAAAGATGAATGGATAATTCCTAGTTTTATAACATCTTTCACAATCCGCCCAAAGAGCTTTTCAGCCAATAAAGGACTTTTGAAATGCGGTCACTGTTGTAATGTAGGAAACATGGCAACCAATTTGTGCACAGCAAGCTCTCACAAACAACAATGAGATAATTATCAAATAATCTTTTTTTGGGTGTTGGCTGTTGCTTAAATATTGGCCAGAACACTAGGAAGAATTCCCCTGCCCTTCCTCAAAGGAGTGTCACAGGATATTTAGCACCAACCTGACTGGACAGATACGGCTCTGATTTAATTGTCTTATCCAAAAAATGGCTGTGATGATAGGTAGACTATCATCTGTAAATAATATGAGAAGTTCATCATCACTGTAAATTCTATCATCTGCATGTGTATTATAAGTTATATGTTTTACTGTTGTAGTTCTAGCATCCAACCAGCCGGTGGGGCGAGTCCAGAGTCCCGGGACCCGGATGCACCATGTGTTCCTTCAGAAGAAGTTTGTAAGGAGTTGATAGCAGTCGCATATTAGAGCAGCTCTATTGTACCTCAGTGTAAGTTAGTGATAGACATTTATTTCCAACTGTATTCATCTTAGACATTTTAGTTAATTGTTAGTGTAGTGTTAGTAATAAATTACTTTTTTACAAAACAAAGCCTAATGTTCTTTGTTCACAAGGCAATAGTGAGATGTCACATCAGCCCAATCAAAGAACATTACATGGTACCTTGGAGTGAATGTCGAAAGAGAACAGTTGGGGAAAGTTAGATAAGTCGAGAAGACACTAGAACAAGTGGAGACTTTGGGGGGGAGGGGAATCAGCTATAAAACGAAATACTACCAGAATCGTCAAAGCAAGATGGAATCACTGAAGACTCCCAGCCAACTGCTCCTGACTGGTAATGTAGATGCGAACTGGCGTGCTTTCAAGCAACAGTTCACTTGTTACGGGCAAGCTCTTGGTCTCCAAGAAGCTTCGGACGAGAGAAAAATATCACTTCTAATGACAGTAGCCGGTCCCCAAGCAATTGATCTGTATAATACTTTTCAGTTTGCTTCGGAGGAAGGCAAGAAGAGCTACTCAAAAGTAATTGAGCAACTCGAACTATTCCCATCCGAAAAAAACGAAACCTTCGAGTGCTACCTATTGATGGACCATCAATTCACACGAGTTGAGTTGTAGAAAAAAACAGTGGTTTTAATAAGCTAAGAAGTGTGCCAGCCTGCTGCTGCTCCCGCACTGAGAGCTGGCCACAGGTCTGCCAATTATAAAGCTCCCCCGAGGGGCGGAGCCACAGGCGTAGCCAACAGAAACATCAACACAACAACAGTAAGTAACAGTGAATAAGAACAACAGTGAACATATATACAGTAGTGGATAACAGTAGCACGAATAACGGTAAATATATATATATATTTATATATAGTAGCAATACGTGGTTCACCACATTCACCCCCCCCCCCCCCGTTAAAAACAAGTCCAGCGGGGGTGAAGTGGACTCACAGGTTGAGTCTGACTGGAGCCTTGATTTTCGCTGTGATCGCCTCAGCCCCAGCTGCGGTGTGGGCACGGGTGTCGGAACCTTCGACTCCGTGAGTGTGTCGTCTGCAGCTTCATTGCGATGTGTTGAGGGAGAGGGAGACGGTGTAGGGGCGGGGGCGGGGGTAGCAGCCCCAGGGACGGCTGCTGGTGCCAAGTCCCTCCACATTTGAGTGATGGTGATAGGCGGTGTAGGGGTGGGTGCGGTGGTGATGGTTGGCGGTGTAGGGGTGGGCGCGTTGGTGATGGCTGCTGGGGAACCTGCGGGTGCCAAATCCCGGAGGGACTGTCCTGCCGTCCGTCGTGGTGTGCCACGTATGCATACTGAGGGTTTGCATGGAGGAGCTGAACCCTCTCGACCAGGGGGTCGGACTTATGGCTCCTCACATGCTTCCTGAGGAGGACAGGCCCTGGTGTTGTCAGCCAGGACGGAAGCGGGACCCCCGGGGATGGACAAACAAACGTTCGTGAGGGGTCTCGTTAGTGGCGGTGCAGAGAAGTGACCAGATGGAGTAGAGCGCATCGCGAAGGATCTCCTGCCAGCGGGAGACCTCTAGACCGTAGGGCAAGAAGGACGGTCTTCCAGACCGTTGCATTCTTCCTCTCCACCTGCCCGTTTCCCCGGGGGTTGTAGCTGGTAGTCCTGCTTGAGGCGATGCCCTTACTAAGCAGGAACTGACGCAGCTGATCGTTCCTAAAAGAGGAGCCCCGATCACTGTGGATGTACGTGGGGAAACCGAACAAGGTGAAGGTGCTGTGTAGAGCCTTGATGACAGTGGCCGAGGTCATGTCGGGTATGGGATAGAAAAGGGAAAACTGGAGTACTCATAAATGATGTTGAGGAAGTGCACGTTACGGTCAGTGGAGGGGAGGGGCCCTTTGAAATCGACGCTGAGGCATTCAAAGGGGCGGGAGGCCTTCACCAGGTGAGCCCTGTCTGGCTGATAGAAGTGCAGCTTGCACTCCGCGCAGACTTGGCAGTCCCTGGTCATGGTCCTTATCTCCTCGGTGGAGTAGGGCAGGTTGCGGGCCTTGATGAAATGGAGAAGCCGTGTGACCCCCGGATGACAGAGGTCATTGTGGATGGCCCGAAGTTGGTCTTGCGCGCTGGCGCATGTACCGCGGGACAAGGCATCCGGGGGCTCATTGAGCTTCCAAGGACGATACAAGATATCGTACTTGTAGGTGGAGAGTTCGATCCTCCACCTCAAGATCTTGTCGTTCTTGATCTTGCCCCGCTGTGTGTTATTGAACATTAAGGCAACCGGCCGTTGGTCAGTGAGGAGAGTGAATCTCCTGCCGGCCAGGTAATGCTTCTAATGTCGCACAGTTGCCACAATGGCTGGAGCTTGCTTCTCGACAGAGGAGTGTTGAAACTCGGAGGCATGGAAGGTACAGGAAAAGGAAGCCACGGGCCTTCCTGCCTGGTTGAGGGTAGCGGCCAGGGCAAAGTCCAACGCATCGCTCTCCACCTGGAACGGAATGGACTCATCCACACCGTGCATCGTGGCCTTGGCAATGTCTGTCTTGATGCGGTCGAAGGCCAGGCGGGCCTCAGCAGTCAGGGGAAAAATGGTGGATTTGATAAGTGGGCGGGCCTTGTCCACATAATTGGTGACCCACTGGGCATAGGTAGGAAAAGAACCCCAGGCACCTCTTCAGGGCCTTGGGGCAGTGGGTGAGGGGAAGTTGCGATCGTGGTCGGGCCCCAGGACTCCGTTTTCCACAACATAGCCAAGGATGGCTAGTCGGGTTGTGCTGAAAACGCATTTCTCCTTGTTATAGGTCAAATTAAGGAGTTGGGCGGTGTGGAGGAATTTCTTAAGGTTAACGTTGTGGTCCGGCTAATCATGGCTGCAGATGGTGACATTATCCAAATACGGGAACGTGGCCTGCAGCCCGTACTGGTCAATGATTCGGTCCATCGTTCGTTGGAAGACCGAGACCCCATTGGTGACGTCGAAGAGAACCCTGAGGAAGTGGCAGAGGCGGCCGTCTGCCTCGAAGGCAGTGTAGTGGCGGTCCTCCGGGTGGATAGGGAGCTGGTGGTATGCGGACTTCAAGTCTATCGTGGAGAAGACTCGGTAGTGCGGAGTCTGGTTGACCATGTCAGATATGCGGGGAAGAGGGTATCGAGTTGCGTGTACCAGTTGATCGTCTGACTGTAGTCGACGACCATCCGGTTCTTCTCCCTGGTCCTGACAACCACCACTTGGGCTCTCCAGGGGCTGTTACAGGCCTCAATGATCGGTTCCCGCAAAAGTCGCTGAACCTCCAACCTGATAAAGGCCTTGTCCTGAGCCCTGTATCGTCTGCTCCTGGTGGCGACGGGCTTACAGTTGGGGGTGAGGTTCGCAAAGAGCGAGGGAGGGGCGACCTTAAGGGTCGCGAGGCTACAGACAGTGAGAGCGGGCAGGGGTCCACAGAACTTCAAGGTCAGGCTTAGGAGGTTACACTGGAAATCCAGTCCTAATATGGGGGGAGCGCAGAGATGGGAGAGGACGTAAAGTTTAAAGTTGGTGTACTTGAAGCCCTGCATCACAAGGTTTGCGACACAGTACCCCTGGATCTGCACGGAATGTGATCCGGAAGCAAGGGAGATTTTTGAGACACGGGGAAAATCCGGAGGGAGCAGCGCCTTACCGTATCCGGATGGACGAAGCTATCTGTGCTCCCGGAGTCGAGGAGGCAGGATGTCTCATGCCCATTGACCCGGACGGCCATCATAGAGTTCTTGAGCTGATGGGACCGGGACTGGTCGAGTGTAACAGAGCCGAGCTGCGGAAGACTGGTCCGGTCGGTGGTAGCAGGGTGGTCCCAAAATGCGGCCTCCTTGAGTCGCACATGACGGATGGCATCCAAGAGGGCGGCTCCCACGGGTCGCACGTGCCGGGCGGCGTTAAAGTTTGCGGACAAAATGGCGGCCCACACGAACTGCACGAGGTGGGTGACTCGTCAGAAGGGGGCGGTACCGGCAGGCACAATGCCACACTGCGGGATCTGTGAGCTTCAGGTCAGGCCTGGCAGGCTTTCGATTTGGGAACTATAGGTCGGGCCAGGCAGACTTTGGCAAAATGTCCCTTCTTGCCGCACTGGTTGCAGGTCGCGTTCCGAGCTGGACAACACTGCCTGGGTTGCTGGCCCTGGCCGCAGAAGTAGCAGAACGGCCCCCCGGAATTGGCGGGCAGCCGCGCGGCACAGGCATGGGACACGCCCCGGTCGGGTGATGGCCGCGCCTCCGACGTCCACGAGGATGCCGCGTGGTCAGGCGTGAAGGCATCCAAACTCTGGAATGCTACCTCTAACGAGGTAGATAGCTCTACCGTGTCCTTGAGGTCGAGGGCACCCCTTTCGAGCAGTCGTTGCCGGATATAACTGGACCGGAGGAGTTCAGTGTGTTGCACAGCCGTAACTGCCTGGCAGTTACAATTCCTGGCAAGTACCCTCCGGTCACGCAGGAATTCTGCCAGCGATTCACCAGGGCGGTGACGCTGCGTGGTGAGAAGATGTCGAGCGAACACCTCATTCACCGACCTCACGACCGTCTTCGTACGAGGCCACGTCTCTGATTGATAGGAAAATTTTGTGGCTCACCCGAGCGTTGAGACGTAGCTTGTGCACCCCGGAGACGTCGTCAGTCGAGGATTGGAGGTAGGCCTCGAAACAACTTCGCCAATGCTCAAAGATTGCAGTGGCTTCAGCTGCCTGCGGGTCGAGTTCAAGTCGGTCAGGCTTAAGAGCGGCGTCCATTGTGATATCTTAGCTTATTAAATTGATGGACCATCAATTCACACGAGTCGAGTTGTAGAAGAGAACAGTGGTTTTAATAAGCTAAGAGGTATGCCAGCCTGCTGCTGCTCCCGAACTGAGAGCTGGCCACAGGTCTGCCAATTATATACCTCCCCCGAGGGGCGGAGCCACAGGCGGAGCCAACAGAAGCATCAACACAACAACAGTAAATAACAGTGAATAAGAACAACAGTGAACATATATACAGTGGTGGATAACAGTAGCTCGAATAACGGTAAATATATAGAGTAGCAATACGTGGTTCACCACAAATGTCAAGCTAATTTATGGGCTCAAAAAGAGGTGCGAGAGCTCAAGATTGACTCTTGGATGAGTTTTGTCCTTGTGTGGGTTAAATATATTGAATGGCTTTTTCTCTTGAACATGTTTGCAGTCAACATTTAGGAGAATACTTCCAGTTGTAAATGGTAAAAATATAACTGTTCCAAAATTGTGTTCTTTTGATTGAGTAACAGTGCCATCGGGTTATGAATCTGTTATATTGTGTCAACAGATTTCTTGAAATCTGCCTGGAAAAAGGGAAATTAGATCTGTATAATCTGTCACTGTTTAAATGTTCCCACTCTTTGATATTACTTTTCAAAATCTACTGTGTCATGCACTTAGGCAGATTTGATAGAGTTTCAAAAGAAAGGTTTGATGCTCACTTATCTGTAAGTATTCATTAAGTACTTAATTAGTGATTATGTGCATGTCAAGGCTTTAAAGTGAGAATGAGTTTTTTTTTTAATACCCTTTCCAACATGAAACGGTCTTGAACACTCGTTCCCTTGCTCACAGACAGATGCCAGTTTATGCTGGTTGTCTCACATTACTCATTATTTTTTTGGTCAGTGCTACCAGTCATTTATCAGATTCATTTAACTGTTTGTGAGACCAGGGTGTAGTCATTCAGCTAGGCCCATTTTCAGGACTGCACAGGCTCCAAACAAGAGGCATGATACTTCAAGCCTTAAAAGTTAGAGAAATTAGGTTGCTTGTCTTATCAGCCACAATCTGGTGATATTTTCTTGGGGTGGAGGGGAGGGTGATTGGGATATTGTGGAATTGGAGGATAAGCTCTTTTTCCTCTTGGCGCCACTCTGCAATATCCATCTTCAGTTAGGGGGGAGGGGCGGTTGTTGCAAAAGCATGCATTGCATAAATCATAGGCGGGATTATCCGACCCTCCACGCTGGAATTGAGCCCGGCGCGGGGGCGGAGAATAGCCGTTTACGCCGGAAATCCGGGGCATCCGCGGACCCGCCAATCCCGCACGTGGGGTTGACGCGTCGTTGGCCGTTGGAACAGGCCCCAGCGGTGATTCTCTGCGGTCGACCGGCCAAACCCCCGTCGGTGTGGTTTACATGCGGGAGCTGGGACCCGCGGTGGCAGTCCTGGTGGGTGGGTATCTGACTCCAGGGGGAGGTGCCTCAGTGGTGGCCAGGCCTGCGATCGGGGGACACTGATTGGTGGGCCATCAGGATCTGGGAGGGACCTATCTTCCTCCGTGCGAATGTGTGGCTCTGCCGTGGCGGCGCCCACACCAAGGTGGGCCGCCGCACGCATGCGCGGACCTGCGTGCGGCCATCGTGCGCATGTGCAGCCGCGCGGTCTGGCTAGCAGGGCCCTGCCGGCAGCCAGAGCTGCAGGACGCACGCCAGAGCTCTGCTAGCCCCCGGGAAAACGGAGAATCGCTCCGGACCTTCGAGGAAAAAGTCCGGAGTGATTCTCGCCCGTTTTCCGGCGGGCATGGGGACTTAGTCCCCAGAAGGGAAAATACCGCCCGATGGGTTGGAAATGGGACCTATCGGCCGGGATTCTCTGAAATCCCGGCCAAGCGTTGAAGCCGGCGTCAAAACTGGTGCGAGCGACTCCGGCATCAATGGGCCTCCAGGCCCAGGCATTCACCCCTTCCCAGGGGGCTAGTACGCGCCGGAGTGGTGTCCGCTTCTCCGGCGCTCGAAAGCTGGCCTGCCACGGCCGGCGCAGGTCCGCACATGCATGCCACGGCCGGCGCAGGTCCGCACATGCATGCCACGGCCGGCACAGGTCCGCACATGCATGCCACGGCCGGCGCAGGTCCGCACATGCGCATGGGTTGATGTCTCCGCGCCAGCCCCCGGGCAATATGGCGGGGTCCCATAGCGGCCCGTCGCGGAGGAACATAGGCCTCCCCTGGAATTAGCTAGCCCGTCGATCGGTAGGCCCTGATCATGGGCCTGGCCACCCTTAAAGAGTCAGATTTCCTAAGACAATAGTGCAATAGAAGAGTCTCATGATTGTTGGATCTACTGAAAACAATTTTAATTTTATGAAGTATTATAATCGTGTATGCCCCTGCCACATCTGTTCATTGCTCCCTCCAATTCAACTTGTCATCTCCTTTGATAACAGACACTTGTGGTTAAGAATTATTTCAATGTCCGCGTCATGAATCTTCACAGGAACAATATCATTAACTGGCTTTTTCCTAAAGCCTGCAAGTAGCTGTTTTCATAGAATTTACAGTGCAGAAGGAGGTCATTCGGCCCATCGAGTCTGCACCAGCCCTTGGAAAGAGCACCCCACTGAAGCCCACACCTCCACCCTATCCCCAGTAACCCCACTTAACCTTTTTGGACACTAAAGGAAATTTATCATGGCCAATCTACCTAACCTGCACATCTTTGGACTGTGGGAGGAAACCGGAGGAAACCCACACAGACACGGGAGAACGTGCAGACTCCGCACAGACAGTGAGCCAAGCCGGGAATCGAACCTGGGACCCTGGAGCTGTGAAGGGACAGTGCTAACCACTATGCTACCGTGCTGCCCTTTTGTCTGGTTTTCATTCAGTTTAAGAGAATTGTGATTGCACCATTTTGAGAACTGATCGCCAATCATTCATATGGAGGATGAAAAGCACTGAGGCGACCCAGTATTCGTAAACACAGGCTCTGAGTAAATCCCCGAGACTAGCATTGAATGGATATGCTGGTCTTTTGAAACTGGCATCGGAAGACCTGAAACTCTTTCGAGTTTTGGCCTTACTTCAACATATTTAATAAGATGCGGGCACCAAACGGAAGCTCTGCTGCAATTTGCCAGTTCTGGAAGGATGGGAAATTTGCCAGCTCCATCCCTGAGCTGGCGAGTAAGCTGGGATTGATTGAAAGTGGGTGGAGAAGCAATTCAGGAGGATGCCAATCAATGGGCAGTAATTCTATAAAGCCATGAGGGTCCAATGGAATTAGAAAGGATAGCCGGGTGTTTTTGGGGTCGGCATGGACAAGATGGGCTGAATGGCCCCCTTCTGTGCTATAATTTTTTAATGGTTCTATGGTCCCTGTAAGAAGCACTGGTCAGATTGCTCTCAGCTGGGTAAAAATATGTAGAGCTTTTGTGGCACACATTTCATCCACTAGTGGCTGCAAATTGCAAATATAGTCCCACAACCGTGTAGGGGCCCAATTACATATTTAAGCCTGAAATGGCTGGACATTGTTATGGTCCTATGTCTTATGGTCTTATTTCTCGAGGACTTAAGGGCTATGGAGAGAGAGCGGGTAAATGGAGTTGAAATCAGCCATGATTGAATGGCGGAGTGGACTCGATGGGCCGAATGGCCTTACTTCCGCTCCTATATCTTATGGTCTTATGGACATTAAGCTTGCCAATTTACAGGCCTTGCGAAAATGCTGGGCTATTCTGCTCCGCATTTCAATGAGATCATGGCTGATCTGATAATCCTCAACTCCACTTACCCACCTATCCTCATAACTCTTGATTCCCTTACTGATTAAAAATCTGTCCGTTTCAGCCTTGAACATATTTCATGACCCATCCTCTACAGCTCTTTGCGGCGAAGAATTGCACTGATTCATTACCCTCAGAAGAAACTCCTCCTCACCTGTCTTAAATGGGTGACTCCATATACTTTGATTATAACCCTCTGGTCCTAGACTCTCCAACAAGAGGAAACATTCAGCATCTACCCTGTCAAGCCCGTTCAGAATCCTGTATGCCTCAATAAGGTCACCTCTGATTCTTCTAAACTCGAATGAGTACAGGCCCAATCTACTCAACCTCTCCTCATAAGAAAATCCCTCCATATCCAGGATCAACCTGCCGAACCTTCTCTGGAGTACCTCTAATGCCAGTATATCTTTCCTTCGATAAGGGGACCAAACTCTTCCCAGTACTCGAGATGTGGCCTAACTACTGGCTTGTATCGTTTTAGAGTTTTTAGACTCCATTCCCTTTGAAATAAAGGCCGACATTCTATTGGCCTTTCCTATTACCTGCTGAACTTGCATGCTAGCTTTTTGCTGTTTATGAATGAGGACCCACAAATTGAAAACTTCAGTGTCCAACACCAAAAGGTGCGTCAGTGGTACAGCAACAGAGCCGGCAGAATTACGAAGCAAGTTTTTATTTCCATGTTTCAACCGTGGAAATAAAGTCAACAACCAAGAGTTGAAATATTTTCTTTATTCTCCAGTTTTGAAGATAAATGAACAATGACCGCACAGAAAGCAAGTTGTAGCCTCACCACAAGCAAGCACTGCTTTTCTCGTTTGCACAACTTTGCCTGCCAACATTTATTTGGCCTAATGCTGAACTCTCACATTAACACCACTGCATATTACATTGCAGATCTGTGACCAAAATCATACCTGACACAAGAATCATTTAAACATAAGTTAAGCCTGCAACTTGAAAGACTGACACTGTATTAAATAATGCCAGCTTTAACTTTATCTGAACATCATCTTTCTTTGGAATCTTTTTAAAATTTAGATTTGACCATTTTTGTGGTCCAGACGGAGGCGGGGGTTGATTGTTAATTTACGTCTCCTTAATAATGCAGCATGTTCCTTCTTTGCAGGATAAGGTTACAAAAAGCTGTGTTTATAAAACCTTACTAGTGACTGTTCTATTTAAAAATCTCCCAGCAATTTACTTTTAATTGTGCAACTTAACAGGATCAGGGATGAGTGGGGAAAAATCTTTTTTTGATGGACACTGATCAGTCACATTCAAAACAATATTTGCACAGTTGATCACAGGACATCATTAACTTACTGAGACTTGTTATAAATCATAAATCAAACGCAGTATTCTGCAAACATTTATTGTTGGACTATTAATCCAAACAGCCATCTGGCACGTGATGGATTTAAGTATTTTCCTAACCTCTGGTAAATCACAAACTGTTCTGGGAAAGTTGCAAACTGCCACATGTTTGAGAGCTGTAGCACATTAGAGTGAAACACTGTTAGCATTCATAACATTGGTTTTAGAAATTAAATTTTAAATATTAGAGAAACAAACAAGCAATGTTTCTTGCGGTACAGTCACACTCCGCAAGGTTAGTGCCAGGAATTCAACACAAAAATGTTGTGGATTGTATGAATCAGAATCCCGATAGGGATTCGGCCCATTGAGTCTGCACCAGCCCTCAGAAAGAGCACCCTCCTTAAGCCCACACCTCCACCCTCCCCCAGTAACCGCACCTAACTTTTTGAACGTTAAGAGGCAATTTAGCATGGCCAATCCACCTAACCTGCACATCTTTGGACAGTGGGAAGAAACCCACACAGAAACGGGGAGAAAGTGCAAACTCCACTTATGACTCTCCTTCAGAACAGTTCCAGTCACCTGTTTGGAACAAGGAGTCTGTGATGAACGGTTACTGCCTTGTCATCATGTAAGGTGATGTCCCCTTTAAGACTGGGCTTGGAACCCTGGGGACTCTGCCTCTGGCTCCGCCCATCTGTGAGCCATATAGAATAGAATAGAATTTACAGTGCAGAAGGAGGCCATTCGGCCCATCGAGTCTGCACCGGCTCCTGGAAAGAGCACCCTACCCAAGGACAACACCTCCACCCTACCCCCATAACCCAGTAACCCCACCCAACACTAAGGGCAATTTTGGACACTAAGGGCAATTTATCATGGCCAATCCACCTAACCTGCACATCTTTGGACTGTGGGAGGAAACCGGAGCACCCGGAGGAAACCCACGCACATACGGGGAGGACGTGCAGACTCCGCACAGACAGTGACCCAAGCCGGAATCGAACCTGGGACCCTGGAGCTGTGAAGCAATTGTGCTATCCACAAGGCTACCGTGCTGCCTTGTGGGCTGTGCAGCAGTTAGCACATGTCTCAGCTCTAGCATAGTTCTTAGTCTATTAAAGCCTTTACCGTTACACTCTAAGCGTCATTATTGAGGGTACCTCAATTCAATAATCCTAAACTAGATCAGGATGGATGCAGGCCTAAAACCAGTGAAGCTCAATCTGGAAGCACGGACACCGGAGGCAAAGGAAATTTTTAAATACTGGCTGCGGTGCTTCAAGGCCTACCTGGATTCCGCAGAGATTCCCATCCTGGGGCCACGCAAGCTGAGCCTACTCCACGCCCGGGTGAGTCACAGAATCTCTGCCACGCTCGAAAAGGCGACGACTTATGAAGAGTTACTCCGCAAGCAGTTTGTCAAACCCATCAACGAGGTACAAGCCAGGCATCTGCTCTCTACCTGCCGGCAGCGCTCCGGGCAATCGCTAGACAAATTCGTCGAGAAACTCACCGCGCTTGCTAGGGACTGTGACCATCAGGATGTGACAGGGGAAGTCCATATGAACCTGCACATCAGAGACTCTTTCGTGTCCGGCATCCGCTCAACCTACAACCGGCAGCGGCTGCTCGAAAACTGGGCAAAAGACTTCCAGGACACGCTAACGCTCGACTCCTCGCTGGAGGTGGCCCGACATAACTTGGGTACGTACCCCGCGGACTCTGTGAGCCCCCCCCCCGGACTTCCTCAGACTCAGCCGTATTACAGGCCTGTGCCACGCGGCGACCCCCTCACCATGGGGGCACACCGTGCTACTTCAGCGGACAGGGCCACCATCCACGCCCACGCTGCCCAGCCCGCCCCGCGATCTGTAAGTCCTCAGCAGGTTTTCAGCAGCAGGCATTCGCCAACAGAGCGAGAAATGTGTTTTTCTAGCACCTCAAGTAACTTATCTGGGTACAAGGTTGACAAGTCAGGACTACACCCTTTGGAGGATCGGGCGAGGGCGACAAAAGATGCCCAGCCCCCACCATAATCCAGGAATTAAGATCTTTTTTAGGACTGGTGATGTACTACGGAAAGTTCATACGGAACAGGGCTTCCATCTTGGACCCCTTACACCAATTACTAAAAAAGGGGCAAGCCTGGGAATGGTCTGCCTGCCAAGACGGGGCTTTCAAGAAGCTCTCCTCAGAAAACATCTTGGGCACTCTATGACCCCAGGAAAGAGTTGGTGTTTGCTTCCATATGGCGTTGGGGCAGTTCTGACACACGCAGGGCAAAACAGACAGGAACGGCCTATAGTGCTTGCCTCCAGGCGAAGGTATGCCCAAATTGAAAAAGAAAGACTGGCTGTGAACTTTGTGGTGAAGAAATATCACCAGTACTTGTATGGGCGGAAATTCACGAAAATCATAGACCACCAGCCATTGCTGGGCTGGCTGAAAGAAGACACAGTGGTGCCACCAATAGCTTTGGCCCTGATCCAACGCTGGGCCCTACTACTGGCAGCGTACCAATTATCACCTGGAGCAGCAGCTGGGAACCCAGGTGACAAACGCCAAGCAGGCTGCCATTACTGGTCACCCCACCAATGGTACCCAGAATGGAAGAAACGGTGATGACACAACATTTCCTGAACACCCTTCCGGTGGCTGCACAAAACATTCGTTTGTGGTCACAAAGTTTTAGCAAAAATAAAACACACGGTGCCAACAGGGGAGATGGAAAGAGCAGATGGAATTCTACCCTTCCTGGATCAGAACATAAGAACTAGGAGCAGGAGTAGGCCATCTGGCCCCTCGAGCCTGCTCCCCCATTCAATGAGATCATGGCTGATCTTTTGTGGACTCAACTCCACTTTCCGGCCCGAACACCATGACCCTTAATCCCTTTATTCTTCAAAAAACTATCTATATTTATCTTAAAAACATCTAATGAAGGAGCCTCAACTGCTTCACTGGGCAAGGAATTCCATAGATTCACAACCCTTTGGGTGAAGAAGTTCCTCCTAAACTCAGTCCTAAATCTCCTTCCCCTTATTTTGAGGCTATCCCCTTAGTTCTGCTTTCACCCACCAGTGGAAACAACCTGCCCGCATCTATCCTATCTATTCCCTTCATAATCTTATATGTTTCTATAAGATCCCCCCTCATCCTTCTAAATTCCAACGAGTACAGTCCCAGTCTACTCAACCTCTTCTCGTAATCCAACCCCTTCAGCTCTGGGATTAACCTAGTGAATCTCCTCTGCACACCCTCCAGTGCCAGTACGTACTTTCTCAAGTAAGGAGACCAAAATTGAACACGACACTCCAGGTGTGGCCTCACTAACACCTTATACAATTGCAGCATAACCTCCCTAGTCTTAAACTCCATCCCTCAAGCAATGAAGGACAAAACTCCATTTGCCTTCTTAATCACCTGTTGCACCTGTAAACCATCTTTTTGCGACTCATGCACTAGCACACCCAGGTCTCTCTGCACAGCAGCATGTTTTAATATTTTATCATTTAAATAATAATCCCTTTGCTGTTATTCCTACCAAAATGGATAACCTCACATTTGTCAACATTGTACTCCATCTGCCAGACCCTAGCCCATTCACTTAACCTATCCAAATCCCTCTGCAGACTTCCAGTATCCTCTGCACTATTTGCTTTACCACTTATCTTAGTGTCGTCTGCAAACTTGGACACATTGCACTTGGTCCCCAACTCCAAATCATCTATGAGCAGATCACTGAGGAAGAAGGGATACTGCTATGGGGAGCATGAGTAATAGTTCCAAGTCAGGGCCGTCGAGCCAAATTGGCGAACTATATCATGGGCACTCTGGAATCTTAAAAATGAAGATGCTGGCCAGGAGCTGTGGCTGGGCCTGGACACCGACATAGTGGCATTGATCGGTCGGTGCCAAGAATGCCAACAAGGGCAGAAAGTGCCACTGGCAGCCCCGCTGCACCCATGGGAATGGCCGAGTAGACCAGGGTCGCAACTTCATGTTGATTTTGCAGGCCCGTTTATGGGTTCAATGTTTTTTGTGATAGTAGACGCCCATTCCAAATGGCTGGATGTCTACAAAATGAACTCTGCAAATACAACAGCAACCATCAAAAAACTTTGCACCTTGTTTGCAACACATGGTATGCCGGAGGTGTTAGTTTCAGACAATGGATCGGTTTTCACTAGCCAGGGGTTCACAAAATTCCTGAAGTCAAACGGCATTCGGCACATAAAGACGGAACCATACCACCCAGCATCAAATGGGTTGGCAGAGAGCCGTCCAGACCATAAAAGTCGGTTTGAAAAAATAGTCCGCAGCATCACTAGATACTAAACTGTCGCGCTGGCTATTTGACTGCAGGACAACCCCAAACGCCACAACGGAAATAGCACCGGCAGAGCTACTCATGGGCAGATGACTCCGAACCCGGCTGAGTTTACTATTCCCAAATTTAGGAGGAAGAATAGAAAAACACCAAGAGGCCCAATGCAGGGGCCACGACAACACTCGCCGAGAAAGGCAGTTCAATGCGGGTGAAAATGTATGGGTCAGAAATTATGCGAATGGCCCCACATGGGTAGCAGGAACGGTCAAGGCCAGGACAGCACCTGTGTCATATCAGATACGGGTGGGGAGAACACATCGTAAAAAAGCACCTGAACCAGGTGGGGGCCTCTGATTCATTTCCTCCCCGGAGCAGACTCAGACCAGCATATCTTGGACCGTGGAGAGTCCTCCCCGACAGACTATTCATGCCCCTCCGGCACCACTGTTCAGGCCATCAGAATCTGATATGGACACCATTGATGAAGCCGCGGCTGTCCACCTGCCACCGGAGGAAGTGTGCGAACCGCCCCTCGGCGCTCTCATCGGAAAAGATGGGCGCCTAGCTGTTATACCCCCCCCCCCCCACATCGGAGGCCGAAGTGGAGGATCTGGACCTAGCGCAGACGGGGGGCTCTGTAATGACTTCGACCAGGCTTTTGCACATGGTCGTACTGCTGTTGGTTTTGTTAATAAAAGGAATTCTGTTGAAGGGACGTCTGCCTCCGTGGACTTATTACACTCAGTGAGAACAAGGGTTAGAAAATAGCCATTGCCATTATGATAAACCCAGTGATATAGCACATGCCACCATGCTCTTCCCCAGTGTTAGCAGGTTGATGACTTGCCACTCCATCCGATTGCGACGCGGGTATTTTTTATTGAACTTCATCCCAATCCACGTAAACAGTACATTTAAGCAAAGACAAACCGTTTTATTAATCTCTGAGAACTGTTCCATCTCCTGTTCCAAATAAAATTGCCACTTATTGCCATAACCCTATCGCACTATTCTGTCACCTACCAACAGTTCAGAGTAACTGAAAATCTTCAGGGCCCGGCAGAGGTGGGTGCGCAAGGTGTGGGGAATGTCATTGGCCAGATGGCTTTTCAATCTGGCTGATTAGTATCCAAAGCAGTCAATCTGATGCCTACCCATCTCACTTGACAGGCTACTTAGCCAATGATAGTTGTTCTGAACAATAGCAATCATTGGCTGAGTAGGATGTGCTGGATTTCCCCAGTCTCTCCTTTCTTGCTTACTTCATGGATTGTTCTGTTTGGGCCTTGTCAACTGCTGCACTCTTCTGACTGCAGAAGTGTAAGATACATTAGGGCAGCACGGTAGCACAAGTGATTAGCACTGTGGCTTCACAGCGCCGGGGTCCCAGGTTCGATTCCCTGCTGGGTCACTGTCTGTGCAGAGTCTGCACATTCTCCCTGTGTCTGCGTGGGTTTCCTCCGGGTACTCCGGTTTCCTCCCACAGTCCAAAAATGTGCAGGTTAGGTGGATTGGCCATGATAAATTGCCCTTAGTGACCAAAAGGTTAGGAGGGGTTATTGGGTTACGGGGATAGGATGGAAGTGAGGGCTTAAGTGGGTCGGTGCAGACTCGATGTGCCAAATGGCCTCTTTCTGCACTATATGTTCTATGTCTATGTTACAGGGCCTAGTGCCTCCTATGTTTAGTTTACCCACACAAAGCTCTTGGCTTCCTGACCTCTCCCCTGAGAACGCCCTCTAGCTGATGATCTCTGGGTGTGGCCCCTTGCCCTTCCCGTCCTCTCCTTTGTTCCTCGACGATGGTGTGGCCATAAGCCTGGCTTCCCCTGTGAAAGAGTGTGTGAGAGTGAGACTAAATGTGTAATAATAATAATCTTTATTAGTGTAACAAGTAGGCTTACATTAACACTGCAATGAGGTAACTGAAAAGGCCCTGGTCGCCACGTTCTGGTGCCTGTTCGGGTACACGGAGGGAGAATTCAGAATATCCCATTCACCTAACAAGCACGTCTTTCGGGACTTGTGGGAGGAAACCAGAGCACCCGGAGGAAACCCACACAGACACAGAGAGAACGTGCAGACTTCGCAAAGGCAGTGACCCAAGCCGGGAATCGAACCCCGGTCCAGAGCGCTGTGAAGTAACAGTGCTCACCACTGTGCTACCGTGCATGTGTGTGAGATAGAGCGGGAACTCCCGGAGACTGGGCATGCAGGAAGGAGTGAGACATACAGGACTTGGAGTGGGGAGAAGACAAGAGATAAGGTGAGACAAAGACAGGGGGGTGGGGGGCGGGGGTCCTCAAGGATGAGTGGAAGTGTGAAAGATTGTCCAGGGGCAAGCGTTAAAAGGCTGCATGTGGAAGAGTGTCTGGGGTCAAAGGTTAAAGGAATGTCCAGGGAAGGTTCAAAGACTGACCAGGGGCTGAGGCCACGTTGTTGGGGACATATTTCATAGTCTGTTCTGAGGCTGTATCGCCATATTAGAGCGCACTGTATAGCATGCATGTCTGGTCCCAGTCTTGGGCAGGTTAAGGCCTCCCTGTGAAGTGATGGCCATGCACAGTATGGAGTGTAGGGCATGGTCAGTCACCTAAGGCATTTGTTCCTGAGGGTTCAAGTCATGATACTGTGTGCCAGAGGGCAGTGTAACATTCAAGGGAGGCCTCTGGATTCTGTATGTTTGTAATTGAAAAATCATGGGAGATATTGGATGGCGTTGTGGGCGGGTGGCATGTCCATGCAACTTCAGGATGAGGTAGGTTCAGGTCGTCAAAGGGGATGGGGAAATCAATATTGATTTTGGAGGAGAACAGAAACATCAACATGTACAATGATGGGGTCAAGGCTAATGGGAGTGGCAGGATAGTGACAGGAGGAATGGGAATTAGATGGCGGTGACTATGGAGGAAACTGGTGGGTTATGTGGGAGGTTAGAAGCTCGTCACACTTACTAAAGTGATAAGCACCATGTTCACATTCAATGATGCAGTGGAAAAAAAAAAGTTTGAAAAAAGTTGATATGGGAGGAGTCCAAAGACGTGTGGGTGAAATCCAGCACAAGAATTTTGGGCTGCTTTGTTGAAGGGACACCCTATTAATTTCCGAGTGAAACCATGGAGAACAGGACTTAGCTGAATGGTGGATTCAAGGGTCTAATGCACAATGAACAAGCTTTGCTCCTTTACTAATGATGTGTGTTCAGGCGAGAATCCAATACATTTTGATGCTGCATTGCAGTTGGTATTAATTGGCATCAAACCTCACAGAGGCATGTGAAAAGGGATGGAGAATCAAACAATCACCGGCCATGGCTACTGTGCAGAAGCTATATGGATACTACAAGCTTCAATGTTCCCAGTGTACTTGTCATGACTTTCAAGGCACCATACTTACATTCATACCAGATGACTGGAGGTGAATGATCCTGACCTGAGGGAACACGTGCGTCAATTGAGCGCAATGAAGATCCTAGTTATGAATGTGCAGTTACATCTGAGGAGCTATCCGTGGACTCCTACGCTATAATCAACCTGGGGATGCCATGTCTAGACTGGGGACAGGTCAAAGGCTTAAGATTGGATTTGTATCTTGGAGATGGAGAGGGACCATTCAAGGGGAATTACCAATGATTCCGCAACTGTCGTAGTGCGAATGCAAGCTGCAGACACTGCTGCTTTGCTGTTAGCTATGATTTAAATGAAAAGAAGAAGGGCTTGTCCCCGATTGACAAAACTCTGGGAAGACCTATTGGCCTGAGGAACAAAAGCCAGCAGGAAGTTCCAGATGCTGACAAGGAGGGGCAAAATCCACAAAGTTGTTTGACGTGACCAAGGATTTATAGAAGATGCAGCTTGTCCATGGAGATGAGCAGGCACCGTTGCTTGTCTTTGCCACCTCCTCCATGAGGAATTCATGCCACAAGGACATAGAACATAGAACAATACAGCGCAGTACATGCCCTTCGGCCCACGATGTTGCACCAAAACAAAAGCCATCTAACCTACACTATGCCATTATCATCCATATGCTTATCCAATAAACTTTTAAATGCCCTCAATGTTGGCGAGTTCACTACTGTTGCAGGTAGGGCATTCCACGGCCTCACTACTCTTTGCGTAAAGAACCTACCTCTGACCTCTGTCCTATATCTATTACCCCTCAGTTTAAAGCTATGTCCCCTCGTGCCAGCCATTTCCATCCGCGGGAGAAGGCTCTCACTGTCCACCCTATCCAACCCCCTGATCATTTGGTATGCCTCTATTAAGTCTCCTCTTAACCTTCTCTCTAACGAAAACAACCTCAAGTCCATCAGCCTTTCCTCATAAGATTTTCCCTCCATACCAGGCAACATCCTGGTAAATCTCCTCTGCACCCGCTCCAAAGCTTCCACGTCCTTCCTATAATGCGGTGACCGGAACTGTACGCAATACTCCAAATGCGGCCGTACCAGAGATTTTTACAGCTGCAACATGACCTCATGACTCCGGAACTCAATCCCTCTACCAATAAAGGCCAACACTCCATAGGCCTTCTTCACAACCCTATCAACCTGGGTGGCAACTTTCAGGGATCTATGCACATGGACACCTAGATCCCTCTGCTCATCCACACTTTCAAGAACTTTACCATTAGCCAAATATTCCGCATTCCTGTTATTCCTTCCAAAGTGAATCACCTCACACTTCTCTACATTAAACTCCATTTGCCACCTCTCAGCCCAGCTCTGCAGCTTATCTATATCCCTCTGTAACCTGCTACATCCTCCCCACTGTCGACAACACCACCGACTTTAGTGTCGTCTGCAAATTTACTCACCCACCCTTCTGCGCCCTCCTCTAGGTCATTGATAAAAATGACAAACAGCAACGGCCCCAGAACAGATCCTTGTGGTACGCCACTTGTAACTGAACTCCATTCTGAACATTTCCCATCAACCACCACCCTCTGTCTTCTTTCGGCGAGCTAATTTCTGATCCACATCTCTAACTCACCCTCAATCCCCAGCCTCTGTATTTTCTGCAATAGCCTACCGTGGGGAACCTTATCAAACGCTTTACTGAAATCCATATACATCACATCAACTGCTCTACCCTCGTCTACCTGTTCAGTCACCTTCTCAAAGAACTCGATAAGGTTTGTGAGGCATGATCTACCCTTCACAAAGCCATGCTGACTATCCCTGATCATATTATTCCTATCTAGATGATTATAAATCTTGTCTCTTATAATCCCCTCCAAGACTTTACCCACAACAGACGTGAGGCTCACCGGTCTATAGTTGCTGGGGTTGTCTCTACTCCCCTTCTTGAACAAAGGGACCACATTTGCTATCCTCCAGTCCTCTGGCACTATTCCTGTAGCCAATGATGACATAAAAATCAAAGCCAAAGGCCCAGCAATCTCATCCCTGGCTTCCCAGAGAATCCTAGGATAAATCCCATCAGGCCCCGGGGACCTATCTATTTTCAGCCTGTCCAGAATTGCCAACACCTCTTCCCTTCGTACCTCAATGCCATCTATTCTAATAGCCTGGGTCTCAGCATTCTCCTCCACAACATTATCTTTTTCCTGAGTGAATACTGACGAAAAATATTAATTTCGTATCTCGCCTATCTCTTCAGATTCCACACACAACTTCCCATCCCTGTCCTTGACTGGCCCGACTCTTACCCTAGTCATTCGCTTATTCCGACATACCTATAGAAAGATTTTGGGTTTTCCTTGATCCTACCTGCCAAATACTTCTCATGTCCCCTCCTTGCTCGTCTTAGCTCTCTCTTTAGATCCTTCCTCGCTACCTTGTAACTATCCCTCGCCCCAACTGAAACTTCACACCTCATCTTCACATAGGCCTCCTTCTTCCTCTTAACAAGAGATTCCACTTCTTTGGTAAACCACAGTTCCCTCGCTCAACACCTTCCTCCCTGTCTGACCGGTACATAATTATCAAGAACACGCAGTAGCTGATCCTTGAACAAGCTCCACTTATCCAGTGTGCCCAACACTTGCAGCCTACTTCTCCAACCTATCCCCCCCAAGTCATGTCTAATGGCATCATAATTGCCCTTCCCCCAGCTATAACTCTTGCCCTGCGGTGTATACTTATCCCTTTCCATCACTAAAGTAGACGTCACCAAATTGTGGTCACTGTCCCCAAAGTGCTCTCCTACCTCCAAATCCAACACCTGGCCTGGTTCATTACCCAAAACCAAATCCAATGTGGCCTCGCCTCTTGTTGGCCTGTCAACATATTGTGTCAGGAAACCCTCCTGCACACATTGTACAAATAACGACCCATCTAATGTACTCGAACTATATCTTTTCCAGTCAATATTTGGAAAGTTAAAGTCTCCCATAATAACTACACTGTCACTTTCGCTCTTATCCAGAATCATCTTCGCCATCCTTTCCTCTACATCCCTAGAACTATTTGGAGGCCTATAGAAAACTCCCAACAGGGTGACCTCTCCTTTCCTGTTTCTAACCTCAGCCCATACTACCTCGGAAGAAGAGTCCCCATCTAGCATCCTCTCCGCCACCGTAATACTGCTCTTGACTAGCAGCGCCACACCTCCCCCTCTTTTGCCTCCTTCTCTGAGCTTACTAAAACACCTAAACCCCGGAACCTGCAACATCCATTCCTGTCCCTGCTCTATCCATGTCTCCGAAATGGCCACAACATCGAAGTCCCAGGTACCAACCCATGCTGCCAGTTCCCCTACCTTATTTTGTATACTCCTGGCATTGAAGTAGACACACTTCAAACCACCTACCTGAACACTGGCCCCCTCCTGCGAAGTCAAATCTGTGCTCCTGACCTCTATACTCTCATTCTCCCGTACCCTAAAACTACAATCCAGGTTCCCATGCCCCTGCTGCATTAGTTTAAACCCCCCCCCAAAGAGCACTAACAAATCTCCCCCCCAGGATATTTGTGCCCCTCCGGTTCAGATGTAGACCATCCTGTCTGTAGAGGTCCCACCTTCCCCAGAAAGAGCCCCAGTTATCCAGAAATCTGAATCCCTCCCGCCTGCACCATCCCTGTAGCCACGTGTTTAATTGCTCTCTCTCCCTATTCCTCATCTCATTATCACGTGGCACGGGCAACAACCCAGAGATAACAACTCTGTTTGTTCTCGTTCTGAGCTTCCATCCTAACTCCCTGAAAGCCTGCCTGACATCCTTATCCCCTTTCCTACCTATGTCATTAGTGCCAATGTGGACCACGACTTGGGGCTGCTCCCCCCTCCCCTTAAGGACCCGGAAAACACGATCCGAGACATCACGTACCCTTGCACCTGGGAGGCAACATACCAAACGTGAGTCTCTCACGCTCCCACAAAATCTCCTATCTGTGCCCCTGACTATAGAGTCCCCAATTACTAATGCTCTGCTCCTCTCCCCCCTTCCCTTCTGAGCAACAGGGACAGACTCCGTGCCAGAGGCCCGTACCCCATGGCTTACCCCTGGTAAGTTTCCACACCCCCCCCCCCCCCCCCCCCCACAAGTATCCAAAGTGGTATACTTGTTACTCAGGGGAACGACCGCAGGGGATCCCTACACTGACTGCTTCTTCCCAGTCCCTCTTACAGTTACCCATCTATCTCCAATCTTTGGTGTAACTAATTCCCTGAAGCTGCGACCTATGACCCCCTTTTCCTCCCGAATGATCCGAAGTTCATCCAACTCCAGCTCTAGTTCCCTAACTCGGTCTTCGAGGAGCTGGAGATGGCAACACTTCCTGCAGGTAAAATCAGCAGGGACACTAACGGCATCCCTCACCTCAAACATCCTGCAGGAGGAACATTGCACTCCCTTCCCTGCCATCCCTCTAACATCCAACCAAGATCTGGCTAATAACTAAATTTTAAAAAAATAATATAATATGGCACTTACCTCACACCAATGGGTTTTATTATTAGGTTAGAGGAGGAGGGCGGGTGGGAGACACTACACGTGTAGTGTCTCGGGTTTCCTCTCCACCAGAATTTATTGGTTGGGGGGGGGGGGGGGGGAGGGGAGACCTTCCCAGAAGTCCGCGGGTCGAACTTCCGGTACCGGGTCGACATGGAGGGCATCCCATTGTGATTACTTAGAAGGTGAGCGCTGTACTGAACTTTTTTACCAGTGCTTCCTTCCAGGCTTCGACTAATGACCTTTGTGGAATCATACAATCAGCGACACACAAATACATAAGGGAGGTGACCATTGACCTTTTCAGTAAAGCTCATCATTTCATGCAGTTCTGCATGGGTGAAGCAGAGTCGGCTGTAGAGATGTGGGATTCACTGCAGGGCACCATCAACTGCACACGTGATCTTGAGAGCTCCCTGGAATCAGCCTGTGAGATTCATGAATAGAAAAGGATTTCACTCTTTGAACATCTAGCTCATTTGTGATCAGAGAAAGAAAAGTGAGCATGTTTATGCTAGGTACCCAGATAGTTCACACTACTCTTACTTTGAGTCACTTGCAGGTCTTACAGATCTTTGAGGGCCCTCCGTGCTTAGTGAATTGGCTCCTCGGTGACAAACTGTATCCCAGAAGACATCGCTAATGACACCGATTCGTCATTATTATTTTTTTAAAAATTTTTATGAAAGGTTTTCATAAAATATCAATAACAAAATGAGAAAGAAAAAAGAACCCAACAGGGTTAAGTACAAAACACAATCTAAAAAAGCAACCCCCCAAACCCCTCCCACCCTGTACATAAATAATAAATTAGCATTAACACAACAGGTGTATACACCCCATCAGACCCTCCAGTGTAAATAACATAAACAAAAATAAAGTAACCCCCCCTCCCCCACCCGCAATGCTGCCATTGACCGTTCTGCCAGAAAGTCTAAGAACGGTTGCCACCGCCCAAAGAACCCTTGTACCGACCCTCTCAAGGCGAATTTCACCCTCTCCAATTTAATGAACCCTGCCATATCGCTGATCCAGGATACCGCGCTTGGGGGCCTCTCATCTTTCCACTGAAGGAGAATCCTTCGCCGGGCTACCAGGGACGCAAAGGCCAGAATTCCAGCCTCTTTCGCCTCCTGCACTCCCGGCTCCTCTGCCACCCCAAATATTGCGAGCCCCTAGCCCGGTCTGACCCTGGATCCGACCACCCTCGACACCGTCCTCGCTATGCCCTTCCAAAATTCCTCCAGCGCTGGGCATGCCCAGAACATATGGGTGTGATTTGCTGGGCTCCCTGAGCACCTAACACACCTGTCCTCACCCCCAAAGAACCGGCTCATCCTCGTCCCGGTCATGTGTGCCCTGTGCAGCACCTTAAACTGTATGAGGCTGAGCCTCGCGCATGAGGAGTAAGAATTCACCCTCCCTAGGGCATTTGCCCACGTCCCCTCTTCGATCTCCTCTCCAAACTCCTCCTCCCATTTACCTTTCAACCCCACCACCGAGGCCTCCTCCTGCATCACCTGGTAAGTTTCCGAGATCTTCCCCACTCCCACCCACCCCCCCCCCGAGAGCACCTGTCCTGTACTGTGTGTGGCAGTAGCCGCGGGAATTCCACCACCTGCCGTCTGGCAAACGCCCTTACCTGTAAGTACCTGAAGGTGTTCCCCGGGGGGAGCCCGTACTTCTCCTCCAGCTCACCCAAGCTCGTGAACTTCCCGCCCACAAACAGGTCCCCCAACTTTCGTATCCCTGCCCTGTGCCACCCCGAAAACCCTCCACCTGTTCTTCCTGGGGCGAACCGGTGGTTTCCCCGTAATGGGGTCCACGCCGAGGCCTCAACTTCCCCACCCCCCCCCCATGCCGCCTCCACTGCCCCCAAATTTTGAGGACCGCCACCACCACCGGGCTCGTGGTATACCTCCTTGGAGTGAGCGGCAGCGGCGCCGTTGCCAGCGCCCCCAGATTCGTACCCACACAGGACGCCGTCTCCTGCCTCTTCCATGCAGCCCCCTCCCCCTCCATCACCCACTTGCGCGCCACCGTCGCATTGGCGACCCAGTAGTACCCACAGAGGTTGGGAAGCGCCAGCCCCCCCCACCCCCCCCATCTTTACTCCGCTCCAGGGTTCTCACCCTCGGAGTCCCTCGCGCCCACACAAACCCCATTATACTCCTGTTAACCCGCCTGAAAAAAGCCTTCGGGATAAACACGGGGAGGCACTGGAACAGGAACAAAAACCTTGTGAGCACCGTCATTTTGATTGACTGCACCCAACCCGCCAAGGACAGTGGCAACGCGTCCCACCTCTTGAACTCCTCCTCCATTTTCTCCACCAGCCTTGTAAAGTTAAGCCTATGCAGGGCACCCCAGCTCCTGGCCACCTGGACCCCCAAATATCTTAAGCTCCTCTCTGCCCTTTTTAGTGGGAGCTCGCCAATCCCCCTCTCCTGGTCCCCTAGCTGAACTACGAACAGCTCACTCTTCCCCATATTGAGCTTGTACCCCGAAAAGTCCCCGAATTCCCTAAGGATCCTCATTACCTCTGGCATTCCTCCCACCGGGTCCGCCATATACAGCAGCAGGTCGTCCGCATAAAGCGACACCCTATGTTCCTCCCCACCCCGCACCAACCCCTTCCAGTTCCTCGACTCTCTCAGTGCCATAGCCAGGGGTTCAATCGCCAGTGCGAAGAGCAGGGGGGGACAGGGGACACCCCTGTCTCGTACCTCGGTGCAACCGAAAGTACTCGGACCTCCTCCTATTTGTGGCCACACTCGACATCGGGACCTCATACACCAGCCTAACCCACCTGACAAATCCCTCCCCAAACCTCTTCAGCACCTCCCACAGGTACCCCCACTCTACCCTATCGAAGGCTTTCTCAGCGTCCATCACCACCACTATCTCCGCCTCCTCCTCCCTCGCCGGCATCATGATAACGTTCAAAAGCCTCCGCACATTCGCGTTCAACTGTCTCCCCTTCACAAACCCCGTCTGGTCTTCATGGATGATCTGCGGCACACAATCCTCAATCCTCGTGGCTAAGACCTTCGCCAGCACCTTGGCATCTACATTTAGCAAGGAAATCGGTCTGTAAGACCCACATTGCAGGGGATCCTTGTCCCGCTTCAGGATCAAGGAGATCAGTGCCCGGGACATTGTCGGGGGTAAAGCCCCCCCCCCCCCCTCCCTTGCCTCATTAATGGTCCTAACTAACAGCGGGCCCAACAGGTCCATATATTTTTTATAGAACCCGACCGGGAAACCGTCCGGCCCCGGTGCCTTCGCCGCCTGCATGCTTCCTATCCCTTTGATCAGCTCCTCCAGCCCAATCGGGGCCCTCAGTCCCGCCACCAGTCCCTCTTGCACCTTTGGAAACCTCAATTGGTCCAGGAAACGGCCCATCCCTCCCTCCTCCCGTGGGGGCTCGGATCGGTACAATTCCTCGTAGAACTTCCTGAAGACCCCATTGATGCCAACCCCACTCCGCACCACGTTCCCTCTCCTGTCCTTAACTCCCCCGATCTCCCTAGCTGCGTCCCGCGTCCGAAGCTGATGCGCCAGCATCCGGCTTGCCTTTTCCCCATATTCGTAGACAGCCCCCTGGGCCTTCCTCCACTGCACCTCCGCCTTCCTGGTGGTCGCCAGGTCGAATTCGGCCTGGAGGATGCGCCTCTTCCTCAACAATCCTTCCTCAGGTGCTTCTGCATACCTCCTGTCTACCCTCACCATCTCCCCCACCAGCCTCTCCCTCCGCTCCTTGTGGGCCCGAATGGCTCTCCTCACCACCACCTTCAGTGCCTCCCATACCATCCCCACTCGGACCTCCCCGTTGTCGTTGGTCTCCAAGTACCTCTCTATACTTCCTCGGACCCGCTCGCTCACCTCCTCGTCCGCCAACAGCCCCACCTCCTAGCGCCACAGCGGGCGCTGGTCCCTCTCCTCCCCCACCTCCAAGTCCACCCAATGCAGCGCGTGGTCCGAAATGGCTATTGCCGAATACTCGGTATCCTCTACTCTCGCTATCAGCGCCCTACTCAAAATGAAAAAGTCGATTCGAGAATAAGCCTTATGGACATGTGAGAAGAATGAAATTTCCCTAGCCCCCAGCCTTGCAAATCTCCAAGGGTCCACCCCTCCCATTTGGTCCATAAATCCCCTCAACACACTAGCCGCCGCCGGCTTCCTACCCGTCCTAGACCTGGAGCGATCCAGTGCCGGATCCAACACCGTGTTGAAGTCTCCCCCCATTATCAGGCCCCCCCACTTCCAAGTCTGGGATCCGACCCAACATACGCCGCATAAAACCCGCATCGTCCCAGTTCGGAGCATACACATTGACCAGTACCACCCTCTCTCCCTGCAACTTACCACTAACCATTATGTACCTACCACCATTATCTGCCACAATGCTCGACGCCTCGAATGACACCTTCTTCCCCACCAAGATCGCCACCCCTCGATTTTTGGCATCTAGACCCGAGTGAAACACCTGACCTACCCAGCCTTTCCTCAGTCTTACCTGGTCTGCCACCTTCAAGTGTGTCTCCTGGAGCATAACCACATCGGCCTTGAGCCCCTTCAGGTGCGCGAACACTCGGGCCCGCTTAACCGGCCCATTCAGTCCCCTTACATTCCAGGTTATCAGCCGGATCAGGGTGCTACCCGCCCCCCTCCCCCGCCGACTAGCCATGACCCCTCCTCGGCCAGCCACACGCCCGCACCCCACACCCGACCCGTTCCCCACAGCGGCATACCGCCGTCTCGACCCCCCCCCCCCCCCCCCCACTCGCTCCAGCTCCTCCTTGACCTTAGCAGCAGCAACTCGATTCCCCCCCAGCCCCCCCCCCCCCCCCCCCGGCTAGGACCCATCCTAGCTGGTTTACTCCCCCCATTGCACTTCCGCAAGTCAGCTGATTCCTGCTGACCCCGGCCACTCCCGCCTCCCCTTCGACTCCTCCCATTGTGTGGCACATCCTCCTCTCCCGCTCCCCATCCACAGGCTCTCCCCCTCCCCCCTCCGTTCTAAGCACGGGAAACAATCCTCGCTTCCCCGTCCCGGCCCCCCCCCCCCCCCCCAGTGTTCGGCCCGGGAAAAAAGCTCGCGCTCTCCACCTACCAGGCCCCGCCACCAACCAAAGCAGTGCCCAACCCGCCCCATCCACCATCCCAACCCACAGAGAAAAAGAAACCCAAAACAATGCAAAGGCCCCCCCCCCCCCCGAACCAAAAATAGGCATAACATATCCACCGCAGTCCCCAATCGCCCATCCCGACCCTCAGTCTGTGTCCAACTTCTCGGCCTGAACAAAGGCCCACGCCTTCTCCGGAGACTCAAAATAATGGTGCAGGTCCTTGTAGGTAACCCACAGTCGCGCCGTATGCAACATGCCAAACTTCACCCCCTTCCTGTGCAGCACCGCGTTCGCTCGATTGTACCCGGCCCTCCTCTTCGCCACCTCCGCACTCCAGTCCTGATATATCCGGACCTCCGCGTTCTCCCACCTGCTGCTCCTCTCCTTGGCCCACCTGAGCACACACTCCCGATCGACGAACCGATGGAACCGCACCAGCACCTCCCGTGGACGCTTGTTAGCCTTGGGCCTCCTCGCCAACACTCTATGGGCCCCTTCCAGCTCCAGGGGCCCCTGGAAGGACCCCGCTCCCATCAGCGAGTTCAACATGGTGACCACATAGGCCCCCACGTCTGGCCCCTCCAGCCCCTCCGGGAGGCCCAGAATCCGCCGATTCTTCCGCCTCAACCGATTCTCCATCTCCTCGAACCGCTCCTGCCATTTCTTGTGGAGCGCCTCGTGCGCCTCCACCTTTACCGCCAGGCCTAAGATCTCGTCCTCATTGTCATAGATCTTTTGTCGAGCCTCTCGGATCGCCACCCCCTGGGCCGTCTGTGTCTCCAGCAGCTTATCAATAGAAGCCATCATCGGCTCTAGCAGGTCTGTTTTAATCTCTCTCTAAGGCACCGCTGGATACCCTCCTGTTGCTCCTCCGCCCACTGCCTCCTTGCTGCCTGGTCTCCGCCCGCCGCCATTTTGTCCTTCTTCCCTCCCTTCTTCTGGTCCACCACCACCTTTTTTGTCGCCCCGCTCCTAGTTAAAGCCATATACTGACGGGGAGCTATTATTAACTCCGTCCCACACCGGGAAACTTCGAAAAAGTCCCCTTGGTTCCCTGATAAGAGCCCAAAAGTCAGTTTTTGCGGGAGCCGCCGAATGTGCGACTTGGCTCCGCATAACCGCAACCGGAACCGGAAGTCTCGAGAGGGAATCCTTTTGGCAGTGTTCGCTTCACCAATCTGCCCCAAAACGTCTATGGAAACTCCTGAAAAAGGACAGAGTCGGTTCCAGACGGGAGCTGCCGAATGCGCGACCTACCCCTCCATGGCCGCCACCGGAAGCCTCGTCCCCGCTTCTTCAATGGTCTTGGTAGCTCTTTTCACAGTTGTTCCCTCTGCTGCTAGAATTCACCTTTAATAGAGGCCCTCAAGTCAGCTTGCAGCTTTAAGCTTGCCCTTCCCCCGCCTGCATGCTGGAAGAGGCCCCTCTCTCCCCTGCAGTTCAGCCAAATCCTTTACTGTTTCTGCCGCGTCTGGTAACCAAACGACATACCATTCCTGGGGGACACTGTCAGGGGAATGCTGCAGTCTTCTTCCCACACCGGGAAATGTCAAACAAATGCCGTGGGGACCCTGTAAAAGAGCCCAAAAGTCCGTTCCAAGTGGGAGCTACCGAATATGCAACCTAGGTCTGCATAGCCGCACCCGGAAGTCCTGATTCGTCATTAATGAAGAGCGATACAATGCAGTACGTCCCATCACAAAGTCCACAATAGAGCAAACTATTGGCCTCCTGAAGATTTATTTCTGATGTTTGGACGAATCAGGCAGGGCTCTCCAATATGCACCATAGAAAATGTCCCACATTATCATTGTTTACTGTGCCCTGCAAATGGGGGATGTGTTGCGTGAGGAAGGCATTGAGGAGTTAGACATATCCTCGGAGGCGGTGGACGTTGAAGGGCATGATGCAGCAGACATCACCGTGACAATCTCATAACTACAAGATTGCAGGAGGAATAAGATGATGACAAATTTTCACAATCAAAGTTTCCCCTGCCTTCAATGCAGGAGCCACGCCAACACTTTCATTCTCAGCTTGAACGTCTCAGGAAAAGTCAAAAATCTTACAATGACCATGAAAGCAGCCTGTCGTAACGATGGGGTCATTCTTGGAAGGCTTAGTTGTCTTGGCAACATGTGGCCGGTGTGGAATCTGTTTGGGACTTTCTTAGTGAATGTCCTTAAGCAACTCTACATAGCTCAGTCTTTTCAAACATGGCGTCACCAAGTCAGTGGGCATGGCAGCTTTCAAGCAGATGAAAAGCCAATTCATACATTGATGCACTTACGTCAGTATGAATCAGCTTAGTTAGGAGGCCCAAACACAAATAAAACCAATGGTTTTTGCCTGGGTGGCAGGCATGCAATGATTGAGTGTTTGTAACTAAAGTAAACTCCATTCCAAACTGCACATTGGGGAACGATTATAACATTAGTCGTGACGACTATTTAGTCCATCCACAAAGGACAAGCCAGTGCGATAGGAAAATCACTTATCTTGATGAGCAAATCTCCTGAGCCCAAATAATGTCTGCTGAGATTTAAGGCTGACAAGTGTATTGTCCAGCCAGCATTGTCAAATGTGATGCGAAAATAAGGTTACTCACTGTGGCGAGATTGTGGGAGACTTTATGCAACCGTAGAACCAAAGTTCATTGTTGTTGGGCAGGGTGGCAGAGGTGGGGGGTACACTTTTGTCCCTTGAATGAACATGGGACATTGAATCACATTGAATAATAACTGAATCCTTGATACCAGCAGAAGGATTAATTCAACATATATTTACAAAAGTGAAATGGATATAGTGGGTGAACCAGTGTGCATTCAAAACGTCGTATATTTTCTTATCCTACCACCAGGTGCAGTCCCGACATCTACAGCTGAGGTTGAGGCATCCTGTTGACTGCTATGCCCTGTTGTTTGTAATAACTTCAGCAGGTGTCCTCTGGTGGCCCAAGGCCTTGAGAGCCCCAGCTTGCTAAGAGCCTCCTGCTCCACAACCCTTCTCAGTCTGGTTGGATGGTTCCGGGGTCTCTGGCTGGCGCTCCTCCTCCCTTTGGGCGCTCAATGGCCTCTCCCTGACCCCTTGAGGAGAAGCGGTACCTGGAGGGAGGTCGATGTGCGCCTCTTTGACTCGTTGCGGAGAAGGGGCACCTGGAGGGTGTGTGCCCCCCCCCCCCCCTTTGCCCAACCACGGCTGCCTGTACCCGTGAGTAGAGTGATGGTTTGCAGGTTTGAGTGCAGATCCAGCAGAAACAGTGCGTTCTCTGCTGGATTTATGTCTCAAAAGTAGCCAGCAGCCTTCCGATGGAGACTTCAAAGTGCACGCATGTCAGAGCCATCACATTGAATAGAACATGGACGGAATCCTCCATCCTTTTCATGTTGGTGACGGCCTCTGACAACTCTGCTTGATGTTCCCCTGCCTGTCACTACACCTCCAACATTTTCCCTGAGGGCTAATTCCAGAGGCTTGTCATTGGAATCAGACTAAGAAAGGTATTACGGAATACTGAGAGGCCTAGATAGGCTGGATTGTCGAAGATGTTTCCACAGTTCCGGGTGCGGCGATGACCATCTAAGCTGCACGTTTCGGCAGCTCCCGTTGGAACGGACTTTTGGGCTCTTAATAGGAGCCCCAACGGCAATTTAAACTGCCAAAAACACTGTGCGGTAAACCAGAAGGGAATCCCCCCGGACACGCATGGATAAGAGAGAGGATAGCGGCCGGATTGCGGAGGATCCTCTGGAGCAGCGGCAAGGAAGGCAAGCTCAAAGCAAGATGGCGTCGGAAGGTGGCCGTTTGTTTTGGGGCCCGGACCAACAAGAGTTCCTGCGGCGCTGTGTGGAAGAGCTGAAAAAGGAGTTGAAGAAGGAGTTGTTGGCCCCGATATTACAGGCGATTGAAGGGCTAAAGGAGGAGCAGAAGCCCCAAGAGCTGGAGCTTCGGGTCGTGAAGGCAAAGGCTGCTGAAAATGAAGACTAAATACAGGGCCTGGTGGTGAAGGCAGAGATGCACGAGGCACAGCACAAAAGGTGTGTGGAGAGGTTGGAAGTACTGGAGAATAATTCGAGGAGGAAGAATTTAAGAGTTTTGGGTCTTCCTGAAGGCGCAGAAGGGGCGGACGTCGGGACATATGTGAGCACAATGCTTCACTCGCTAATGGGATCGGAGGCCCCGACGGGCCCTTTGGAGGTGGAGGGAGCTTATCGAGTTTTGGCGCGAAGACCGAAGGCTGGAGAAATACCTCGAGCTATAGTGGTGAGGTTTCTCCCCTATAATGACAGAGAGACGGTCCTCAGATGGGCGAAGAAAACTCGGAGCTGTAGGTGGGAGAACGCGGTGATCCGCGTATACCAGGATTGGAGTGCGGAGGTGAAGGAGGGCAAGTTTTAATCGGGCTAAGGTGGTGCTTCACAAAAAGAAGATCCAGTTTGGAATGTTGCAACCGGCGAGATTGTGGGTCACACACCAAGGGAAGCACCACTACTTTGAGACGGCAGAAGAGGCATGGACATTCATTGTGGACGAGAAGCTGGAATAGTCTAGCGAGAGAAAGAACTTTTGGGACAAAGTGATGGGGTGATTATGGTGGGGCGAGGGGAAAAAGGGGGGAGGGATGATTTTTCAACTTGTTAACTTGGCGATCCTGTAACTTTTCTCTCTTCCCCATGTTGGGGGGGGGGGGGGGGGGGAGTAAGAGGAACTGTGGGCGTCGGCCATTAGGGGCGGGGCCGAGCGGGAAACGCGGGCTTTGTTCCCGCACTATGGTAATTATGGCGGGAACAGGAAGGAGGGGGCCTCGCACAGTGGGGGCCGAGGACAAGGGGGGAAGCCGAGGTCAGCCAGAGTTCGCTGACTTCTGGGAGCAACATGGGGGGTGCAACTACGCTAGAGGGGGATCTAACGGAGAGGGGGGGGTTAACTGGGTTGCTGCTGCTAAGGAGAAGGGGGAGCTGTTATGGGATGGGGTGGTCGAGGAGGGAGGGCACCGTCGGTGGGATATACGGGTGCGTGGGAACCGGGTGAGGAGCTGGGTTAAAAAAGGGGATGGCTAGTCGACAAGGGGGGGGGGTGGTAAAGAGCCCCCCAACCCGGCTGATCACGTGGAACGTGAGAGGGCTGAACGGGCCAATTAAAAGGGCACGGGTACTCGCACACCTAAAGAAATTAAGGGCAGATGTGGTTATGTTGCAGGAGACGCACCTGAAACTGATAGACCAGGTCAGACTACGTAAAGGATGGGTGGGGCAGGTGTTCCATTCGGGTTTAGATGCGAAGAATAGGGGGGTGGCTATCTTAGTGGGGAAACGGGTACTGTTTGAGGCAAAGACCATAGTGGCGGATAGTGGGGGTAGATATGTGATGGTGAGTGGCAGATTGCAAGGGGAGAGGCGGTGGTTCTGGTGAACGTATACGCCCCGAACTGGGATGATGCAAATTTTATGAGGCGTATGTTGGGACGTATCCCGGACCTGGAGGCGGGAAAGTTGGTAATGGGGGGAGACTTCAATACGGTGCTTGATCCAGGGCTGGACCGGTTGAGGTCCAGGACCGGGAGGAGGCCGGCAGCGGCCAGGGTGCTCAAGGACTTAATGGAGCAGATGGGAGGAGTAAATCCCTGGAGATGTAGTAGGCCTAGGAGTAAGGAGTTCTCATTTTTCTCCCATGTTCACAAAGTATACTCACGGATAGACTTTTTTGTCTTGGGAAGGGCACTGATTCCGAAGGTGACGGGGACGGAGTATACGGCCATAGCCATTTCGGACCACGCTCCACCTGGAGGTAGGAGAGGAAAAAGAACAGCACCCACTCTGGAGAATGGATATGGGTTTATTGGCGGATGAGGGGGGTATGTCTAAGGGTGAGGGGGTGTATCGAAAGGTACTTGGAGCTTAATGACAACGGAGAGGTTCAGGTGGGAGTGGTCTGGGACGCGTTGAAGGCGGTGGTCAGAGGGGAACTGATATCCATAAGGGCACATAAAGGGAAGCAAGAGGGTAAAGAAAGGGAGCGATTGTTGAAAGAACTTCTGAGGGTGGACAGGCAATATGCAGATGCACCGGAGGAGGGACTGTACAGGGAAAGACAAAGGTTACATGTGGAATTTGACCTGCTGACCACGGGTAAGGCAGAGGCACAGTGGAGGAGGGCACAGGGTGTACAGTATGAGTATGGAGAGAAGGCGAGTCGGCTATTGGCCCACCAATTGAGGAAGAGGGGAGCAGCGAGGGAGATAGGTGGGGTGAGAGATGAGGAGGGAGAGATGGAACGGGGAGCGGAGAGAGTGAACGGGGTGTTCCAAGGCATTCTATGAGAGGTTATATAAGGCTCAGCCCTCGGAAGGGAAGGGGGGAATGATGTGTTTCCTGGATCAGTTGGAATTCCCGAAGGTGGAGGAGCAGGAGAGAGCGGGACTGGCAGCACAGATTGAGATGGAGGAGGTGGTAAAAGGGATTGGGAGCATGCAGGCAGGGAAGGCCCCGGGACCGGACGGATTCCCGGTGGAATTTTATAGGAAATATATGGACCTACTGGCCCCGCTTTTGACGAGAACCTTTAATGAGGCCAGGGAAAGGGGGAAGCTGCCCCCGACTATGTCGGCGGCGACGATATCGCTCCTTTTGAAGAAGGAAAAAGACCCGCTGCAGTGTGGGTCCTACAGGCCCATTTCCCTTTTAAACGTAGATGCTAAGCTCCTGGCCAAGGTGATGGCGACGAGGATAGAGGACTGTGTCCCGGGGGTGGTCCATGTGGATCAAACTGGGTTCGTTAAGGGGAGACAGCTGAACACTAACATACGGAGGCTGCTAGGGGTGATGATGATGCCCCTACCAGCGGTGGAGGCGGAGATAGTGGTGGCGATGGACGCCGAGAAAGCATTCGACAGAGTGGAGTGGGACTATCTGTGGGAAGTGCTGAGGAGATTTGGTTTTGGAGAAGGGTTTATTGGATGGGTACAGCTGCTGTATAGGGCCCCAGTGGCGAGTGTGGTCACGAACAGGCAGAGGTCTGACTACTTCCGTCTTTATAGAGGGACGAGGCAGGGGTGTCCCCTGTCTCCGCTACTGTTTGCATTGGCGATTGAGCCCCTGGCCATAGCACTGAGGGGCTCCAGGAAGTTGAGGGGAGTACTCAGTGGAGGAGAAGAACACCGGGTATCATTGTATGCAGATGATTTATTGCTGTATGTTGTGGACCCAGTGGAGGGGATGCCTGAGATAATTCAGACACTCAGGGAGTTTGGGGAATTCTCTGGGTACAAATTGAATATGGGGAAGAGTGAGTTGTTTGTGGTGCATCCGGGGGAGCAGAGCAGGGGAATAGATGATTTACCGCTGAGGAAGGCAACAAGAGATTTCCGGTACTTAGGGATTCAGATAGCCATGAGTTGGGGAACCTTACATAGGCTTAATTTAACACGATTGATGGAACAGATGGAGGAGGATTTTAAGAGGTGGGACATGGTGCCCCTGTCACTGGTGGGTAGGGTGCAGGCGGTCAAAATGGTAGTCCTCCCGAGATTCCTTTTTGTGTTTCAGTGCCTCCCGGTGATGGTCACGAAGGCTTTTTTCAAGAAAATTGAGAAAAGTGTCATGAGTTTTGTGTGGGCTGGGAAGACCCCGAGAGTGAGGAGGGTGTTCTTGCAGCGTAGCAGGGATAGGGGGGGACTGGCACTACCGAGCTTAAGTGAATACAACTGGGCCGCCAATATCTCAGTGGTATGTAAGTGGATGGGAGAAGGGGAGGGAGCGGCGTCGAAGAGATTGGAGATGGCGTCCTGCAAAGGAACCAGCCTACAAGCACTTGCGACGGCGCCGTTGTCGTTCTCCGCGAAGAAATACACCACCAGTCCAGTGGTGGTGGCAACACTGAAAATTTGGGGGCAGTGGAGACGGCATAGGGGAAGGATGGGAGCCTCTGTGCGGTCCCCGATAAGAAATAATCATAGGTTTGTCCCGGGGAGAATAGATGGAGGATTTGGAGCATGGCAGAGAGCTGGGATTGTGCAACTGAGAGATCTGTTCATAGACGGGACGTTTGCGAGTCTGGGAGCGCTGACGGAAAAATATGGGTTGCCCCAAGGGAATGCATTTCGGTACATGCAACTGAGGCTTTTGCGAGGCAACAGGTGAGGGAATGCCCGTAGTCAGGCAGAAGGGGGGAGTACTGAACGACCTTCGGAGGCCCAAGTGACGACGGAAAGCTTCCAAGATAATCGGAGGAGGTCGGGAACCTTCGGGAAGCTTCGGAGATAATCGGAGGAGGCCCAGAAGACAGCCGGAACCCACGGCTAGACTGGGGTAAGAAATATCTTTTTCACCCATTAAAAGTCTTAAAGCCGCATCAATCAGTACTTCGACCCTTGAAAAGAACATTTTTTATAGACTGTGTTAAATAAATCAAGTGCCAGTCGGTCAGACTATGATAGACGTGACTGGAAGATGAGTCACTGCAGTAACTAAAATAAAACGGCAGTCAGCGATCAAGAAAAGTTATGGCTGATCCAAATCAAAGTGTAGATTCAGAGCCTTTAGCAGAAAGAAAATTACTCCCCACTACATCCAAGGGGGGTGCTGGAATACCAGATGTTTCTGTTGAAGATATGTTGGGGGATTGTAGATCTTTCACTCGTAGACATTTTAACCTATGTGAAACCTCAAAAAAAATTGAATCAAAGTATGATATCCCCAGAGGACAGTGGTCCTTCAATAATATCAAGAGAGCATGGGGAAAATGCACACGATTACACGGTGCAGAACGTGTAAAATGGTCCCTGGTAATTACGGGACAGATACACAGTCAGCAAGAGATCATTGTTAAAAATAAAAGTGATCATCAGCTTCAGTCCACTAAAGACCAACTAAGTGCAGTTCTTGAAGATTTGCAAGATGCAAAATCCAAACTTGAGCATTATGATGAAATTAGAACAGATTTGCAAAATAAAACCTCTGAACTCCAGCAGTTAAATGTTCAAATCGCAGAATTCCAAAATCAAGTTTTTAAAATGGAGTCAAAATACCAACAGCTGCAATTAAATACTGAACAAAGTGATGATGAGTATAGATCTACTAAAAGGCAACTAATTGCAGTTGTTGAAGTATTGCAAGATGCAAAATCCAAACTTGAAACAGAATTGCAAGATGCAAAATCCAAACTTGAGCATTCTGATGAAATTAAAACAGAATTGCAAGTTGCAAAATCCAAACTTGAGCATTATGATGAAATTAAAACAGAATTGCAAGTTGCAAAATCCAAACTTGAGCATTATGATGAAATTAAAACAGAATTGCAAGTTGCAAAATCCAAACTTGAGCATTATGATGAAATTAAAACAGAATTGCAAGTTGCAAAATCCAAACTTGAGCATTATGATGAAATTAAAACAGATTTGCAAGATGCAAAATCCAAACTTGAAACAGAATTGCAAGTTGCAAAATCCAAACTTGAGCATTATGATGAAATTAAAACAGGTTTGCAAGTTGCAAAATCCAAACTTGAGCATAATGATGAAATTAAAACAGAATTGCAAGATGCAAAGTCCAAACTTGAGCATTATGATGAAATTAAAATAGATTTGCAAGTTGCAAAATCCAAACTTGAGCATTATGATGAAATTAAAACAGAATTGCAAGATGCAAAATCCAAACTTGAAACAGATTTGCAAGATGCAAAATCCAAACTTGAGCATTCTGATGAAATTAAAACAGATTTGCAAGTTGCACAATCCAAACTTGAGCATTATGATGAAATTAGAACAGATTTGCAAAACAAGACCTCTGAACTCCAGCAATTTCAAATCCAAGTTTTTAAAGTGGAGTCAAAATATCAACAGTTGCAATTAACTACTGAGTGAAGCGATGATGAGTATAGGTCCACTAAAAAGCAACTAATTGCAGTTGTTGAAGAATTGCAAGATGCAAAATCCAAACCTGAGCATTCTGATGAAATTAAAACAGATTTGCAAAACAAAACCTCTGAACTCCAGCAGTTATCTTTTCAAATAACAGAATTCCAAAATCAAGTCTTTGAAGTGGAGTCAAAATACCGACAATTGCAATTAAAAACTGAGCGAATTGAACTTGAAAATTGCAAGTTAGTGAACGAAAGATGTGTTTTAGAAAGAAATATAACCAGCGTGACTGAACATTGCAATTCTTTGACAAACATGCTTTCTGTCCAAAAGATTGAACAAACTCAGAAAGCAGTCCAAGCCACCCACCTAGTGGCACAATCAGCAATTGCACAGCTGAGATCAATTGTTAAAAATAAATCATTTTCTCTGTCGGATGAATCAGACGAAGATAGTGTTCCTACAATACAAAATACTAAAGCAATTCGACTAGCCCCTTTAAAACGCAAACGGGTTAGAGTTGGAAGCAAAAAAATAGAAGAAGATGGTGAAACTATCACTAGAAACATATTTGACCACCAATGGGTTCATGAACAAATTGATCCTTCTAAAATTGACGAATGGTCCAAGGGTCTTCCACACCCTAAAAAGGGTGGTATGACCACATGGGATGGAATTCACAGATTACAAGCCATTTACAGTCTCCACCCACTTGATGGAGTACAAATTCTGACTATCATGCTAGGTACTCGTATAAGTTTAACCCTTAAAAATGAAGTAGAAGTTGCCCTTAGAAACGATTTGCAAAATTTAGAAGCTGGTTGGCAAGCAGTCAAGAATTGGCTATTAAAATTCCGTCCCCCGAGGACCAATTGGTCTAAGATCACAGCTTGCATTCAAAAAAATGATGAAGATATTCAGGATTTTGAGGAAAGATTTTTACATACTTGGATGGAATATTCAGGGATGACACTCGACCAGGAAAATGACACATGGGATGCAAGCACTTTAAGTCCATTAAAAAGGGCTTTTATAGCCGGTGTTAAACCTGGAATTTCTGCTGCCTTGAATTTGGTTTTACCAGCTTGGGCCACAGCTGGCACATACCGAGACATAGTTGACCGATGCATTCAGATAGATCGTGGTTTGTACAATCAGGCAACTTTTAACACTGCAGCTGCTCAAATGCAGCCTATTGCTCAAATCCACTCCATGTTACCTGCTGCTCCAGCGGCGGCTGTTGCAGCACCTGCAGGAATATCAGCAGTAACTACAATTTCACCACCGGCACCAGGGCAAACATGTACCCTTGCTCCATTAAAATCACGTAAGGAAATACCACAATGTCTTTTCTGTGGTAGAGTAGGACACTGGATGGCAAAATGCTATCAAAAACAACGGACCTCAATGGATTCAAGAGATGATAATGAAGTAGAAAATATTCATTACAATACATACCCACCTCGTGGTAAAATACGTAACTCACACAAACAAGACGCACCTAGGGTTACGTTCCAACAAGACACACCCAGACTTGCGTACAGGGATTCTAGACCCTCCCAGCCGTACCCACGTAGGGAGGAACCGTACCCACGTAGGGACGAGCTGTACCCACGTAGGGAGGAACCGTACCCACGTAGGGACGAGCTGTACCCACGTAGGAATCTATACGATGATGATAATGCTATGAATGAAATGTTAAACAGCTGTCCTCCAGCTCAAAGAAGTTCTCTGTATGATAATTCAAAAAACTACTAGAACCCACTCTTGATGATTCTCTCCATTTCTCTCTACATGCACTTGTGGAACAAAAAAATGATGGACTATATATTTCATTAAGAGTGGGAGGCATTTATATCGATTTTTTTATTTGACACTGGAGCTGAACTTACCTGTGTTACTGAACAGAGTGCTGCTTTGTTTCCCCTAACTGTAGAAAAAATTGAAGCTTTTGCTGCAGGAGGAGGCTCGGTCACTCTTCGGAAGACTAAACCACTGCTTTTAGAATTTGGACCACATCAACTGATGACATCAATATGGATAGGTCCGGTAACACAAGCACTTCTAGGTATGGACATCTTATCACAACTAAATTCTTCACTCAATTTCAATAATGGAAAAATCACCTGGTCCATTAGACACATCAAAAAAGAAGAAATACAAAGCCATCCAATTTGGGCAATTGACAAAAATGATTGTGGTCTTTTAAAAATGGAACCAGTCACTTTTATGGGATCCGCTCCACCTTGTGCCAAACAATACCCTATTAATAAAACTTCAATTCAAGGCATTCTACCTATAATAAAACAACTTGAAGAGAGGGGTATTTTAATGCGCATTCACAGTTCATCAAACAGCCCTGTATGGCCTGTAAAAAAGGCTAATGGCACATGGCGCCTCACTATTGACTATAGAAAGGCAAATCAATTCATTGTCAGAAAAGCTCCTTTAGTGGCAGATCCATCTACAATCTTTAACTCTTTAACTCCTGACCTTCAATGGTTTTCAGTTATTGACATGGCAAATGGCTTCTGGTCAGTACCACTGGCTAAACATGTACAACCATGGTTTGCTTTTACAGTCAATCAGCAACAGTACACATGGACTAGACTACCGCAAGGTTTTCATAATAGCCCAACTGTTTACCACATGGCTCTGCAGAATCATCTCAGGCAACTGCCTGATCTGCCTTCCGCCATTATTCAGTATGTAGATGATGTTCTGATAGCCTCCATCAATAAAGATGATCATGACAAAGACTTACGGGTGGTCTTGAACCACCTCAGTACAAATGGTCACAAAGCTAGCTTTGCCAAAGCACAAATTGCCCAGGAAGAAGCTGTTTACTTGGGTCAGAAAATTTCCAAAGGCAAAAGGGAACTTACTCAGAACAGAACAATTGCCATCAAAGCAGCTAAAGAACCCTCAACTGTACAGGAAGTCAGATCTTTCTTGGGCCTCTGTAATTTTAACAGAAATTGGATTGATTCTTATACTCAGTTATGCCAGCCATTAAATGATCTTTTAAAAGGAAACAGAAAAACAAAAGATCAAGTTAAACTCAATTCAGAACAAAAACAATCATTTCTGAATTTGAAAAAGGTCTTGTGTTCGGCACCAGCCTTAGGTATTCCAAACAACAGAAAACCTTTTACCATGTTTGTTCATGAAAGAGATGGTTACATGACTGCAGTTCTAGCTCAAGAACATGGTGATCAGTTAAGACCAGTTGGGTACTATTCCCTTAAACTTGACAATGTGGCACTGGCATTTGGCAGTTGTTTACGAGCCATGGAAGCTGTAATGATGACATCAGGCCTTGTTCTAGACCAAAAATTAATCATTAAATGTCCACACTCAGTCCATTCTCTACTATCCATGAACAGAGTGTCACAAGTTACATCAGCGAGATGGACTAGGTGGACAGCAGTACTGGAAGCTCCCAACCTATATTTTCACAAAGCTAGTCCTATAAACCCATCATCCTTGCTCCCGCTTCCCGAGGAACAAAAGGGAGGGGAGGGAGAAGGGCATGACTGTGTGAAAATAATAGAGGAAATGGAAGAAGTACGCGTAGTAGAAGAAGAGCCACTACAGAACCCAGATTTAATCCTATTCACTGATGGTTCCTCTTTTATTGACAAGGGTATCAGAAAAGCTGGGTGGGCAGTCACAAGCCCATACGAAGTATTAGCTGAAGGAAGCTTGCCCCCAGGTACATCAGCTCAGCAGGCCGAATTAAAGGCACTAACAGAAGCATGTCATGTGGCAAGAGATAAAACTGCTAACATCTATACTGACTCCAGATATGGTTTTGGAGTTGCACATGATTTTGGCCATCTGTGGGGAAAGAGGATTTTTCACAACGGCAGGTACACCTATCCGAAATGGACAGGAAGTACAAAATCTTCTAGAAGCTATGGTTTTACCAAAAGAAGTATCAGTTCTAAAATGCAAAGCCCATACTCATGGGGACTCTATGGAAGCAAGAGGAAATGCTCTTGCTGACCAAGCAGCAAGGGAAGCTGCCTCCCTTTGTGCCTCTCAGTGGCATCAGGAATCCAGTCACATTTACAAATTGGGAGTAACTACCTTATTACATGATTTACGTGAAATGCAGAATGATTGTACAAAGGAAGAAAAATGGACATGGTTAGAATCAGGTATTCAACCAGGTGATGATGATGACATTTGGAGAGAAGTTCAAACTTGTAAACCAGTTGCACCACAATCGCTAATGCCTTTTTTAGCTCAACAAATTCATTCATGGGGACACATATCACCTCAACAAATGATGGATCGATTCCATAGAAGTTGGTGTGGTAAAGGATTCAAAAAACATGCACAATTGGTAGCAAACCGCTGTGTAACCTGTCAAAAGAATAACTTGGGACCCATAACATCAATGCCTCAATTAAGAGCTCCTGCTCCTGCAGGTCCATTCCAGGATATACAGGTAGATTACATCAGCCTTTCTAAATGTCAAAAGTACAATGACGTCCTTGTAATAGTGGATAAATTCTCCAGATGGGTGGAAGCTGCTCCAGCTAGAAGAGGGACAGCTGCCCATACAGCCAAAGTGCTATGCAAAGACGTTATCCCTAGATGGGGAGTTCCAGCTAGCATTGACTCAGACAATGGATCCCACTTCACAGGTGCTGTTTGTAAGGAAGTCTGTAAACTACTAAACATTAACTGGAATTTACACTCTCCTTATCATCCACAATCATCAGGACAAGTGGAACGTATGAATCGAACTTTGAAAGAAAGACTGTCTGAATACAGCCAGGAAGGCATGAATTGGGTCCAAGCTTTGCCAATAGTGTTATGCAGTATTAGAGCTACACCAAACAGAACAACAGGCCTGAGTCCATTTGAAATCATCACAGGCAGACCAATGTCTCTGCCAGGAACTATTGACTTGCGGAAAGCAGACTGTCATTTAATGAGTGATGCTTTGCTGTCTTACTGTCAAGATCTAACACATGCAGTTAGCTCTGCTTCTCAACAGGTGTTAGCTGCGTGGGGAGATCCTCCAGAAGGTGGACACGGCCTGGTGAAGAAGTGTACGTTAAAAAGCTGCAAAAGGAACCCTTAGGATCAAAGTGGGAAGGTCCTTTCGTAATCCTTCTCACCACCCAATCCGCTGTGAAGTTAAAAGGAAAGAAAAGTTGGATTCACGCATCACACGTGAAGCGCGCATACAAGTAAAATGTTTGCCGCAATTTTAATTTTCAGTTATTTGATTGGCTTTGTGAACGTTGAACGTTGTATCAGAACTGAATAAGAACACATTCCTTTACACATCTACGATATATGCTAAAAACTTTAATATTTCCAATTGTTGGGTATGCATTGCAACCCCAACTAACACAGGGGAGGGTATTCCCTTTCTAACTATTCCCTTTAATGCTTCAGAAACGGCAGAATGGTACATCTATCAAAGTGTCCCTCACTCTGTGGTGATCCGTTCTGGAGCATATTCATGTGAAAAAGGAAGGTTCCAGGTTCGCATCCAAAAATATATTAAACTATGGAAATCTGCAGGTTATCCACTAAATACCTTTTTAGGATGGCACCAACTTAAATATAACCCTAACCAAAAACCTCAACATCTCAACCTCCCAACTAATGGTAAACAAAACGGATCAATTTGCTTCATGAGTAAGAACCCTAAAGGGATACAAATGGGTAATAGTATTTGTACTAATTATGTAGATGTTAACACAGCTTATAAATGTACAAACGATCTCTTACAAAGAGTTCTGCGGTCCTCAAAGATAACAGGCATACCTAATCTCAAAAATAATAAAACATTCGAAGACCGATGGTTCTTAGAAAATATTTACTTATATTCTGCTTATAATGGAACTTATTTTATTTGTGGTAATAAAGCATATCCCTGGCTCCCAACATCCTGGTCAGGATCTTGCTATTTAGGATACATTGTACCGGCCATTCGTCATGTGATTAATCTTCCTCATGCTTCAGAAGCAGTTGCTCGAAGGAACAAACGTTCCATTTTCTTAAAAGATGCAATTTTTGATAGAATGATTCCATTCTTTCAGGAAATGAGGATGGAGAATAAATTGAATAAAATAACAACCATCATACAAAACGTAGCAGATTACACCGCCACTGCCCTAGATAAAATTTCTGATGAAATGCGAGCAATTAGAACCGTGGTATTACAAAATCGAATGGCACTTGACTATGTGCTAGCTGAAAAAGGTGGCACCTGCACCCTGATTGGTGCAGAATGTTGCACTTTCATTCCCGATAACTCGAAAGAAGTTAAAGATTTGGCATTACATATCCAAAACGAAATCAAAAAACTTGATCCACCCCAATTTATCTCTCTCTGGGATAAAATTTGTGGGTGGCTTGGACCCACTGGAATGTCCACAATAAGAATAATCTCATTCTCCTGTGTAGCTGTATTCACCATTTACATAACATACCAATGTGCTAAGTGCATAAAAAACCTATTCGCTAAACGCAGGGGACCAACTATCAGAATGATTCAAACTAACCCAACGGTACCCGTAATTGATGAACTTGAGCTGAAATACTATTATTGAAATATTACTGATCAATCAACTATTTGACTATTATTAACATATTGTATAATTTATTAATACTGAATCAGTAGGATCAAATTTGATTAATTCATTAATTATAATAATTATTTTGACTGTATTATTAACATTGTATAATTTATTAATACTGAATCAGTAGGGTCAAATTTGATTAATCTATTAATTATAATAATTATTTTGAAATGCCTGTTGTATTTTAAGTGTCAATTTTATTGTTTAAAACTGCAATTATTCTTTGCGCTTTTACCTATCCTATCGCATTAATGATGTATTTTAATCTTTTCTGATATATCTCAATTTTTCGATTTATCAAAGGGCCGACTGTAGAAGCCAGGTATTTTGAATACAACTAGTATAGGTAAAAGATAGCTGTTTAAGCATAAATGTTGAGCCCCAGTTTTAATACCCATTTATACAGCATAATTCACTTATACTGAAATCCGTTGTTCTGGCAAATGCATATTTTCAAAGACAGTGTGACATTAAAAAAAGCACAGTTGCAAGATAATTTGACACTGTCTTGTGCTAATTGTCAAGGTCAAGGGATTGAATACACAGCAACATGAAGGCACCATTGTTCACAATGCAGATAACAGCTAGGTCAGAAAAGCTGATGTTGCACATTGAAGATGGACGGCTTGCCATCAAATCAAATGTGTTTGAGTCTAACCCAAACCAATTAGGATTATATTGGGGTGTAATTAGACGATTTAAGACAGATATGAAAGTGTATAACTGAAAAGTTTCTCCCGGCCATTTTAGGTTAGGTTTGGTTTTAGTGTTTAGTTTAGTCAGTTTTTGTCCTTTATAGTCTCCATTTTAGAGATGTCTTTTGGGGGTTCTATCAGCCTAACAGTCTGTGTCAGTGATGCTAGTCCACTTTTGACTTTGAGTTTGAGTTTAGCTGAAGATTAGCTTTCTCTCTCTCTTCATGTTTCATTGCCAGACTTTGACCTTTTAAAAAGTTACTTTCGAGCTGTCTGCCTCAGCAAAGAAAGATAATGTCTGTAATTCTCTGAAAGCTTCGAATTGTCTACGAATTGCCTTTTAAATGACTTTCAAATTGTAATCAAGCGACTACAAATAAAACAATTCTTTTTGGCACCTGAGGAGTTTATACTGCAAATTTCTGCTGAGTTCCAGTATTCGCAAAGTGCTACTGATAACCGAATAGCAGAGATGATATAAATTCCTTCAACTATACACAGTCGAATAATACAAGGAATCGAACAACTTAACACAGTCTACAAATAGTACAAATCTTACAACTTGTCGTATTGCGTCAGGACTTGATTCATCAACTAAGCTTCCCCCAAACTTGGCGTAGTTCGACAGGTTAAGATCCCTATAAATTAAAGATTCCTTCACCGACGCAGGAGATTCAAGATAGAGTGATCTCAGGGACATGGGTGGGGGATGGTAGGGTGTCGGATATATACAGGGAAATGAGGGACGAGGGGGAGATCATGGTGGATGAGCTGAAGGGAAAATGGGAAGAAGGGCTGGGGGAAGAGATTGAGGAGGGGCTGTGGGCTGATGCCCTACGTAGGGTAAACTCGTCATCCTCGTGCGCCAGGCTAAGCCTGATACAATTCAAGGTTTTGCACAGGGTGCATATGACCGGAGCAAGGCTCAGTAAATTTTTTGGGGTAGAGGATAGGTGTGGGAGATGCCCGAGAAGCCCAGCAAACCACACCCACATGTTTTGGTCATGCCCGGCACTGCAGGGGTTCTGGGTGGGGGTGGCAAAGGTGCTTTCGAAGGTGGTGGGGGTCCGGGTCGAGCCAGGCTGGGGGTTGGCTATATTTGGGGTTGCAGAAGAGCCGGGAGTGCAGCCGCGAGAGAGGCTGATGTTTTGGCCTTTGCGTCCCTATTAGCCCGGCGAAGTATATTGCTTATGTGGAAGGAAGCCAAACCCCCGGGCGTGGAGACCTGGATAAATGACATGGCAGGGTTTATAAAACTAGAACGGATAAAGTTCGCGCTAAGGGGTTCGGCTCAAGGGTTCACCAGGCGGTGGCAACCGTTCATTGACTACCTCGCAGAACGATAAAAGAAATGGGAAGGTGACAGCAGCAACCTAGGGGTGAGGGGCGGGGGGGGGGGGTGGAAGGGGGGGTCCTCTGGGGTGGTTTTTGTATAGATATTTGTGCTTGGTTATGTATATTGGATTGTTTGATTTTATTATCTGGAGAGTTATTATTTTTGTTATGGCAGTTGCCATTTAGTTAGTTTATATATTATTTATTTACTTGTTAAAACGGTCACTGTTATTTATATTGTTTTATTGTTGCAAAAAGGGAAAACCTTTGTATTGTTTTGTTTGGCCGAAAAATCTGAATAAAATATATTTTAAAAAAAAAAGATTCAGAACAGAGGTAAAAAAGCCAACATAAGTGTACTTTACCTGAATGCTCGAAGTATTCGGAATAAGGTAAATGAGTTGATGGCGCAAATCATCGTGACTGACTATGATTTAGTGGCCATTACTGAAACATGGTTAAAGGATGGTCACGACTGGGAGTTAAATATCCGAGGGTATCAAACTTTTCGGAAGGACAGAGTGGATGGTAAGGGAGGTGGTGTAGCTCTGTTATTTAAGGATGACATCCGGGCAATAGTAAGGGATGACATCGGTGCTATGGAGGATAAGGTTGAATCCATTTGGGTAGAAATCAGGAATAGTAAGGCGAAAAAGTCACTGATAGGAGTAATCTATAGGCCACCAAATAGTAACATTATGGTGGGGCAGGCAATAAACAAAGAAATAACAGATGCATGTAGAAATGGTACAGCAGTTATCATGGGGGATTTTAATCTACATGTTGATTGGTTTAACCAGGTCGGTCAAGGCAGCCTTGAGGAGGAGTTTATAGAATGTATCCGCGATAGTTTCCTAGAACAATATGTAATGGAACCTACAAGGGAACAAGCGGTCCTAGATCTGGTCCTGTGTAATGAGACAGGATTGATTCAGGATCTCATAGTTAGGGATCCTCTCGGAAGGCGCGATCACAATATGGTGGAATTTAAAATACAGATGGAGGGTGAGAAGGTAAAATCAAGCATTAGTGTTTTGTGCTTAAACAAAGGAGATTACAATGGGATGAGAGAAGAACTAGCTAAGGTAGACTGGGAGCAAAGACTTTATAGTGAAACAGTTGAGGAACAGTGGAGAACCTTCCAAGTGATTTTTCACAGTGCTCAGCAAAGGTTTATACCAACAAAAAGGAAGGACGGTAAAAAGAGGGAAAATCGACCGTGGATATCTAAGGAAATAAGGGAGAGTATCAAATTGAAGGAAAAAACATACAAAGGAGCAAAGATCAGTGGGAGACTAGAGGACTGGGAAATCTTTAGGGGGCAACAGAAAGCTACTAAAAAAGCGATAAAGAAGAGTAAGATAGATTATGAGAGTAAACTTGCTCCGAATATAAAAACAGATAGTAAAAGTTTCTACAAATACATAAAACAAAAAAGAGTGGCTGAGGTAAATATTGGTCCTTTTAGAGGATGAGAAGGGAGATTTAATAATGGGAGATGAGGAAATGGCTGAGGAACTGAACAGGTTTTTTGGGTCGGTCTTCACAGTGGAAGACACAAATAACATGCCAGTGACTGATGGAAATGAGGCTATGACAGGTGAGGACCTTGAGAGGATTGTTATCACCAAGGAGGTAGTGATGGGCAAGCTAATGGGGCTAAAGGTAGACAAGTCTCCTGGACCTGATGGAATGCATCCCAGAGTGCTAAAAGAGATGGCTAGGGAAATTGCAAATGCACTCGTGATAATTTACCAAAATTCACGAGACTCTGGGGTGGTCCCGGCGGATTGGAAATTAGCAAACGTGACACCACTGTTTAGAAAAGGAGGTAGGCAGAAAGCGGGTAATTATAGGCCAGTGAGCTTAACTTCGGTAGTAGGGAAGATGCTGGAATCTTATCATCAAGGAAGAAATAGCGAGGCATCTGGATGGAAATTGTCCCAATGGGCAGATGCAGCATGGGTTCATAAAGGGCAGGTCGTGCCTAACTAATTTAGTGGAATTTTTTGAGGACATTACCAGTGCGGTAGATAACGGGGAGCCAATGGATGTGGTATATCTGGATTTCCAGAAAGCCTTTGACAAGGTGCTACACAAAAGGTTGTTGCATAAGATAAGGATGCACGACATTAAGGGGAAAGTAGTAGCATGGATAGAGGATTGGTTAATTAGTAGAAAGCAAAGAGTGGGGATTAAATGGTGTTTCTCTGGTTGGCAATCAGTAGCTAGTGGTGTCCCTCAGGGATCAGTGTTGGGCCCACAACTGTTCACAATTTACATAGATGATTTGGAGTTGGGGACCAAGGGCAATGTGTCCCAAGTTTGCAGACGACACTAAGATAAGTGGTAAAGCAAAAAGTGCAGAGTATACTGGAAGTCTGCAGAGGGATTTGGATAGGCTAAGTGAATGGGCTAGGGTCTGGCAGATGGAATACAATGTTAACAAATTTGAGGTTATCTATTTTGGTAGGAATAACAGCAAAAGGGATTATTATTTAAATGATAAAATATTAAAACATGCTGCTGTGCAGAGAGACCTGGGTGTGCTCGTGCATGAGTCGCAAAAAGTTGGTTTACAGGTACAACAGGTGATGAAGAAGGCAAATGGAATTTTGTCCTTCATTGCTAGAGGGATGGAGTTTAAGACTAGGGAGGTTATGCTGCAATTGTATAAGGTGTTAGTGAGGCCACACCTGGAGTATTGTGTTCAGTTTTGGTCTCCTTACTTGAGAAAGTACGTACTGGCACTGGAGGGTGTGCAGAGGAGATTCACTAGGTTAATCCCAGAGCTGAAGGGGTTGGATTACGATGAGAGGTTGAGTAGACTGGGACTGTATTTGTTGGAATTTAGAAGGATGATGGGGGATCTTATAGAAACATATAAGATTATGAAGGGAATAGATAGGATAGATGCGAGCAGGTTGTTTCCACTGGCGGGTGAAAGCAGAACTAGGGGGATAGCCTCAAAATAAGGGGAAGTAGATTTAGAACTAAGTTTAGGAGGAACTTCTTCACCCAAAGGGTTGTGAATCTATGGAATTCCTTGCCCAGTGAAGCAGTAGAGGCTCCTTCATTAAATGTTTTTAAGATAAAGATAAATAGTTTTTTGAAGAATAAAGGGATTAAGGGTTATGGTATTCGGGCCGGAAAGTGGAGCTGAGTCCACAAAAGATCAGCCATGATCTCATTGAATGGTGGAGCAGGCTCGAGGGGCCAGATGGCCTACTCCTGCTCCTAGTTCTTATGTTCTCCCTGAATTCAGCTTGTAGGACCTCGTCCCTTTTTTTACCTATATCGTTGGTGCCTATGTGCACCACGACAGCTGGCTGTTCACCCGCCCCCACCCCCCCCAGAATGTCCTGCAGCCGCTCCGAGACATCCTTTACCCTTGCACCAGGGAGGCAACATACCATCCTGGAGTCTCGATTGCGTCCGCAGAACCGCCTGTCTATTCCCCTTACAATTAAGTCCCCTATCACTATAGCCCTGTCATTCTTCTTCCTGCCCAGCTGCGCAGCAGAGCTAGCCACGGTGCCATGAACCTGTCTGCTGCTGCCTTCCCCTGGTGAGCCATCTCCCGCCACAGTATCCAAAGTGGTATATCTGTTTTGCAGGGAGATGACCACAGAGGACATCTGCACTGCCTTCCTACTCTTGCTCTGTCTTTTGGTCACCCATTTTCTATCTCCCTCAGTACCTTTCACCTGTGTTGTGACCAACTCTCTAAACGTGCTATCCACGACGTCCTCAGCATCGCGGATGAGTCCATCCGCAGCTCCAGAGCTGTCAAGCGGTCTAACAGGAGCTGCAACTGGACACACTTCTTGCACGTGAAGGAGCCAGGGGCAGTGGACGTGTCCCTGAGCTCCCACATCGCACACGAGGAGTATGACACGGGTCTGAGATCTCCTGCCATGTCTTAAACCTTCGGTTAACTTCAACAATTACAATTTCCCCCCCAAAAATAATAGATAAATAAATAAATAAACAACAAGAAAAAAATAAATAAATATACAAATGAAAAGAAAAAGAAAACAGAAACACTACTTACCAATCACTTACCAGGGATAAAAAGCACTTCCTCCCCACCCAGCTTTGAATTCCCACCTAGATTCAAATTCCCAAACTCACTCTTTGCTGTCTCACTCTTGGCTGTGTCTTCTCTGGCTCACTGGGAGAACTCACTGGGAGTGAGTTTACAATCTGCTCTTTTTAAATTGTCCTGAATTGACTCCCCTCCCCCACCTGCTTTTCGATCAAGATAGATTTAAGTGACTGACACTTAACTGCCAACCAGTTATGTGAGTGGGTGGGGCAGCCCTTGTTAACCTACACTGCACAATTCTAGCTTAATTTAAATTAATTGAAACACCTGAAATTTAAAAGGAGCTGCCTTACTGATTTGAATCAATTCCCACCTAGAGTCAAATTCCCAAACTCACTCTTGGTTCTGTCTCACTCTGGCTGTGTCTTCTCTGGCTCACTGGGAGAACTCACAGTATCCATTTGGATACTGTCAGGGGGATGGCCTATCAGGGGAAAACAGCAGCAGCCAGAGCAGTGGCACCACGGCTGGCTCTGATGTTCAGAAGGGAGGGTTAAAGCGCAGAAGAGCAATAGTCAGGGGCACAGATAGGCGCTTCTGTGGACGTGAAAGAGACTCCAGGATGGTATATTGCCTCCATGGTGCCATGGTCCAGGATATCTCCGAACGGGTAGAGGGCATCCTGAAGCGGGAGGGCAAACAGGCAGAGGTCGTTGTACATATTAGTGCTAACGGCATAGGCAGGAAGGGGCATGAGGTCCTGCAGCAGGAGTTCAGGGAGCCAGGCAGAAAGTTAAAAGACAGGACCTCTAGAGTTGTAATCTTGGGATTACTCCCTGTGCCACGTGCCAGTGAGGCTAGAAATAGGAAGATAGAGCAGCTAAACACGTGGCTAAACAGCTGGTGTAGGAGGGAGGGTTTCCGTTATCTGGACCACTGGGAGCTCTTCCGGGGCAGGTGTGACCTATATAAGAAGGACGGGTTGCATCTAAACTGGCGAGGCATAAATATCCTGGCCGCGAGGTTTGCTAGTGTCACACGGGAGGGTTTAAACTAGTTTGGCAGGGGGGGTGGGCCGGGGAGCAATAGGTCAAGGTGAGTGCATTGAGGGAGAACTAGGGAATATGGACAGTATGGCTCTGAGGCAGAGCAGACAGGGTGAAGTTGCTGAACACAGCGGGTCTGGTGGCCTGAAGTGCATATGTTATAATGCAAGGAATATTTCGGGTAAGGCAGAATTTAGAGCTTGGATTAGTACTTGGAACTATGATGTTGTTGCCATTACAGAGACCTGGTTGAGGGAAGGGCAGGATTGGCAGTTAAACGTTCCAGGATTTGTATGTTTCAGGCGGGATAGAGGGGGATGTAAAACCAGTTGCGCTACTGGTTCGGGAGGATATAACAGCTGTACTAAGGGAGGACACCTCAGAGGGCAGTGAGGCTATATGGGTAGAGATCAGGAATAAGAAGGGTGCAGTCACAATGTTGGGGGTTTACTACAGGCCTCTCAACAGCCAGCGGGAGATAGAGGAGCAGATAGGTAGACAGATTTTGGAAAAGAGTAAAGACAACAGGGTTGTGGTGATGGGAGACTTCAACTTGCCCAATATTGACTGGGACTCACTTAGTGCCAGGGGCTTAGACGGGGCAGAGTTTGTAAGGAGCATCCAGGAGGACTTCTCAAAACAATATGTAGACAGTCCAACTAGGGAAGGGGCGGTACTGGACCTGGTATTGGGGAATGAGCCCGGCCAGGTGGTAGATGTTTCAGTAGGGGAGCATTTCGGTAACAGTTTTTCGAGGAGGTCACAAAGATGATTGATGCAGGTAGGGCAGTGGATGTTGTCTATATGGACTTCAGTAAGGCCTTAAGGTCCCTCATGGTAGACTAGTACAAAAGGTGAAGTCACACGGGATCAGGGGTGAGCTGGCAAGGTGGATACAGAACTGGCTAGGTCATAGAAGGCAGAGAGTAGTAATGGAAGGATGCTTTTCTAATTGGAGGGCTGTGACTAGTGGTGTTCCACAGGGATCAATGCTGGGACCTTTGCTGTTTGTAGTATATATAAATGATTTGGAGGAAAATGTAACTGGTCTGATTAGTAAGTTTGCAGACGACACAAAGGTTGGTGGAATTGCGGATAGCGATGAGGACTGTCAGAGGATACAGCAGGATTTAGATTGTTTGGAGACTTGGGCGGAGAGCTGGCAGATGGAGTTTAATCCGGACAAATGTGAGGTAATGCATTTTGGAAGGTCCAATGCAGGTAGGAAATATACAGTGAATGGTAGAACCCTCAAGAGTATTGAAAGTCAGAGAGATCCACAGGTCACTGAAAGGGGCAACACAGGTGGAGAAGGTAGTCAAGAAGGCATACGGCATGCTTGCCTTCATTGGCCGGGGCATTGAGTATAAGAATTGGCAAGTCATGTTGCAGATGTATAGAACCTTAGTTGGACCACACTTGGAGTCTCGTGTTCAATTCTGGTGGCCACACTACCAGAAGGATGTGGAGGCTTAAGAGAGGGTGCAGAAGAGATTTACCAGGATGTTGCCTGGTATGGAGGGCATTAGCTATGAGGAGCGGTTGAATCAACTCAGTTTGTTCTCACTGGAATGACGGAGGTTGAGGGGCGACCTGATAGAGGTCTACAAAATTATGAGGGGCATAGACAGAGTGGATAGTCAGAGGCTTTTTCCCAGGGTAGTGGGGTCAATTACTAGGGGGTTTAAGGGGCGAGGGGCAAGGCTTAGAGTAGATGTACGAGGCATGTTTTTTACTCAGAGGGTAGTGGGTGCCTGGAACCCGTTGCCGGAGGAAGTGGTGGAAGCAGGGACGATAGTGACATTTAAGGGGCATCTTGACAAATACATAAATAGGATGGGAATAGAGGGATATGGACCCAGGAAGTGTAGAAGATTGTAGTTTAGTCGGGCAGCATGGTCGTCACGGGCTTGGAGGGCCGAACGGCCTGTTCCTGTGCTGTACTTTTCTTTGTTCTTTGTTCTTTATTCTTTGTGTCCGTGAGGTGATCACCAGATTATGACCCCAAACCTCCTCCTAGAACTAGGTCCCACGTAGGAGATATATCTGCGCTGGTGGAGGCCGCAGGTGAACAAAGTGACAGGTGTTCATCAACTTTCTCCTCAGGGGTTTTCTGGGTACTAGGGTCAAGTCTTCTTGTTGACGACATCCTCCCTCTTTTCTTACAGGTTGTGATATTATCAGGTATTGCAGTACCCAAGAGGCTGAAGACCATTGGTTAAACCTAGGAGTTTACCATTGGCTGTTTGGTATGTAGCTCCGCCCTGACAGGTTGGGTATAAGAACCGGTGCCGTCCCAGCAGCCCTCATTCTGTACCAAAGCTGCTGGGGAACAGTTCTAGTCTATTAAAGCCTTCAGTTATGTTACTACCTCGTCTTTGATTGTAATTGATCGTGCATCACAGGTAGAGAGAAGAAAGAATTAGTAATTGATCGGTCAAGCTCACAGAAAAAAGATTATTCACAGTCATTGCCTGCATTTTATTGATGTATATTGGCGGAAAGTGGATATGACGGTTATCATATCAGATTAGCCATGATCTCATTGACTGACAGAGCAAACTCTATGGGCTGAATGGCCTTCTTCTGTTCCTACATCTTATGGCTACACTCTCACTCACTTGTTTGGGGAGGCTATTCTTGTCTTCCGTGCAGGAATAATCCCTATCCTCACCAGCCAGCTCTGTGGCCTGATCCTAGGAAAGTCCACAACTCTGGGGTTCCGCTATTGGTCTTGGCTTGCCCCCTTTTGTTGGATGAGATCCCGTCCTGTATAAAGACAGATGGATTGACTGTGAAAACTATGGAAGAAAGAGCATTTCAGAAGCATACATGGTTGTTGTGTGTGCTGAGCCCTTTCCAGTAAGGGATTAAGACACTAGCCGCGTTAGCCGCAGGCGCAAATCATATAAATCTCACAAGTTGTGCTGGCGAGATAACAGTTTGAGATCACCCTCCCCCTCCCGGTGTTGCCAGCATTTTTAGCCCCCGCTATTCCAACTGGCCACACCTTCCAATCATTTAGGAATCTTTCGCCCACTACCCAATCTCCAACTCTCCCTCAACCCATATCTGTGCCCTGATCTCTGACCCCTCCCCAATTTCTTCCTCACCAGCCTGTTCTGATTTCCCAACCCCCATGATCACCACACAACCTTCCACCCAGCCCCACAACATCTACATCTCTCATGAACTAACCTGATCCTGGGCTCTGGCCATTTCTGGAGCAACCTCGACCTGACAGGCATCCAAGCTTGTCAATCAAGCTGGATTTTAGGCAGGGTATTTGTTCAAAAATACACACACACATTGTGTAGCAAACCTCTAGATTTGCTGACCAGAAGTTTGGAACCACCACTCCAAACCCCAACTTCAATAAATATCAGGGCCAGTTTGTCTAATGAAGACCCGGTTCTGATAGGTTGTATTTGGTTTCAAAATAATTATGTCCCACACCCTTTGCAGAAATTGAAGTATCCACTTTAAATTGAACATCTGAAGTACATTTAAACAATTATATGACCAGGGAATCTCCAAGTCACCCAGACTCCTCCGATACAAGCCTCAAACCATCATGTCAAAGTGGGGAAATCCTGAGCAGTGATGAGAAAGGGTGTTGAATCAAGGCCTCCATCCTAATCTAAAAACATCTATGTAAATCAGAGGCTGGGGAATGGATAGCATACAAAGTAAGAGAATTAACAGCTGCGCTGTGTCCAAGTGATTGAGACAAGCATTAGATATTCCTTGCTATCTATAATAGCTTATAACATTGGAATCTGTCACTGAAGTTCTCTCATGTTGATTGTAAATTAAAGAACAAACTGCTGCTTGACTATGTTCAGGGTCATTGGCCATTGGGCCTCACAGTTGAACTACATTGACCAATCCATCTGAAGCTCTCAATCTGACTCTCTCTGAAAAATCATCATTGCACAGCTGCTTCACATTGCTGAGGAAAAGCATCTGTCTCTTGACCCTATGTTTTTAAGAGAGAGAACTTTGATATGTTTTCCAAAGAGGAAATTGTGGACAGTGATATTTAACTCTTCATGTAGTATTACAGTGTTGTCCAACACACTAGCCAGATGTGGCTGATTGGGAATCCAGATGTAGGTAACTATTTGTAAGTCTGATTAGTAAATAAATAATAGACATTGTCATTGGGCATGTGATCTTATGGTGTAGGCATGTGAAAGTTAACCGTTTTGAACAATTGTTGATAAAATGGTAAGATAAAAAGTAGAGTGCCTGAATGTTCTTTAATTGTTGGTTTACTCCCTTGGTTACTGAATGATGGCAGAGATTTAAAAATATATGGACATATCTGAATTGTTTGAATGTGTGTCAACCAATTTCTACTAAAATTAATACAAGTAGCTAAAATAGTGTCACCTTAACCAAACCTGCAGTTGATCAGCAATATCTATCAGCTCAGACTGGTACATCACAATGTTTGGTGTGATAAGTCTGTGCTCTACTGGGAAAATCACCCCACATTACCCTTCCTCAAAATCACAACATTTCCCAATTATTATGCTAACAGTGCTGTGTAAGAGAACTGCTGAATACCCTCACACAAAGATTCTTCAACCTCAGCTGAGTACGAGCCAGTCTGGCGAAAAGACTCCCCTTGTAAAGCTTAATGACATGAATCATAATTCAGATGCCTCAGAGAGTTATTAAGGCCTTTCCTGTATGGTTTGTTTTCCTTGGATGCGACTCTGAAATTTGAAAAGAGCTCATTGATGACCTGTATCCAAGAAAGAACACTGTAGAGCTAACTCTGAGACGTATGCCGTTTTTTGAAGACATTCCTACGGTTCCTTCTAATAAGGTGTTTACTTTTCTTGGATATAGGAATGTACACTGCTGTGTACTCCTTTACCACCTGGGCATTCAACATCACCAGTGCTGCCAAAAATAACAGCACTGTACAATCCTCCGAACCTGTTGGGTATTCGGTTAGTGGAAAGCAAGGGAAGGAAATTCCAGTGAGCTCAATAAAAGGAGAGCATCCCCTCCATCGCATTGGCCTCCTGTCCACTGCATTAATGCCCAGCCAGTAATCATAGATTATCATAGAATTTACAGTGCAGAAGGAAGCCATTCGGCCCATCGAGTCTGCACCGGCTCTTGGAACGAGCATCCTACCCAAGGTCAACACCGCCACCCTATCCCCATAACCCAGTAACCCCACCCAACACTAAGGGCAAGTTTCTGACAAGTTGCCTGTGGGGGACTGTTTTTATATATTGCCTTTGTCCTGCTTTGTTTTACACTGTCTACATAATGATGATTCACCCTATCAATGTCTTTACTCATTCATGAAATAAAAGAATCACCGGCATTTATTGGCCATCCCTAATTACTCCTTGGAAGGTAATGGTGCACCGTCTTTTTGAACTAGTTTGGGGGGGGTGGAGGTGCTTCTACTTGGTCTAAGCACGCTCATAGTGCAGTTAGGGCGGAAGTTCCAAAAAATGACCTAACCACTAGGAAGGAACAGCAATATAGTTCCAGGTCAGGATGGTGTGTGTCTTGGCAAGGAACTTGCAGGTGGTGGTGATCCCATGTGCCGTCTGCCCTTGTAGTGGTAGAGGTTGCAAGTTTGGAGGGTTTGCTGAAGTTCATCGTGTACTCGGTGTACACTGCTGCTACCATGCACCAATGGAGGGAGTGAATATTTAAGGTGGTAGATGGCATACCAGGGTAAATGGGCTGCTTGGCCTGGACACTGTTGAGCTTCTTGAGTGTTGTTGGAGCTCCCGAGGTTTCTCTTTGTGTTCCAGTGCCTTCCCATTATGATTCCCAAGGCCTTTTTCAAAGAGAAACCTCGGGAGGACCATCATTTTAACCGACTGCACCCTGCCCACTAGCGAGAGTGGCAGCACATCCCATCTTTTGAAATCCTCCTCCATCTGCTCCACCAACCGCGTCAAATTGAGTTTGTGCAGGGCCCCCCAACTCCCAGCCACCCGGATCCCTAAGTACCGAAAGCTCCTTTCCGCCCTCTTCAACGGCAGGTTGTCTATCCCCCTTCCCTGGTCCCCTGGATGCACCACAAAGAGCTCACTTTTCCCTACAATTAAGCTTATACCCCGAGAAGTCTACAAACTCCCTTAAGATCCACATGACCTCCGCCATCCCCTCCACTGGATCTGCCACATACAGCAACAGGTCGTCCGCATACAGCGACACCCGATGTTCCTCCCCTCCTCAGACCAGGCCCCTCCATTTCCTGGACTCCCTTAGTGCCATGGCCAGATGCTCAATTGTCAATGCAAACAGCAAGGGGGACACCCCTGCCTCGTCCCTCGGTACAGCCAAAAGTACTCCGACCTCTGCCGATTCATAGCCACACTCGCCACCGGGCTCTATATAGCAATCTGACCCAGCCGATGAACCCCTCCCCGAACCCAAACCTCCGCAACACTTCCCAAAGATACTCCCACTCCACCCGGTCGAAGGCCTTCTCCGCGTCCATAGCTGCCACTACCTCCGCTTCTCCCTCCACCAAGGGCATCACAATCACATTGAGGAGCCTCTGCACATTAGTGTTTAGCTGCGTGCCCTTTACAAATCCCGTCTGGTCCTCATGAATCACCCCCGGGACACAGTCCTCAATTCTCGTAGCCAGCACTTTTGCCAGCAACTTAGCATCCACATTGAGGAGCGAGATTGGTCTATACGACCCACACTGCAGTGGGTCCTTGTCCCGCTTCAGGATCAGAGAGATCAGCACCTCGGACATTGTCGTTGAATGTCCTCACTAGCAACGGGCCTAGCAGGTCCACGTATTTCCTGTGAAACTCGAACGGGAACCCATCTGACACCCGGGCCTTCCCCGCCTGCATGCTCCCCAATTCTTTAACCAGCTCCTCCAGCCCAATTGGCGCCCCTAAACCAGCCACCTCCTGCTCCTCCACCCTCGGGAACCTCAGCTAATCCAAAAATCGTCGCATCCCCTCTTCCCCCGCTGGGGGCTCAGATCTGTACAGATCCGCATAGAAGTCCCTAAATACCTAATTTATTCTCACCGTATCCCGCACCGTAATTCCCCCGCTATCCTTAACTCCACCTATCTCCCTCGCTGCCTCCCTCTTACGGATCTGGTGTGTCAGCATCCGACTCGCCTTCTCCCCATACTCATACGTCGCCCCCTGCACTTTCCTCCACTGTGCCTCTGCTTTTCCTGTGGTCAACAGGTCGAACTCTGTCTGGAGGTCCCGCCGCTCCCTGAGTAGTCCCTCCTCGGGGGCCTCTACATATCTCCTCTCCACCCTTAAGATCTCCCCCACCAACCTCTCCCTCTCCCTGCTCTCTCTCTTCTCCCTGTGGGCCCTGATGGAGATTAACTCTCCCCTAACCACCGCCTTCAGCGCCTCCCAGACTACCCCCACCTGCATCTCCCCGTTGTCATTGGCCTCCAAATATCTTTCAATGCACCCCCGCACACCACCTCATCTGCCAATAATCCCACATCTAGACGCCACAGCGGGCGCTGGTCCCTCTCCTCTCCTAACTCCAGCTCCACCCAGTGTGGGGCGTGGTCTGAGATGGTTATGGCCGAATACTCCATTCCCTCCACTTTCGTGATTAGCGCCCTACTCAAAATTTAAAAATCTATCCGGGAGAAGGCTCTGTGGATGTGGGAAAAGAATGAAAATTCCCTGGCCTGGGGCCTGACAAACCTCCATGGATCCACTCCCCCCATCTGGCCCCTAAGCACCTTGGCCGCAGCCGGCCTCTTACCCGTCCTGGACCTAGAGCGAGCCAGTGCTGGGTCCAGCACCGAGTTGAAATCCCCCCCCATTATCAAGCTTTCTACCTCCAGGTCCGGAATCCGACCCAGCATGCGTTTCATAAATCCAGCATCATCCCAGTTCGGGGCATATACGTTTACCAGTACCACCCGCACCCCCTGCAACCTACCGCTCGCCATCACATATCGACCTCCATTATCTACTACAATATTCATTGCCTCAAACGACACCCGCTTCCCCACCAGTATTGCAACCCCTCTGTTCTTCGCATCCAACCCTGAATGGAATACCTGTCCTACACATCCCTTTCTCAGCCTAACCTGATCTGCCACCTTCAAATGTGTCTCCTGGAGCATAACCACGCCTGCCTTCAGTCCCTTTAAATGCGTGAACACCCGGGCCCTCTTGACCGGCCGTTCAGGCCCCTCACATTCCCAGTTATCAGCCGGATTGGGGGGCTGCTCACCATCCCCCCACCGCCGACTAGTCATCTCCTTTTCTGGGCCAGCCACGTGCCCGCGCCTCCCGCACCCCCCAGTCCCCCAGACGGCGGACCCCTGCCCCGACCACCTCACCTACTTCCAGCTCCCCTTTGGCCAATGCAGCAGCAACCCTATACCCCCCCCCCCTCCCCCCGCTAGATCCACATCTAGCCCTTTTGCTCCCTCCATAACACTCCCGTAAGTCAGCTGACTCCTGCTGACCCTGGCCTCTCCCGCCATTCCATTGACCCCCTCCAATGTGAGAACTCCCCCTCCCTGGCAGTCAGTGTGTGCTCCTCTCCAGCACTGCCCATTCCCCCCCGGGCCCCACCCCCGTCCTTTCCTAGCGCGGGAAAAAGCCCGTGCTTTCCTGAGCCGGCCCCGCCCCCTCTGGCGCAGCTCCTTTTGCGGCCTTACCCCAATTCCCCAACCCCGGGCCTCCACTCCCCCTCTTCCTTCGTGGGGTCTGCCCCTCCAACACCGACGCCCACACTCTCCCACAGTCTCCCCATCCAATCCCTTCACCCATCCCCATCCAGCACCCAAACCAGAGGAACATTCCCTAAACGTAATAAACACTATATACACAGTAAACATCCCCCCACAACAAACCCTCAATTTGAGTCCAGCTTTTCAGTCCGTATAAAACTCCATACCTCATCAGGCGTTTCGAAATAGTGGTGCCGATCCTGGAACGTGACCCACAATCGCGCTGGCTGCAGCATACCGAACTTCACCCCCTTTCGATGGAGCACCGCCTTAGCCCGATTAAAACCCGCTCTCTTCTTAGCCACCTCTGCACTCCAGTCCTAGTAGATTCGGATCTCCGTGTTCTCCCACCTGCTGCTCCGCTCTTTCTTGGCCCATCTCAGGACACACCCTCTGTCCATAAAGCGGTGAAACCTCACCATTACAGCCCTTGGCGGCTCGTTGGCCTTGGGTCTCCTTGCTAGGACCCGGTGAGCCCCATCTACCTCTAGAGGCCTCGGGAAGGCTCCCGCGCCCATCAACGAATTGAGCATCGTGCTCACATATGCCCTGGCATCGGGCCCCTCCACTCCTTCAGGGAGACCCTGAATCCGAAGATTCTTCCTCCTCGACCTATTCTCCAGGTCCTCAAATCTTTCCGCCCACCTCTTGTGCAGCGCCTCGTGTGCCTCCACCTTCACCGCCAGGCCCAAGATCTCGTCCTCATTCTCTGAGGCTTTTTGCCGCACCTCCCGGATCGCCACCCCTTGGGCCTTCTGGGTCTCCACTAGCTTCTCAATCGCCGCCTTCATTGGCGCCAGCATTTCGGTTTTCAGCTCCTCAAAGCAGCGTCTAAGAAACCCCTGCTGCTCCTGCGACCACTGCGCCCATGCTGCTTGGTCTCCACCCGCCGCCATCTTGTTTTTTTCTCCCTCTCACTTTTCGCTGCTCCAAGATCACTTTTTTCACCACTCCACTCCTGGTCCAATCCATATAATGTTGGGGGAACCTTGCTGTCACCTTCCCACACTGGAAGCCGTCGAACAATTACCGTTGGGCCCCCTCTAGAGAGCCCAAAAGTCCGTTCCTGGCGGGAGCTGCCGAACGTGCGATTTACCTAGGCATAGCCGCAACCGGAAGTCAACAATACCTGGCTTCTACAGGTATCCTAGAAGATAGATGAGGGCAGTGCAATCGACGACATCGACATGGACTTTAACAAGGCCTTTGACAAGGTGCCACATGGTAGGTTGTTGCAAAAGGTTAAATCTCACTGAATCCGGGGTGAGGTAGCCAATTGGATATAAAATTGGCTAGGCTACCGAAGCCAAAGGATGGTTGTGGGCAGCACGGTAGCACAAATGAATAGCACTTTGGCCTCACAGCGTCAGGATCCCAGGTTTGATTCCCCGCTGGGTCACTGTCTGTGCGGAGTCTGCACGTTCTCCTCGTGTCTGCGTGGGTTTCCTCCGGGTGCTCCAGTTTCCTCCCACAGTCCAAAGACGTGCAGGTTAGGTGGATTGGCCATGCTAAATTGCCCTTAGTGTCCAAAAAGGTTAGGAGGGGTTATTGGGTTACGGGGATAGGGTGGAAGAGAGGGCTTAAGCGGGTTAGTGCAGACTTGATGGGCCGAATGGCCTCCTTCTGCACTGTATGTTCTATGCCAGTTGCTTTTCAAACTGGAAGCCTGTGGCCAGCGATGTGCCTCAGGGATCGGTGCTGGGTCTACTGTTATTTGTTATATATATATAAATGATTTGGATGAGAATGTGGGAGGCATGGTTAGTAAATTTGCAGATGACACCAAGATTGGTGGCACAGTGGATAGTGAAGAAGGTTATCTAGGATTGCAACGGGATCTTGATCAATTAGGACAGTGGGCCGACGAATGGAAGATGGAGTTTAATTTAAATAAATGTGAGGTGATGCATTTTGGCAGATCGAATCAGGCCAGGACCTACTCAGTTAATGGTATGGCGTTGGGGAGAGTTATAGAACAAAGAGATCGAGGAATACAGGTTCATAGCTACTTTAAGGTGGAGTCGCAGGTGGACAGGGAGGTGAAAAAGGCATTCAGCATGCTAGGTTTCATTGGTCAGAACATTGAATACAGGAGTTGGGACGTCTTGTTGAAGTTGTACAAGACATTGGTAAGATCACACGTGGAATACTGTGTGCAGTTCTGGTCACCCTATTATAGGAAGTATATTGTTAAACTAGAAAGAGTGCAGAAGAGATTTACGAGGATGCTACCAGCCCACCAACGACTCTACTTTCTCAGAAGACTAAGGAAATTTGGCATGTCAGCCAAGACCCTCACCAACTTCTACAGGTGCACCATAGAAAGCATTATTTCTGGTTGTCTCACAGCTTGGTATGGATCCTGCTCTGCTCAAGACCGCAGGAAACTACAAAAGGTCATGAATGTAGCTCAATCCATCACGCAAACCAGCCTCCCATCCATTGACTCTATCTATAATTCCTGCTGCCTCGGAAAGACAGCCAGCATAATTAAGGACCCTACTCACCCCGGATATACTCTCTTCCACCTTCTTCCATCAGGAAAAAGATACCAAAGTTTGAAGTCACGCACTAACTGACTCGAGAACAGCTTCTTCCCTCCTGCCATCAGACTTTTGAATGGACCTACCTTGTATTAAGTTGATCTTTTCTCTACACCTTGCAATAACTGTAACATTAATTCTGCAGTCTCTCCTTCCTTCCCTACGGTATGCATTGTTTGTACAGCATGCAAGAAACAATACTTTTCACTGTATACTCATACATATGACAATAATAAATCAAATCAAAAAATTGATGGTTTAAGTTATAAGGAGAGGCTGGATAGAATCATTGAGGTTTACAGCATGGAAACAGGCCCTTAGGCCCAACCAGTCCATGCCGCCCCGTTTTTACCATTAAGCTAGTCCCAGTTGCCCGCACTTGGCCCATAACCCTCTATACCCATCTTACCCATGTAACTATCTAAATGCTTTTTAAAAGACACAATTGTACCCGCCTCTACTACTACCTCTGGCAGCACATTCCAGACACTCACTACCCTCTGAGCGAAGAAATTGCCCCTCTGGGCCCTTCTGAATCTCTCCCCTCTCACCTTAAACCTATGCCCTCTAGTTTTAGACTCCCCTACCTTTGGGAAAAGATGTTGACTATCTACCTTATCTATGCCCCTCATTATTTTATAGACCTCTATAAGATCACCCCTAAGCCTCCTACGCTCCAGGGAAAAAAATCCCAGTCTATCCAGCCTCTCCTTATAACTCAAACCATCAAGTCCCGGTAACATCCTAGTAAATCTTTTCTGCACTCTTTCTAGTTTAATAATATCCTTTCTATAATAGGGTGACCAGAACTGCACACAGTATTCCAAGTGTGGCCGTACCAATGTCTTGTACAACTTCAACAAGACGTCCCAACTCCTGTATTCAATGTTCTGACCAATGAAACCAAGCATGCCGAATGCCTTCTTCACCACCCTGTCCACCTGCGACTCCACCTTCAAGGAACTATGAACCTGTACTCCTCGATCTCTTTGTTCTATAACTCTCCCCAACGCCACACCATTAACTGAGTAGGTCCTGGCCTGATTCGATCTGCCAAAATGCATCACCTCACATTTATCTAAATTAAACTCCATCTGCCATTCGTCGGCCCACTGGTTATCTAGGTTGCAATCCTAGATAACCTTCTTCACTATCCACTGTGCCACCAATCTTGGTGTCATCTGCAAACTTACTAACCACGCCTCCTAAATTCTCATCCAAGTCATTAATATAAATCACAAATAACAGTGGACCCAGCACCGATCCCTGAGGCACACCACTGGTCACAGGCCTCCAGTTTGAAAAACAACCCTCTACAACCACCCTCTGTCTTCTGTCGTCCAGCCAATTTTGAATCCAATTGGCAACCTCACCCTGGATCCCGTGAGCTTTAACCTTCTGCAACAACCTACCATGCGGTACCCTGTCAAAGGCTTTGCTAAAGTCCATGTAGACAACGTCTACTGCACTGCCCTCATCTCTCTTCTTGGTCACCCCCTCAAAAAACTCAATCAAATTTGTGAGTCATGATTTTCCACGCACAAAGCCATGCTGACTGCCCCGAATCAGTCCTTGCCTCTCTAAATGCTTGTAGATCCTGTCTCTCAGAATACCTTCTAGCAATTTACCTACTACAGACGTTAGGCTCACCGGTCTGTAATTCCCAGGCTTTTCCCTGCTGCCCTTCTTAAACAAGGGCACAACATTCGCCACTCTCCAATCTTCAGGCACCTCACCTGTGGCTGCCGATGATTCAAATATCTCTGTTAGGGGACCCGCAATTTCCTCCCTAGCCTCCCACAACATCCTGGGATACATTTCATCAGGTCCCGGGGATTTATCTACCTTGATGCGCTTTAAGACTTCCAGCACCTCCTCCTCTGTAATATGCACACTTCTCAAGACATCACTATTTATTTCCCTTAGTTTCCTAACATCCATGCCTTTCTCCACCGTGAATACCGATGAGAAATATTCATTCAGGATCTCACCCAACTCTTGTGGCTCTGCACATAGATGTCCTTGTTGATCCTTAAGAGGATAGACTGGGACTTTTTTTCCTGGAGCGTAGGAGGCTTAGGGGTGATCTTATAGACGTCTATAATATAATGAGGAGCATAGATAAGGTTTCAAAGTTGACCTCTTTTCCCAAAGGTAAAGGAGTCTAGAGGTAGAGGGCCTAGGTTTACGGGGAGAGATACAAAACAGACCAGAGGGGAAATTTCTTCACATAGAGGGTGGTGAGCATCTGGAACGGGCTGCCAGAGGCAGTGGTAGAGACGGGTACAATTTTGTCCTTTAAAAAACAGTTAGTTACATGGGCAGGGAGGATATAGAGGGATATGGGCCAAATGCATGCGGGACTAGCTTAGTTATAGAAACTGGGCGGCATTGACAAGTGGGGCCAATGGGCCTGTTTCCATGCTGTAAGCAGCTATGACTCTGAGTCACACCTGGCCGTGGCTGTTGTAAACCTCACTGATGTGACATCATGGCGGCAAGGTAGGAACATTTAGTGAGGGGTGATCATTTGGCATGGGGGCCACTAATAACATTTGAATGCATTCAAATTTATTAAAATAAGGCTCATGCCTTTGTGGGCATAAATCTCATGATGTCAGCAACGAGGGGCAGGGGCAATCTCTCTCTCTCTGAGAATCGCATTTCCCGATTCTGTAGCCATCTGGGATGGCCACTTACAACCAGGAACAGAGAAGATCGCAAAGCATAGTGGAAAAAAAATGGACAATGCGAGATTCAGGCAGGCTCAGAGCCTGAAATGTATATTTGCGAGTGAGGAATCCAGACGGTATCGAAACCCCGACCGATTAGCATTTGATGGCCCATCTCCACCAGACAAAGGACTGGTACTTGAGCGATTGGTACAGTCCCAGACATTTCGGCACCATTCCCTGTACTAGGGAGGCGTAAACAACAGGGTCAATGACCGCTTGCGACACGCCCAGCTATCAAGGCACTCGCCCATTTATTGGTTTGACTCGAACGCAATGATCATGAAATGTCCAATTAGTGGGGTCCAAACTGAAGGACCGCCCAAAAAAACGCAAAAACCCCCAAAAATAAAAAGAGAGTCCACCATGTGTTCGGCCTCTCTTGGACCTGGCGCTCCGGCAACGTCCCCTTCCAAATGCAGCACCACCAGAAACTAGTTCAAGTTCAACTCCCGCTACCAGACGGATGAGCCTAGCTGAGCAGCAGTTACTTCTACAGACCCGGTAGATCCAGAATTGAACAACGGCCACTGTTCCTCTGACCTAAGCCGGGTGCCTGAAGTTAAGTACAGGTTGTCTTAGCCGATAGGTGTAGTTAACTAGTAGTGTTTATGTTGCATGACTAATTGTGTGTGTAAATAAAGTACCCTTGACCTTGAACTAACTAACTGGTGTTTGGTTCTTTGATCGATAGCCGGTTGAACCTTGTGGTGGTATCATTTGATACCTGGTGACTCTGAGCAATAGAATATTGATATCCAAAGAAAGGAGGGCAACCTCATTGACTGCCATATTTACAGTAGGTGAAAAAGGCAACAGTTATTGGCGACCCTGGTGGGATTCGACCCAGAAGTGACTGTGTCACTCCGAGAGAACCCACAAAACGGTTGAATTAGAATCCAAATTGGCAAAGTAAAAGAACCCACAAGCGAAACCAGTATTGATCAAACCTCCAGAATTCGAAAGTGTGTAATTTGCATGCGAACTAACAAAGGGATATAAGGTAACCTCGATAGATTTTGTTGTGTGAAACATTCGGGAGTTACGTAAACCGGAAAATAGCTTGAGACGTACCCATGTTTGCACCGCCGCTTTATTCCCCCTTGTTCCAAATTCCCAGTAGAGACAGAGATAATTGTAGGGATGGCCATGAAGGCAATGGAACGCCTTATACATCCACAAGAGCCCGAGGTCGCAGCGACCAACAGAGCAGAACAGTGTCCCATATGGGAAGAAGAGATTAGGAAATACCTAAAGGATGGCCCCTATGGTTGGAATTTTGCGCGAATGAGGAAACAGGTCCTGGCAGGATAGGACAGACTTGGTGGGACAGCCTGACCGAGATCCACAAAAAGAATTTGAGTAAGGTTCGTAAGCCGATGGCAATCGTGCCCTGCTTGGCACAATTGCGAGGCAGAAGAGGAGGTCGTGAGGACGCTCCGTAGACAGCTTGAGGAGAAAGAAAGAAGTAGAGAGTCAAATGTTAGTGAATGTGAGAGAGTAAACGAGCAACTCCGGGAGCAGCTAGTGGCGAAGGACAAGGAGATGGATGATGTCAAGAGGACACACCAACCTTGTCTCGCCCACCTCAGCAGCTTTCAGCTTCAATACGATAAGGCCTACCAGGACACGCAACGTGCGGTGTTGGTAAAAGAGGAAACGGAGAACCGGTAGAGCAGGTGAGGAAACAATGTGAGCATTTGAAGGCAGCCCTCCAAACACTCCACAGTTCCACCACGGAACAGAGGCAGTGTTCGGTGGATCATGCCAAGTGCAGGCAGCAAATTGCAAGATTGCAATCCTTGCTATCCGTTCAGAATGGGTTTAGAGACACCTTTGGCCCACAGCTAGATCAGGAAGATGGCCCCGATTGGCAGGAACTCAGTGAAGCTGCCCAATGGTACGTGAATGAGACAGAAAATCAGAATAGAGCCCCCCAGGCCCCGAAAAGGAAAGCACCCGCACCACCGACTGCACAGGCAGCACCCAACCCAATGAACCCCATCACCACGCAGAGCAGGGTCACCACGGAAGACCAACCTGATTTGTGTATACAACCCCATTAACCATCACCCAGTTAAGAGATGCCCGCGATAAAGTTGAAACTTTTCACCCCACATCAGACCCACACCACTTTTTCGAACGAGTTAAGCAACAGACACTCCTGTACGGTTTGGACGAGCAGGAAGAGGTAAAGCTCATAGTGATGTGCCTAGACCCGTCGGTCAGTTCAGCCCTTCTCGACCCACAAAATGTAGGAGGAGGTAGCCTCCAAGAGATGAAAACAGCCAGTTTAGACGCCATTGGCTACAATAGAGGAGAGCAGGTAGAAGGACTCAACCGGTGTAGACAGAAAAAGGGAGAGCATCCAACAGCATTTGCTTGGCGCCTTTGGATCCACTTTACTGCGGTATTCGGTGAGTTAGCCCGCGCCCAGGTGTCGGTAGACAATACGGCCAAATGGACCCGTACTCTCGTATCCCATGCCACAGAGGCAGGACAGAAGGCATGTGCCAACTACGACACCTCAGACCCGGCACACAATGAAGTATGGGTACGAAACGATTATCCAGAGCTTGGGAACAGTCGCTGCAGAGAAAGACAGACCAAGAAAGAGTAGACGCCACAATGAATCCAGTAAGGGCACACCAAGACCCGCAAGTGTAAATGAAGGCAGAAGTAATGCACAGCACCCTAAAGCGCAGGAATGTTACAATTGCGGACATGAAGGACATTACGCACGAGAATGCAATGCCCCCCCTGAAACAGCAACGGAATCAGCACACAAAGGAACAATGCCAGACCCATCCACAGTGTTAGCACCCGAGCAGATAATTTGGCCATAAACGGCACTGATTGATGGTGTTCGGGCTCCCCAACTTGGGTCTGCGATACTCTTTGGGATAAGTCCGGAAGACCGGTAGTTGCAGGCACAGTCCAGGGACACCCAGTAGAGTTCCTTTGGGACACAGGAGGGTCCTGAACTACGTTAAACTCCTCCACGATGTACCAGCAAGATGTATGGCCCACTACGGGCACCATTACCCTTAGTGGCTTTACAGGTCACCTCCAGCAGGGACACATCACAGCCCCTGTGGATGTATAGCTCGGTAACATTAAAACAAAATGAAAAGATTTACCCCAGACAGCAGAACACATCTTGGGAATAGATTTTATGAGTTCACACAACCTTTCTTTCGACCCCGTAAATAATGTGTGTGAAAAATGGCCAGAGCAGTACGAGCCCCCGTCACGCTCACAGTAGGAGACTACGCACACAGGATTAGCTCAGTGGGAGAGTACTGGTTTGATCCAAAAACCATTACCACAGACAAAACAGTTAGAGAAATCTTGAAAAGACATAAAGCATTGTTTGCCTAGCACAAGCACGACTGCGGTAAGATCCCAGGAGTGGTTAACGTTACAGGTCCCGATCCTAAGCCCGAGAAACAATACGGCTTCCCCCAGCAAGCCGAGGGAGAGATAGCCAAAGTAATCCAGAGTTTATTGAACAAAGGAGTGATTCGACCCATAGCATCAACGAACAATGCCCCGATTTGGCCCGTACGAAAACCAGATGGTTCATGGCGACTGACCATCGATTATAGGGAATTAAACAAAGTGACTCTGTTAGCAGCCCCCGCCATTGCCACGAGTCCTGAGACTATGTAAAACAGGGACTCCAGTCAAAACTTTTCACGCTATTGGATACCAGCAATGGCTTTTGGTCCATTCCACTGGACAAAGCATGCCAGTACAAATTCGCGTTCATTTTCCAGGGACAGCAGTACACGTGGACGTGCCTTCCACAAGGCTTCCACAACTCCCCCTCCATTTTTCACAGACAATTGGCGAATGGATTATCAACATTTTCCCGACCTGAATGCCTTGTTCAGTATATGGACGACTTGCTCCTACAGACTGAAGGGAGATCACATTTTGCTTCTTTCGGAATTATTAGGACTCCTCAAAGAAATTGGATGCAAAATTAACCCCAAGAAGGCCCAAATTCTCCAGGAAAAAGTCACTTATTTAGGTACGGTCATCATGTAAGCGTGAAATAGAACAAAAACAGATAGATTTGATTATAAATTTGCCCTTGCCCCAAAATGTTACAGAACTCCGGTCATCTTTAGGACTGGTCGGTTAGTGCAGGATCCACAGAGACGGTTTCGCCACAAAAGCAGCCCCATTTTCTGAGCTCCTTAAGAAACAGGCCTCATGAGACTTCCGGGTGCGGCGATGACCAGCTAAGTCACACGTTTCGGCAGCTCCCGGTGGAACGGACTTTTGGGCTCTTAATAGGAGCCCCAATGGCAATTTTAACGGGTAAAAACACTGTGCGGTAAACCAGAAGGGAATCCCCCCTGGACACGGATGGAAAAAGGAGAGGAAAGTGGCCGGATTGCGGTGGATCCTTGAGAGCAGCGGCCAGGAAGGCAAGCACAAAGCAAGATGGCGTCGGAAGGTGGCTGTTTAATATGGCGCCCTGACCAACAAGAGTTCCTGCGGCGCTGCGTGGAAGAACTTAAAAAGGAAATGAAGAAGGAGCTGTTGGCCCTGATATTACAGGCGATTGAAGGGCTAAAGGAGGAGCAAAAGACCCAGGAGCAGGAGCTTCGGGTCGTGAAGGCAAAGGCTGCTGAGAATGAGTACGAAATACAGGGCCTGGTGGTGAAGACAGAGATGCACGAGGCACAACACAAAAGGTGTGTGGAAAGGCTGGAGGTGCTGGAAAATAATGCGAGGAGGAAGAATTTAAGGATTCTTGGTCTTCCAGAAGGGGCGGACGTCGGGGCATATGTGAGCACGATGCTTCACTCGTTAATGGGATCGGAGGCCCGGACGGGCCCGTTGGAGGTGGAGGGAGCTTATCGAGTTATGGCGCGAAGACCGAGGGCTGGAGAAATTCCTCGAGCCATAGTGGTGAGATTTCTCCGATATAAGGACAGAGAGATGGTCCTCAGATGGGCAAAGAAAACCCGGAGCAGTAGGTGGGAGAATGCGGTGATCCGCGTATATCAAGATTGGAGTGCGGAGGTGGCGAGAAGGAGGGCAAGCTTTAATCGGGCCAAGGCGGTGCTGCACAAAAGGAAGGTTAAATTTGGAATGCTGCAGCCGGCAAGACTGTGGGTCACACATCGTGGGAAACACCAGTACTTTGAAACGGCAGAAGAGGCGTGGACATTTATTGTCGAGGAGAAACTGGAACAAGCGGGCTAGAAAAAGAACGTTTGGGATAAAGTGGTGGGGTGAAGGGGGGGGGGGAAATAGGGGAAGAGATGATTTCCCAAGTTGTTAATCCTACGACCCTGTAACTTTTCTATCTTCCCCATGTCGTGGGGGAGGGAGGATGGGGAGCTGGGGGCGCCGGCCATTGGGGGCGGGGCCAAATGGGTAGCGCGGGCTTTGTTCCCGCGCTATGGTAATCATGGCGGGAACAGGGAAGCAGGAAGGACGGGGCCTCGTACAGTGGGGGCCGAGGTCACGGGGGGAAGCCGAGGTCGGCCAGAGTTTGCTGACTTCTGGGAGCAACGGGGGGTGCAATTACGCTAGAAAGGGATCTAGCGGGTGGGGGGGGGGGCGGGGAGGGGGTTTAACTGGGTTGCTGCTGCTGGGGAGAAGGGGGAGCTGGTATGGGGTGGGGTGGTTGGGGCGGGAGGGCGCCGCTGGGGGGAGATACGGCTACGTGGGAACCGGGAGAGGAGCTGGATTGAAAAAGGAGATGGCTAGTCGACAAGGGGGGGGGGGGGGGTAAAGAGCCCCCTAACCCGGTTGATCACGTGGAATGTGAGAGGGCTGAACGGGCCGATTAAGAGGGCACACCTAAAAAAACTTAAGGCAGATGTGGTTATGCTGCAGGAGACACATCTGAAACTGATAGACCAGGTCAGACTTCGCAAAGGTTGGGTGGGGCAGGTGTTTCATTCGGGGCTAGACGCAAACAACAGGGGGGGTGGCTATATTAGTGGGGAAGCGGGTAATGTTTGAGGCAAAGACCATAGTGGTGGACAGTGGGGGCAGATACGTGATGGTGAGTGGCAGATTGTAAGGGGAGGCGGTGGTTTTAGTGAACGCATATGCCCCGAACTGGGATGATGCCAATTTTATGAGGCGTATGTTGGGACGCATCCCGGACCTAGAGGCGGGAAAGTTGGTAATGGATGGAGATTTTAATACGGTGCTGGACCCAGGGTCAAGGTCCAGGACCGGAAGGAGGCCGGCTGCAGCTAGGGTGCTCAAGGACTTTATGGAGCAGATGGGAGGAGTAGACCCCTGGAGATTTGGTAGACCTAGGAGTAAGGAGTTTTCGTTTTTCTCCTATGTCCATAAAGTCTATTCACGGATAGACTTTTTTGTTTTTGGAAGGGCACTGATCCTGAAGGTGACGGGGACGGAGTACACGGCTATAGCTATTTCGGACCACGCTCCACATTGGGTGGACCTGGAGATAGGGGAGGAAAAAGAACAGCACCCACCCTGGAGAATGGACATAGGATTATTGGCAGGTGAGGGTGTGTGTTTAAGGGTGAGGGGGTGTATTGAAAGGTACTTGGAACTCAATGACAATGGGGAGGTTCAGGTGGGAGTGGTCTGGGAGGCGTTGAAGGCTGTGGTTAGAGAGGAGCTGATATCTATCAGGGCACATAAAGGAAAGCAGGAGGGTAGGGAAAGGGAGCGGTTGTTGAAAGAACTTTTGAGGGTGGACAGACAATATGCGGAGGCACCGGAGGAGGGACTGTACAGGGAAAGGCAAAGGCTACATGTAGAATTTGACTTGTTGACTACGGGTAAGGCAGAGGCACAATGGAGGAAGGCACAGGGTGTACAGTACGAATATGGGGAGAAGGCGAGCAGGTTGCTGGCCCACCAACTGAGGAAAAGGGGAGCAGCGAGGGAGATAGGGGGGGGTGAGAGATGAGGAGGGAGAGATGGAGCGGAGAGCGGAGAGAGTGAATGGAGTGTTCAAGGCATTTTATGAAAGATTATATGAAGCTCAGCCCCCGGAAGGGAAGGAGAGAATGATGTGCTTTCTGGATCAGCTGGAATTTCCTAAGGTGGAGGAGCAGGAGAGGGCGGGACTGGGAGCACAGATTGAGACGGAGGAAGTAGTGAAAGGGATTGGAAGCATGCAGGCGGGGAAGGCCCCGGGACCAGGCGGATTCCCAGTGGAATTCTATAGGAAATATATGGACTCGCTGGCCCCGCTACTGATGAGAACCTTTAATGTGGCTAGGGAAAGGGGGCAGCTGCCCCCGACTATGTCAGAGGCAACGATATCGCTCCTCCTAAAGAAGGGAAAAGACCCGCTGCAATGCGGGTCCTATCGGCCCATTTCCCTCCTGAATGTGGATGCTAAGATTCTGGCCAAGGTAATGGCAACGAGGATAGAGGATTGTGTCCCAGGGGTGGTTCATGAGGACCAAACTGGGTTTGTGAAGGGGAGACAGCTGAACACAAATATACGGAGGCTGCTAGGGGTAATAATGATGCCCCCACCAGAGGGGGAAGCGGAGATAGTGGTGTCGATGGATGCCGAGAAAGCATTTGATAGAGTGGAGTGGGATTATTTGTGGGAGGTGCTGAGGAGATTTGGCTTTGGAGATGGGTATATCAGATGGGTACAGTTGCTCTATAGGGCTCCGATGGCGAGCGTGGTCACGAATGGACGGGGGTCTGATTATTTTCGGATCCATAGAGGGACGAGGCAGGGATGTCCTCTGTCCCCGTTATTGTTTGCATTGGCGATTGAGCCCCTGGCCATAGCATTGAGGAGTTCCAGGAAGTGGAGGGGAGTACTTGGGGGGGGGGGGAGAAGAACACCAGGTATCTCTATATGCGGACGATTTGTTGCTATATGTGGCGGACCCAGCGGAGGGGATGCCAGAGATAATGCGGATACTTGGGGAGTTTGGGGATTTTTCAGGGTATAAACTGAACATGGGGAAAAGTGAGTTATTTGTGGTGCACCCGGGGGAGCAGAGCAAAGAGATAGAGGATTTACCGTTGAGGAAGGTAACAAGGGACTTCCGGTACCTGGGGATCCAGATAGCCAAGAATTGGGGTACATTACATAGGCTTAATTTAACACAGTTGGTGGAACAGATGGAGGAGGACTTTAAGAGATGGGACACGGTGTCCCTGTCACTGGCAGGTAGGGTGCAGGCGGTTAAAATGGTGGTCCTCCCGAGATTCCTTTTTGTGTTTCAGTGCCTCCCGGTGGTGGTCACGAAGGCTTTTTTCAAGAGAATCGAGAAGAGTATTATGAAGTTTGTGTGGGCCGGGAAGACCCCGAGAGTGAGGAGGGGATTTTTGCAGCGTAGTAGGGACAGGCGGGGGCACTACCGAGCCTAAACGACCATTACTGGGCCGCCAATGTTTCAATGGTGTGTAAGTGGATGGGAGAAGGGGAGGGAGCGGCGTGGAAGAGATTGGAGAGGATGTCCTGCAGGGGGATTAGCCTACAAGCAATGGTGACGGCACCGTTGCCGTTCTCACCAAAGAAATACACCACAAGCCCGGTGGTGGTGGCTACATTGAAAATTTGGGGGCAGTGGAGATGGCATAGGGGAAAGACGGGAGCCTCGGAGCAGTCCCCGATAAGAAATAACCATAGGTTTGTTCCGGGGAGAATGGATGGGGGATTTGGAGCATGGCAAAGAGCTGGGGTAGTACAATTGAGAGATCTGTTCGTAGATGGGACGTTTGCGAGTCTGGGTGCGCTGACGGAAAAATATGGGTTGCCCCAAGGGAATGCATTTCGGTATATGCAACTGAGGGCTTTCGCGAGGCAACAGGTGAGGGAATTCCCGCAGCTCCCGACGCAGGACGTGCAGGATAGAGTGATCTCAGAGACATGGGTGGGGGATGTAAGGTGTCGGACATATATAGGGAAATGAGGGACGAGGGGGAGATCATGGTAGATGAGCTGAAAGGGAAATGGGAAGAAGAGCTGGGGGAGGAGATTGAGGAGGGGCTGTGGGCTGACGCCCTACGTAGGGTAAACTCATTGTCCTCGTGTGCCAGGCTAAGCCTGATACAATTCAAGGTTCTACCCAGGGCGCATATGACTGGATCACGGCTCAGTAAATTTTTTGGGGTAGAGGATAGGTGTGGGAGATGCTCGAGAAGCCCAGCGAATCACACCCACATGTTCTGGTCATGCCCGGCACTACAGGGGTTCTGGGTGGGGGTGGCAAAGGTGCTTTTGAAGGTGGTGGGGGTCCGGGTCGAACCAAGCTGGGGGTTGGCTATATTCGGGGTTGCAGAAGAGCCGGGAGTGCAGGATGGGAGAGAGGCTGATGTTTTGGCCTTTGCGTCCCTAGTAGCCCGGCGCAGGATATTGTTAATGTGGAAGGAAGCCAAACCCCCGGGTGTGGAGACCTGGATCAACGACATGGCAGGGTTTATAAAGTTAGAACGGATCAAGTTCGTATGAAGGGGTTCGGCTCAAGGGTTCACCAGGCGGTGGCAACCGTTCGTCGACTACCTCACAGAAAGATAGAGGGAATGGAAAAGAAGAAGAGCAGAAGAAGAGAAGAGATAGGGCAGCACGGTAGCATTGTGGATAGCACAATTGCTTCACAGCTCCAGGGTCCCAGGTTCGATTCCGGCTTGGGTCACTGTCTGTGTGGAGTCTGCACATTCTCCCCGTGTCTGCGTGGGTTTTCTCTGGGTGCTCCAGTTTCCTCCCACAGTCCAAAGATGTGCAGGGTAGGTGGATTGGCCCTGCTAAATTGCCCTTAGTGTCCAAAATTTCCCTTAGTGTTGGGTGGGGCTATTGTGTTATGGGGATAGGATGGAGGTGTGGACCTTGGTAGGGTGCTCTTTCCAAGAGCCGGTGCAGACTCGATGGGCCGAATGGCCTCCTTCACTGTAATTTCTATGATTTCTATGAAGACAACAGCAGCAACCCAGGGGGGAAGGGGGGGGGGGGGGGAACCGGACGGACTCTCAGGGATGTCATTGTATATGTATAGACACTTGTTATAGGTAATGTATATTGGATTGTTGGATTGTATCTTTGGAGAGTAACTATTTTTGACAAGGCAGTTGCCACTCAGTTTTGTTTATGTTTCTGTTTATATATTATTTATTTATTTGTTTAAAATTGGCCACGGTTATTTATATTGCTTTGTTGTTGTTCAAAAGAAAAACTATGTACTGTTATGTTTGGCCACAAAATTTTGAATAAAATATATTTAAAAAAAAAAGAAACCGGCCTCATGGAAATGGCTCCCACAGCACACTGATGCCGTGGATGCATTGAAACACGCCCTAAGCTTTGCAAGTCCCAGATCCACACTCCCCGTATGCGATAGAGATAGCGACCACCGACCAAACCCTTTCGGCCGTACTCCTGCAGGAAAGGCACGATCATTTAGGAGCCGTAGCCTATGCCTCACGAGTTTTAGATCCAGTGGAGCAGGGATTTTCAGCCTGCGAAACGCACCTGCTAGCAGTTTTCTGGGAAGTACAGTACTTCACGTACATAACCGGACTCAACCCCGTAACCATTTTGACCGAGCACATCCTGACACAGCTTTTATTGGACGGTAGACTAAAAGACGGCACAGTAAGTCAAATTCGAGCAGCGTGATGGACCCTATTCCTACAAGGACGCGACATTACCGTAAAACGGACAAAAAAGCACACGTTTCTGGCCGACAATCTACACTATGCAGGAACCCCACATGAGTGCGAGATCACAGCACCCAAGCACAGCCAAGTCGGTACCGAAAAACACAGGCATCCGACCACAGACGACCCAGCCCACAGACAAAGCTTTGAAAATTTATGTAGATGGCTCCTCCACAGTCCTTGATGGAAAAAGAATCACAAGATGTGGGATTTATGTAGAGGACGCACAGGGACGCGCTTTAGAAGAAATTGCATTAAAGTTGCCTGGACATTTAGGTTCTCAGGCGGCCGAGTTAGCAGCCATCGCTTACATCGTCCAGCAACCAGATTCGTTCCCGACCCCAGCAGAAAATATTCAGACAGTTTGTACATCTGCAACAGCCTCATAAAATTCCTGCCCCTGTGGGAATCTAGAGGATTTATATCCAGCGCCATTACTCAGACAGATCCTCCAGACAGCGAAAGGTAGCAAATACATAATAGTTAAAGTTAGAAGTCACCATCGTTCCTCCCCACCCAGTAATGTGAAAGCAGAGGCCCTAGCAAAGGCAGGCTCACGACATGGCCACATTTGGCAACCCCCCGAGAGCGCCCCAGTACACGCGGTTCAGGTCTCACAGACCAACATTCAAGGCTTAGCCCAAGCACAGAAAGAAGACGAGATACTAAAGGAAATTTTAAAAGGAAACTTCCCAGCTCCCTACGAAAAGTTTAAGGATACTTTGACGATCCATGAGGGAATCGTTTTAAAGGACGGTATTTATGTAGTCCCCACCCAGGATAGGAACGAGATCATTTGGAAATTCCATGACGGACATGGACACCAAGGGATAGAATCCACCCTTGCCCACCTCAGATCTCTTTGCTGGTGGCCTGATTTAAAAACCGACGCATCTCATTAGAACATAAGAACTAGAAGCAGGAGTAGGCCATTTGGCCCCTCGAGCCTGCTCCACCATTCAATGAGATCATGGCTGATCTTTTGTGGACTCAGCTCCACTTTCTGGCCCGAACACCATAACCCTTAATCCCTTTATTCTTCAAAAAACTATCTATCTTTATCTTAAAAACATTTAATGACGGAGCCTCTACTGCTTCACTGGGCAAGGAATTCCACAGATTCACAACCCTTTGGGTGAAGAAGTTCCTCCTAAACTCAGTCCTAAATCTACTTCCCTTTATTTTGAGGCTATGCCCCCGAGTTCTACTTTCACCCACCAGTGGAAACAACCTGCCCGCATCTATCCTTTCTATTCCCTTCATAATTTTATATGTTTCTATAAGATCCCCCCTCATCCTTCTAAATTCCAACGAGTACAGTCCCAGTCTACTCAACCTCTCCTCGTAATCCAACCCATTCAGCTCTGGGATTAACCTAGTGAATCTCCTCTGCACACCCTATAGTGCCAGTACGTCCTTTCTCAAGTAAGGAGACCAAAACTGAACACAATACTCCAGGTGTGGCCTCACTAACACCTTATACAATTGCAGCATAACCTCCCTAGTCTTAAACTCCATCCCTCTAGCAATGAAGGACAAAATTCAATTTGCCTTCTTCATCACCTGTTGCACCTGTAAACCAACTTTCTGCGACTCATGCACTAGCACACCCAGGTCTCTCTGCACAGCAGCATGTTTTAATATTTTATCATTTAAATAATAATCCCTTTTGCTGTTATTCCTACCAAAATGGATAATCTCACATTTGTCAACATTGTATTCCATCTACCAGACCCTAGCCCATTCACTTAGCTGATCCAAATCCCTCTGCAGACTTCCAGTATCCTCTGCACTTTTTGCTTTATCACTTATCTTAGTGTCATCTGCAAACTTGGACACATTGCCCTTGGTCCCCAACTCCAAATCAGCTATGTAAATTGTGAACAGTTGTGGGCCCAATACTAATCCCTGAGGGACACCACTAGCTACTGATTGCCAACCAGAGAAACACCCATTAATCCCCACTCTTTGCTTTCTATTAATTAACCAATCCTCTATCCTTGCTACAACTTTCCCCTTAATGCCATGCATCTTTATCTATTGTAGCAACCTTTTGTGTGGCACCTTGTCAAAGGCTTTCTGGAAGTCCAGATATACCACATCCATTGGCTCCCCATTATCTACCCCACTGGTAATGTCCTCAAAAAATTCCACTGAATTAGTTAGGCACGACCTGCCCTTTATGAACCCATGCTGCATCTGCCCAATGGGACAAGTTCCATCCAGATGCCTCGCTATTTCTTCCTTGATAGTAGATTCCAGCATCTTCCCTACTACCTAAGTTAAGCTCACTGGCCTATAATTACCCGCTTTCTGCCTACCTCCTTTTTTAAACAGTGGTGTCACGTTTGCTAATTTCCAATCCGCCGGGACCACCCCAGAGTCCAGTGAATGTTGGTAAATCATCACTAGTGCATTTGCAATTTCCCTAGCCATCTCTTTTAGCACTCTGGGATGCATTCCACCAGGGCCAGGAGACTTGTCTACCTTTAGCCCCATTAGCTTGCCCATCACTACCTCCTTGGTGATAACAATCCTCTCAAGGTCCTCATCTGTCATAGCCTCATTTCCATCAGTCACTGGCATGTTATTTGTGTCTTCCACTGTGAAGACCGACCCAAAAAACCAGTTCAGTTCCTCAGCCATTTCCTCATCTCCCATTATTAAATCACCTTTCTCATCCTCTAAAGGACCAATATTTACCTCAGCCACTCTTTTTTGTTTTATATATTTGTAGAAACTTTTACTATCTGTTTTTATATTCTGATTACTCTCATAATCTATCTTACTCTTCTTTATATCTTTTTTAGTAGCTTTCTGTTGCCCCTAAAGTTTTCCCAGTACTCTAGTCTCCCACTAATCTTTGCTACTTTGTATGCTTTTTCCTTCAATTTGATACTCTCCCTTATTTCCTTAGATATCCGCGGTCGATTTTCCGTCTTTCTCCCGTCCTTCCTTTTTGTTGGTATAAACCTTTGCTGAGCACTTTGAACAATCGCTTGGAAGGTTCTCCACTGTTCCTCAACTGTTTCACCATAAAGTCTTTGCTCCCATTCTACCTTAGCTAGTTCTTCTCTCATCCCATTGTAATCTCCTTTGTTTAAGCACAAAACACTAGTGCTTGATTTTACCTTAACACCCTCCATCTGTATTTTAAATTCCACCATATTTTGATCGCTCCTTCCGAGAGGATCCCGAACTATGAGATCCTGAATCAATCCTGTCTCATTACACAGGACCAGATCTAGGACCGCTTGTTCCCTCGTAGGTTCCATTACATACTGTTCTAGGAAACTATCGCAGATACATTCTATAAACTCCTCCTCAAGGCTGCCTTGACCGACCTGGTTAAACCAATCGACATGTAGATTAAAATCCCCCATGATAACTGCTGTACCATTTCTACATGCATCAGTTATTTCTTTGTTTATTGCCTGCCCCACCATAATGTTACTATTTGGTGGCCTATAGACTATTCCTATCAGTGACGTTTAGATGGGATAGATAGGAGATTCTGTGGTCGCGAGCGAGACTCCCGGAAGGTATGTTGCCTCCCGGGTGCCAGGGCCAGGGATGTCTCGGATCGTGTCTTCAGGATCCTTCAGGGGGAGGGGGAGCAGCCAGAAGTCGTGGTGCACATTGGTACCAACGACATAGGTAGGAAAAGGGGTGTGGAGGTAATAAACAAGTTTAGGGAGTTAGGCTGGAAGTTAAAAGCCAGGACAGACAGAGTTGGCGGTGCTGGTTTGTTGCCGGTGCCACGTGATAGCGAGGCTAGGAATAGGGAGAGAGTGCAGTTGAACACGTGGCTGCAGGAATGGTGTAGGAGGGAGGGCTTCAGGTATTTGGATAATTGGATAATTGGAGCGCATTCTGGGGAAGGTGGGACCTGTACAAGCAGGACGGGTTGCATCTGAACCAGAGGGGCACCAATATCCTGGGAGGGAGGTTTGCTAGTACTCTTCGGGAGGGTTTAAACTAATTTGGCAGGGGAATGGGAACCGGATTTGTAGTCCAGCAACTAAGGTAGCCGATATTCAGGACGCCAAAGCATGTAATGAGGCAGTGGGGAAGGGAACACTGACAAAGGAGAGTATTTGCAGGCACGGAGATGGGTTGAAGTGTGTATACTTCAACGCAAGAAGCATCAGGAATAAGGTGGGTGAACTTAAGGCATGGATCGGTACTTGGGACTACGATGTGGTGGCCATCACGGAAACTTGGATAGAAGAGGGGCAGAAATGGTTGTTGGAGGTCCCTGGTTATGGATGTTTCACTAAGATTAGGGAGGGTGGTAAAAGAGGTGGGGGGGGTGGCATTATTAATTAGAGATAGTATAACAGCTGCAGAAAGGCAGTTCGAGGAGTATCACCCTATTGAGGTAGTATGGGTTGAAGTCAGAAATAGAAAAGGAGCAGTCACCTTGTTAGGAGTTTTTTATAGGCCCCCCAATAGTAGCAGAGATGTGGAGGAACAGATTGGGAAACAGATTTTGGAAAGGTGCAGAAGTCATAGGGTAGTAGTCATGGGCGACTTTAACTTCCCAAATATTGAGTGGAAACTCTTTAGATCAAATAGTTTGGATGGGGTGGTGTTTGTGCAGTGTGTCCAGGAAGCTTTTCTAACACAGTATGTAGATTGTCCAACCAGAGGACGGGCAATATTGGATTTAGTACTGGGTAATGAACCAGGGCAAGTGATAGATTTGTTAGTGGGGGAGCATTTTGGAGATAGTGACCACAATTCTGTGACTTTCACTTTAGTAATGGAGAGGGATAGGTACGTGCAACAGGGCAAGGTTTACAATTGGGGGAAGGGTAAATACGATGTTGTCAGACAAGAATTGAAGTGCATAAGTTGGGAACATAGGCTGGCAGGGAAGGACACAAGTGAAATGTGGAACTTGTTCAAGGAACAGGTGCTACGTGTCCTTGATATGCATGTCCCTGTCAGGCAGGGAAGAGATGGTCGAGCGAGGGAACCATGGTTGACAAGAGAGGTTGAATGTCTTGTTAAGAGGAAAAAGGTGACTTATGTAAGGCTGAGGAAACAAGGTTCAGACAGGGCATTGGAGGGATACAAGATAGCCAGGAGGGAACTGAAGAAAGGGATTAGGAGAGCTAAGAGAGGGCATGAACAATCTTTGGCGGGTAGGATCAAGGAAAACCCCAAGGCCTTTTACACATATGTGAGAAATATGAGAATGACTAGAGCGAGGGTAGGTCCGATCAAGGACAGTAGCGGGAGATTGTGTATTGAGTCTGAAGAGATAGGAGAGGTCTTGAATGAGTACTTTTCTTCTGTATTTACAAATGAGAGGGGCGATATTGTTGGAGAGGACAGTGTGAAACAGATTGGTAAGCTCGAGGAAATACTTGTTCGGAAGGAAGATGTGTTGGGCATTTTGAAAAACTTGAGGATAGACAAGTCCCCCGGGCCTGAAGGGATATATCCAAGGATTCTATGGGAAGCAAGAGATGAAATTGCAGAGCCGTTGGCAATTATTTTTTCGTCCTCACTGTCAACAGGGGTGGTACCAGGGGATTGGAGAGTGGCGAATGTCGTGCCCCTGTTCAAAAAAGGAACTAGGGATAACCCTGGGAATTACAGGCCAGTTAGTCTTACTTCGGTGGTAGGCAAAGTAATGGAAAGGGTACTGAAGGATAGGATTTCTGAGCATCTGGAAAGACACTGCTTGATTAGGAATAGTCAGCACGGATTTGTGAGGGGTAGGTCTTGCCTTACAAATCTTATTGAATTCTTTGAGGAGGTGACCAAGCATGTGGATGAAGGTAAAGCAGTGGATGTAGTGTACATGGATTTTAGTAAGGCATTTGATAAAGTTCCCCATGGTAGGCTTCTGCAGAAAGTAAGGAGGCATGGGATAGTGGGAAATTTGGCCAGTTGGATAACGAACTGGCTAACCGATAGAAGTCAGAGAGTGGTGGTGGATGGCAAATATTCAGCCTGGATCCCAGTTACCAGTGGTGTACCGCAGGGATCAGTTCTGGGTCCTCTGCTGTTTGTGATTTTCATTAATGACTTGGATGAGGGAGTTGAAGGGTGGGTCAGTAAATTTGCAGACGATACGAAGATTGGTGGAGTTGTGGATAGTAAGGGGGGCTGTTGTCGGCTGCAAAGAGACATAGATAGGATGCAGAGCTGGGCTGAGAAGTGGCAGATGGAGTTTAACCCTGAAAAGTGTGAGGTTGTCCATTTTGGAAGGACAAATATGAATGCGGAATACAGGGTTAACGGTAGAGTTCTTGGCATTGTGGAGGAGCAGAGAGACCTTGGGGTCTATGTTCATACATCTTTGAAAGTTGCCACTCAAGTGGATAGAGCTGTGAAGAAGGCCTATGGTGCGCTCGCGTTCATTAACAGAGGGATTGAATTTAAGAGCCGTGAGGTGATGATGCAGCTGTACAAAACTTTGGTAAGGCCACATTTGGAGTACTGTGTACAGTTCTGGTCGCCTCATTTTAGGAAGGATGTGGAAGCTCTGGAAAAGGTGCAAAGAAGATTTACCAGGATGTTGCCTGGAATGGAGAGTAGGTCTTACGAGGAAAGGTTGAGGGTGCTAGGCCTTTTCTCATTAGAGCGGAGAAGGATGAGGGGCGACTTGATAGAGGTTTATAAGATGATCAGGGGAATAGATAGAGTAGACAGTCAGAGACTTTTTCCCCAGGTGGAACACACCATTACAAGTGGACATAAATTTAAGGTGAAAGGTGGAAGATATAGGAGGGATATCAGAGGTAGGTTCTTTACCCAGAGAGTAGTGGGGGCATGGAATGCACTGCCTGTGGAAGTAGTTGAGTCGGAAACATTAGGGACCTTCAAGCAGCTGTTGGATAGGTACATGGATTACGGGAAAATGATATAGTGTAGATTTATTTGTTCTTAAGGGCAGCACGGTAGCATTGTGGATAGCACAATTGCTTCACAGATCCATGGTCCCAGGTTCGATTCCGGCTTGGGTCATTGTCTGTGCGGAGTCTGCACGTCCTCCCCGTGTCTGCGTGGGTTTCCTCCGGGTGCTCCGGTTTCCTCCCACAGTCCAAAGATGTGCGGGTTAGGTGAATTGGCCAATGATAAATTGCCCTTAATGTCCAAATTGCCCTTGGTGTTGGGTGGAGGTGTTGAGTTTGGGTAGGGTGCTCTTTCCAAGAGCTGGTGCAGACTCAAAGGGCCGAATGGCCTCCTTCTGCACTGTAAATTCAATGATAATCTATGATTAATCTAGGACAAAGGTTCGGCACAACATCGTGGGCCGAAGGGCCTGTTCTGTGCTGTATTTTCTATGTTCTATGTTTTCGCCTTACTATTCCTGATTTCCACCCAAATGGATTCAACCTTATCCTCCATAGCACCGATGTCATCCCTTACTGTTGCCCGGATGTCATCCTTAAATAACAGAGCTACACCACCTCCCTTACCATCCATTCTGTCCTTCCGAATAGTTTGATACCCTCGGATATTTAACTCCCAGTCGTGACCATCCTTTAACCATGTTTCAGTAATGGCCACTAAATCATAGTCATTCACGATGATTTGCACTCATTTACCTTATTCCGAATACTACGAGCATTCAGGTAAAGTACACTTATGTTGGCATTTTTACCTCTGTTCTGAATCTTAACACCTTGATCAGTAACCTCTCCTCAGTTATATTTCCTCTTAACCTTTCTCCTAATTTTCCTTGTCGTTGAACCCATATCTTCATGTGACAACCTGCTGCGTCGCTTACCATTAATGTTTTCACTACCCGTTTTATTCCTTTAAGTATTCCTGGTCCTATTCACTGAGCTCCCCTCAGTCACTGTACCTTGTACTGTTGCCCTTTTTGATTTTTGACTATGGCTTCTCTGCCTTACACTTTTCCCCTGTAGCCATGTAAAATGGCTGCGTTCCGATTAATCTGGCCAAAACCCAGTTTAAAACGGCTAACCCGAAAGACTGCTGGGAAAAGCAGCCAAGAAGACACAAGCAGGCAGCTGCAGACAGGATTGCATATTCAGCTCTGGGAACGTAGCTCAGATCGATACTCAGGACTATCAACAGCCCATCAACCCAGGTATCCGCAGTTGCATTCAGGACTGTTTACACCTAATCTATGCAGACATCCACAGTTAAATCGGCTATCCCCGGGAACAATTGCAACATGGACTTGAGGTTGTTTTCGTTGGAGAGAAGAAGGTTAAGAGGAGACTTAATAGAGGCATACAAAATGATCAGGGGGTTAGATAGGGTGGACAATGAGAGCCTTCTCCCGCGGATGGAAATGGCTGCCATGAGGGGACATAGCTTTAAACTGAGGGGTAATAGATATAGGACAGAGGTCAGAGGTAGGTTCTTTATGCAAAGAGTAGTGAGGCCGTGGAATGCCCTACCTGCTACAGTAGTGAACTCGCCAACATTGAGGGCATTTAAAAGTTTATTGGATAAACATATGGATGATAATGGCATAGTGTAGGTTAGATGGCTTTTGTTTCGGTGCAACATCGTGGGCCGAAGGGCCTGTACTGCGCTGTATTGTTCTATGTTCTATGTTCTATATATTAGCAATTGAATACCGGGCCAGACCTGTCGGCGGCTGCAGTGGCCGAAACAAAGACAGGTGAGCGACCACCCCCCGATCGAGGAATTGCCTCACCATTGGACACATCGACCCCAGAGACTGGGGACAGAATCCAATCACTTGGGACTCAGGGTCAAGGGCCGCTCCGGGAGGCGGGAAGCCCCTGGGCTCTATAAAAGTGAAGGTCCAAGTTCAGGTCTCTCTCTCTCTCATCTTCGCCTGCTCGAGACCTTCGCAAGACTAGCCACCGTGTATCGTAAGTTTGAATCCAACGATCGCTATCCGGTAGAGACACCTAGCCACCGACCTGTAGCAGCCTTTTGAATCCCGCGGGCCAGATTTGATTGGACAAATCATTCGTTTCCCTGACCTGGTGGGCTCTTCCTAAGTTAAGTATTGGCCAGTAGTGATAGGTTTGTTATATAAATAGTAGTATTAGGGTATTAATATTGCTTGTTGTATATAATAAATGACCGTTGTTTTAATCCTTACTAAGCGGTGTGCTGTGTTATTAATCATAACCTGAACTTGAACCACATGGCGGTATCATAAAGATACCTGCCGACGCATGACCAAAGGTGACCTAAACAGAACAAATAGACTAAAGCTGGAAAGAGCAACACCCCTTACTGCCTTTTGTTTCTGTCCCTGTTTTACTACCTTCCAACTTCCTGCATCGGTTCCCATCCCCCTGCCACATTAGTTTAAACTCTCCCCAACAGCTCTAGGACATCAGTTCCAGTCCTGCCCAGGTGCAGACCGTCCGGTTTGTACTGGTCCCACCTCCCCCAGAACCGGTTCCAATGCCCAGGAATTTGAAGCCCTCCCTCTTGCACCATCTCTCGAGCCACGCATTCATCCTATCTATCCTGACATTCCTACTCTGACTAGTTCGTGGCACTGGTAGCAATCCTGAGATTACTACCTTTGAGGTCCTACTTTTTAGTTTAACTCCTAACTCCCTGAATTCAGCTTGTAGGACCTCGTCCCATTTTTTACCTATATCGTTGATGCCTATGTGCACCACGACAGCTGGCTGTTCACCCTCCCCCCCAGAATGTCCTGCAGCCGCTCCGAGACATCCTTGACCCTTGCACCAGGAAGGCAACATACCATCCTGGAGTCTCGATTGCATCCGCAGAACCGCCTGTCTATTCCCCTTACAATTGAGTCACCTATCACTATAGCCCTGCCATTCTTCTTCCAGCTGCGCAGCAGAGCCAGCCATGGTGCCATGAACCTGGCTGCTGCTGCCTTCCCCTGGTGAGCCATCTCCCTCCACAGTATCCAAAGCGGTATATCTGTTTTGCAGGGAGATGACCGCAGAGGACACCTGCACTGCCTTCCTACTTTTGGTCACTCATTTTCTATCTCCCTCAGTACCTTTCACCTGCGGTGTGACCAACTCGCTAAACGTGCTATCCACGACGTCCTCAGCATCGCGGATGCTCCAAAATGAGTCCATCCACAGCTCCAGAGCCATCAAGCGGTCTAACAGGAGCTGCAACTGGACACACTTCTTGCACGTGAAGGAGCCAGGGACAGTGGACGTGTTACACCCCCCATACCCTCATGACTGGATGACCCATAAGGGGTACCGAGCATTTATTTGAACTTGATTTGGCCAGCCCCGCAGTCACAGCCCTTACCCACGAGAAAGCGTTAGGTGGATTGGCCATGATAAATTGCCCTTGGTGTCCAAAATTGCCCTTAGTGTTGGGTGGAGGTGTTGACTTTGGGTGGGGTGCTCTTTCCGGGGGCCGGTGCAGACTCGGTGGGCCGGGTGGCCTCCTTCTGCATTGTAAATTCAATGATAATCTATGATTAATCTAGGACAAAGGTTCAGCACAACATCATGGGCCGAAGGGCCTGTTCTGTGCTGTATTTTTCTATGTTCTATGAAACATATTGGAGAATATTAAAGCAGCACAGCTCGAAAGCAGAGTAAGGCCTGCTTTGATAAGACAGTACACCCAATAGAGTACACAGTCGGACAGCATGTCATGATCTCCCTGTACAATCCCAGTTCATTCCTCTCCCCTAAATTTGCAGGACCCTATTCAATCTCTGACAAAGTAAGCCACTCAGTTTATAAAATCACATATCCGAATGGAAAATCAGGATGGTTCCATATAAACCAGCTTAAGGTTTATGGAAAGCAGTACAGCCACTCGCACCACCTCTCATTGGCAATGGCAGACAATGGAGACCCGCCCACTGACAACCCAATCATGCCCTCCCCCAGCAGCGACAGCACGTCCACAGACACGACCTTGACCCCGCCTCCAGAGTCAAATTTCATCCTAACACTTGATTCGGCTGCTAGCGACAGCACAACTGACGCCCTTGAGAGACCCGAACAATGGAAACACAGACCAGGCCCCAGTCACTACAGTCCCAGTGACACCAACCACGATATGTTCGGCCCCTCGGACACAATTTACTTGACGTTACCAGAACCTGACCCCCACCTGATAACAGCGACACCCCCATTGACCCTACCGTCCTACAGAATTCGAAACATTGGCACCACGATAATTCCTGTCATCTGACACGGAATGACGAGATGGACCCCACATCAGCACATGCCGCATTGGCACTGAAACTCCATTCACGAGTTTGGCACCCGGGAGATGGTGATGACTCCGAGTCTGACTCCCACCATGGTAACCCCTTTGAGACCCTTTTTGGAATGGAACCTTGAGGTGTCCAGATGATGAGAGAAAGGAACTGATTGAGATTTACGGTGTCCTATTCTCTGATGGAACCTGCCCGCTTTCTTCTTTAGTTTTTAAAAAATGTTGAATGTTCTCTCTCTTGTACGATTTTGTGTATCGGCCTCATGAAAATTTCTTGATACAGTAATGACTACTCTTCTGATGCCACATGGCAGTTAAAGAAACAAGTTTGCTGAAGCCCATATATCCTCAAATTCTTACCGCTCTTGGAAGGTCACTCAGGCAGTGGAGTAACGGCACTGATCCCCGCCCTGCCTGAGGACCCCTTATACATTTGGTCAGCCAAGCTCGGGTAGTGGAGCAATGGCACTGATCACCGCCCTACCCGGGAATTCCACCCATTCTTGCCCTGCGCACCCCATTCAGAGAAGTATTTTCGAAACTCTTTTGCTGTTCCTTTTACAACTGTGGTTTAAAGAATGCACTTTTGCCACAACCTTTGTCCCCTTTCCGGTGACCCTTCGGTCGCTATCCCCCCCGCCTGCTATTTACATATTCAAAACACTGGATTGAAACAAGTTTGCAGAGAACGGAAAAATTGTCCGCCCACTCAGCCCATCAAACACAGGCTGCGAGAGTGCTCGCGCTGTGACAGATTTTTTTTTTCCGGATGTCATGTCTCCCAAATTGTTGTTTTAAAAAAAAAAATGAGGGAGTCACATATGGTGACGATTCTAAATGGGAAATTGACGATAAGGAGAAACAGACAGACATACGAGATATTAAGCAACAAGATAAAAACAGATATTATGCTTGTACCCCCAGGAAGATACGGAGATACCTGAAGACAGAGGAAACATACAGACGCGATGAAGACGAACCTGATGATCTGCATCATGATCATCGTTGGAGCAATACAGTTGCGCGTGTTACCCACCCCTACATCCCTCAACACAGGCCCTAAACATTACCACCCAACACAACACCCTCAGCCCGGACACTACACCACACATAGACACAGCCACTGATAGCCCCACATGGTGTGAGAATATCATAAAATGGTACTCCCTGTCATACACAGTAGAAGCACTACTGGTGATAGCTATACTTTGCAGTGTCATCCAGATGATCAGACTTCGGAAATGGCGAAGGAGAGCCTCCCGCCCTCCAGTATACACACTTAGAGCCCCTTTCCTCGGACTCAAGCAAACCCCACTGAACCTTTCCTCCCTAACAAATTCCGCGGTTGTTTTTTAAATAAAGTTACTTTCTTTGTACATGGACATTAGTGATAAATAGGAATGTGATGCTGCTATTGGTTATTTTGTATTGTAATAAGTTCTTTGGTTATTAGATAGCAGCATGAGTATAGTTTAGTTAGAGACAGTAAGAGGTCCTCCTTTTATGTAAAGAGAATGAAATGTATATTTGAATGTGAAATGCCCCCTTAGGATTTTTTAGAGATGTGTGTTGTATTAGGGAAACTTAGGTAAATATTTTGACCCATAGGACAGAGTAGGGTAGAACCTGTCCTTGATTGAGGGTACCCGGCATGTCAGAGAACAGGAAAAGATCCAGTAGTGTGATCCTTCACGGTTCACGTTGAGGATCAAGAGGACGGAATGTAGCCATCTGGGATGGCCACTTACAACCAGGAACAGAGAAGGTCGCAAAGCATAGCTGAAAAAAAATGGACAATGCGAGATTCAGGCAGGCTCAGAGCCTGAAATGTATATTTGCGAGTGAGGAATCCAGACGGTATCGAAACCCCGACCGATTAGCATTTGATGGCCCATCTCTGCCAGACAAAGGACTGGTACTTGAGCGACCGGTACAGTCCCAGACATTTCGGCGCCACTCCCTGTACTAGGGAGGTGTAAAAAACAGGGTCAATGCTTGTACCCCCAGGAAGATACGGAGATACCTGAAGACAGAGAAAAATACAGACGATATGAAGACGAACCTGATGATCTGCATCATGATCGTCGTTGGAGCAATACAGTTGCGCGTGTTACCCACCCCTACATCCCCAACAGGGTCAATGCCCGCCTGCGACACGCCCAGCCATCAAGGCACCCGGCATTTATTGGTTCGAATCGAATGCAATGATCAGGAATCACCCAATTAGTGGGGTCCAAACTGAAGGACCGCCCAAAAGAGCATGAAAACCCCCAAGAATAAAAAGAGAGTCCACCATGTGTTCGGCCTCTCTTGGACCTGGCGCTCCGGCAACGTCCCCTTCCAAATGCAGCACCACCAGAAACAAGTTCAAGTTCAACTCCCGCTACCAGACGGATGAGCCTAGCTGAGCAGCAGTTACTTCTGCAGACCCGATAGATCCAGAATCGAACAGCGGCCACTGTTCCTCTGACCTAAGCCGGGTGCCTGAAGTTAAGTACAGGTTGTCATAGTCGATAGGTGTAGTTTAACTAATCGTGTCTATGTTGCATGAGTAATTGTGTGTGTAAATAAGGTACCCTTGACCTTGAACTAACTAACTGGTGTTTGGCTCTTTGATCAATAGCCGGTTGAACCTTGTGGTCGGATTGTTTGATACCTGGCGACTCTGAGCAATAGAATATTGATATCCAAAGAAAGGAGGGCAACCTCATTGACTGCCATATTTACAGTAGGTAAAAAAGGCAACAATGCCCTGCATTCTCACTATCTCCTGCTTGAAGGCCTCCCACTATTCTGACAGTTTTATCTGCAATACTCCTGCCTGCCATGGTTACCGTGCTATCTTGCCTCAGGCTTGATGCACGCTGATCATCTTCCAGTATTATAGCAGGGCTTGGGCCAAAATGTGGCTCTGCTCTGTTGACAACACACACCAACTGTAGACATAATTCCAGCTGGTCAGCTCCAGTTAGCTTTTAAATGTTAATAACAAAACCACAGACGACCCGATGCTGCATCTTTCTATTTTCTTTTGGATGATCAAAAGACCAGAATCTCCTGGAATTTCCCTTCCAATCCATTAGCACTTTTAGCAGCACTGGAAGTCTGTTACATGTTTCAGGCAGAACTTAAAAGGGCAAGTATGAAGAGGGGGGGCGGGGGGGGGGGGGTGTCGTTGATCTTCCTGTCAGTGGGCTCAAGGACAGGGCCTATACATACAAGATTAAGAGATATCAAGAAGGGATGAGGAGAATATTCTTCGCACGTTAAATGGCAGATATAACTGCACATCTTACCAATAGGCTCAGCAGTCCACTCAGATTTTGGTGATCAGGATCAAGAAACCTTCAATACCAGGAAGAGGGCCAAAGATGTGTTCCGGAGTTTGAAGATTTTATTGCCATGTGAGGAGGATGAGGTGGCCATGGAGATTGCGAGTGAGCAGGGTATTGCAGTAGGCAAGGCTGTGTTTCATTGCCGATAGAGAACAAGCAAAGAACAAAGAAATGTACAGCGCAGGAACAGGCCCTTCGGCCCTCCAAGCCTGTGCCGACCATGCTGCCCGTCTAAACTAAAATCTTATGCACTTCCTGGGTCCATATCCTATTCCCATCCTATTCATGTATTTGTCAAGATGCCCCTTAAATGTCACTATCGTCCCTGCTTCCATCACCTCCTCCGGCAGCGAGTTCCAGGCACCCACTACCCTCTGTGTAAAAAACTTGCCTCGTACATCTCCTCTAAACCTTGCCCCTCGCACCTTAAACCTATGCCCCCTAGTAATTGACCCCTCTACCCTGGGAAAAACCTCTGACGATCCACTCTGTCTATGCCCCTCATAATTTTGTAGACCTCTATCAGGTTGCCCCTCAACCTTCGTCGTTCCAGTGAGAACAAACCGAGTTTATTCAACTGCTCCACAGAGCTAATGCAAAGAGGGACTGGTTAGCCAGGCAGCAGAGTGAGAATGCCTCCATAATAGAGACACATGTGAGAATGCAGTTTCTGGACTGGCTGTGCTTCTCCTTTTAATATCTATCTTTTTGTTTTCCAATAAAGGCAGCAAACAGGGCCAATCTACTGAAGAAAGCAACAATTCCACTTCTCAGCACGAAAACCCCAGACAACGCACCGTCATCTGCCTCTCCCTCATCCTCCACAAGCTCAGTTACACTGTGTGGATTTTGTGGGGGGGGGGCTTCGTGAATAAGATTGGGGGCACATGCTGATGAACACTTCATGGATAGTCCCTGCGGCTAAGGGAGGTTGTTCCAGCCAATGGGCCTGACAGTGGAAGGACTGTTGAGGATCAGGCCTCTGCTGGGCTGCAGGCCGATGACAGGCCTCTGGTCTCGGCTGCAATAAACCTACTGGAGGTGCAGCTGGAGGCAGGGGAAAATCTGGAAGAATCCCCCCCTAGCCCCCTGCCGCTGATCCCTCAATCGATAAATGGCTTCTACCTCCAGGTAAACCCCTCTGCCAACACTCGCAGAGCAAACTCGGACCTTTTCCCAGCTGATTGCTGTTACAGTGCGGAGCGCAGTGGTTGCTGAATGAGTGATTGCTGAGAAGGGGAGTAATTTTTTTTTTTAACTTACTGTTGGGGGTTTCCAGCTGAATCCGGTTGGAGTGAGGACAGAGTGACTGCTGGGTAAGTAGTAAAGATTTAAATTGTTTGTGCGGGCCCATAGCAGCTGATTGCTGTTATCATGCGGGGCGCAGTTGTTAGAACATAGAACATAGAACAATACAGCGCAGTACAGGCCCTTCGGCCCACGATGTTGCACCGAAACAAAAGCCATCTAACCTACACTATACCATTATCATCCATATGTTTATCCAATAAACTTTTAAATGCCCTCAATGTTGGCAAGTTCACTACTGTAGCAGGTAGGGCATTCCACGGCATCACTACTCTTTGCGTAAAGAACCTACCTCTGACCTCTGTCCTATATCTATTACCCCTCAGTTTAAAGCTATGTCCCCTCGTGCCAGCCATTTCCATCCGCGGGAGAAGGCTCTCACTGTCCACCCTATCCAACCCCCTGATCATTTGGTATGCCTCTATTAAGTCTCCTCTTAACCTTCTTCTCTCCAACGAAAACAACCTCAAGTCCATCAGCCTTTCCTCATAAGATTTTCCCTCCATACCAGGCAACATCCTGGTAAATCTCCTCTGCACCCGCTCCAAAGCCTCCACGTCCTTCCTATAATGCGGTGACCAGAACTGTACGCAATACTCCAAATGCAGCCGTACCAGAGTTCTGTACAGCTGCAACATGACCTCATGACTCCGGAATTTAATCCCTCTACCAATAAAGGCCAACACTCCATAGGCCTTTTTCACAACCCTATCAACCTGGGTGGCAACTTTCAGGGATCTATGTACATGGACACCTAGATCCCTCTGCTCATCCACACTTTCAAGAACTTTACCATTAGCCAAATATTCCACATTCCTGTTATTCCTTCCAAAGTGAATCACCTCACACTTCTCTACATTAAACTCCATTTGCCACCTCTCAGCCCAGCTCTGCAGCTTATCTATATCCCTCTGTAACCTGCTACATCCTTCCACACTATCGACAACACCACCGACTTTAGTATCGTCTGCAAATTTACTCACCCACCCTTCTGCGCCTTCCTCTAGGTCATTGATAAAAATGACAAACAGCAACGGCCCCAGAACAGATCCTTGTGGTACTCCACTTGTGACTGAACTCCATTCTGAACATTTCCCATCAACCACCACCCTCTGTCTTCTTTCAGCTAGCCAATTTCTGATCCACATCTCTAAATCACCCTCAATCCCCAGCCTCCGTATTTTCTGCAATAGCCTACCGTGGGGAACCTTATCAAACGCTTTGCTGAAATCCATATACACCACATCAACTGCTCTACCCTCGTCTACCTGTTCAGTCACCTTCTCAAAGAACTCGATAAGGTTTGTGAGGCATGACCTACCCTTCACAAAGCCATGCTGACTATCCCTGATCATATTATTCCTATCTAGATGATTATAAATCTTGTCTCTTATAATCCTATCCAAGACTTTACCCACTACAGACGTGAGGCTCACCGGTCTATAGTTGCCGGGGTTGTCTCTGCTCCCCTTTTTGAACAAAGGGACCACATTTGCTATCCTCCAGTCCTCTGGCACTATTCCTGTAGCCAATGATGACATAAAAATCAAAGCCAAAGGTCCAGCAATCTCTTCCCTGGCCTCCCAGAGAATCCTAGGATAAATCCCATCAGGACCCGGGGACTTATCTATTTTCAGCCTGTCCAGAATTGCCAACACCTCTTCCCTACGTACCTCAATGCCATCTAATCTATTTACCTGGAGCTCAGCATTCTCCTCCACAACATTATCTTTTTCCTGAGTGAATACTGACGAAATAGAAATAGAAATAGGTTGCTTGTTAAGTGTTTTATTTTTACCTGTATTTAAGTTGGGCGGTTCCTAAACCCTAGACACTACACTTGTAGTGTCCCCCACCCTTCCACCTCCTCTAACCTAAGGGGTTGAGTGAATATCAGGTAAGCTGTTTCTTTCTTTCTCTTGTTTTTATCCGCAAGTTATCTAGGGGAGATGGCAGGGAAGGCAGTGCAATGTTCCTCCTGCAGAATGTTTGAGGTTAGGGACTCCGTCAGTGTCCCTGCTGATTTCACCTGTGGGAAGTGCACCCATCTCCAGCTCCTCATAAACCGCGTTAGGGAACTGGAGCTGGAGCTGGATGAACTTCGGATCATTCGGGAGGCAGAGGTGGTCATAGATAGTAGCTTCAGGGATGTAGTTACTCCGAAGAATCAAGATAGATGGGTGACGGTGAGAGGGGCTGGGAGGAAGCAGTCAATGCAGGGATCCTCTGTGGTCGTTCCCCTCAGTAACAAATATACCGCTTTGGATACTGTTGAGGGGGATGACCTACCATGGGTAAGCCACGGTGAACGGATCTCTAGCACTGAGTCCGTCCCTGTGGCGCAGAAGGGAAGGAGGGAGAGCAGGAAAGCAATAGTTATTGGGGACTCGATAGTTAGAGGGACAGGTAGACGGTTTTGTGGCACCGAAAGAGACTCACGGATGGTATGTTGCCTCCCGGGTGCCAGGGTCTGTGACGTCTCGGACCGTGTTTTCAGAATCCTTAAGGGGGAGGGGGAACAGTCACAAGTCGTGGTATACATCAGTACCAACGACATAGGTAAGAGAAGGGACGGGTATTTAAAACAGGAATCTAGGGAGCTAGGGTGGAAGCTGAGAGCCAGGACAAACCACGTTGTCGTCTCTGGTTTGTTGCCGGTGCCACGTGCTAGCGGGTTGAGGAACAAGGAGAGAGTGCAGATAAACACGTGGCTGCAGGGGTGGTGTAGGAGGGAGGATTTCAGTTACGTGGATAATTGGAGCACATTCTGGGGAAGGTGGGACCTGTACAGACACGACGGTTTGCACCTGAACCAGAGGGGCACCAATAACCTGAGAGGGAAATTTGCTACGGCTCTTCGGGGGGGGGTTTAAACTAATTTGTCAGGGGGATGGAAAAATGAGCTTCAGTCCAGAGCCAGTGTTGAGAGTAGTGAGGTACTGAGGAGGGTATCAATGTCGCAGGCGTGTACTGGTAGACAGGAAGATGGGTTGAAGTGTGTCTACTTCAATGCAAGGAGCATCCGGAAAACGGTAGGTGAACTTGGAGCGTGGATTGGTACCTGGGACTACGATGTTGTGGGCATTGTGGAGACATGGTTAGAACAGGGACAGGAATGGTTGTTGGACGTTCCGGGGTATAGATGTTTCAGTAAGAGTAGAAAAGGTAAAAGAGGTGGAGGAGTAGCATTGTTAAGCAAGGAAAGTTTAACGGCTGCAGACAAGGGGGATCTACATACTGAGGTAATATGGGCTGAAGTTAGAAGTAGGAAAGGTGCGGTCACATTGATAGGAGTTTTTTATAGCCCTCCAAATAGTCATAGAGATGTGGAGGAAGAAATTGCAAAACAGATTATGGATAGGTGTGGAGGTCTCAGGGTAGTTGTCATGGGTGACTTTAACTTTCCAAATATTGATTGGAACCTCTATAGGTCGAACAGTTCAGATGCGGCAGTTTTTGTACAGTGTGTGCAGGAGGGTTTCCTGACACAATATGTGGATAGGCCGACAAGAAGTGGGGCCACATTGGATTTGGTACTGGGTAATGAACCGGGCCAAGTGTTAGATTTGTTTGTGGTAGAGCACTTTGGAGATAGTGACCACAATTCGGTGTCTTTCACTATTGCAATGGAGAGGTTAGGGCCATACGGCAGGGCAAGGTTTATAATTGGGGGAGGGGTAATTATGATGCGATTCGGCAAGAATTAGGGAGCATAAGATGGGAACAGAAACATGGAACATAGAACATAGAGCATTACAGCGCAGTACAGGCCCTTCGGCCCTCGGTGTTGCGCCGACCTGTGAAACCACTCTAAAGCCCATCTACACTATTCCCTTATCGTCCATATGTCTATCCAATGACCATTTGAATGCCCTTAGTGTTGGCGAGTCCACTACTGTTGCAGGCAGGGCATTCCACGCCCTTACTACTCTCTGAGTAAAGAACCTACCTCTGACATCTGTCTTATATCTATCTCCCCTCAATTTAAAGCTATGTCCCCTCGTGCTAAACATCACCATCCAAGGAAAAAGGCTCTCACTGTCCACCCTATCCAATTCTCTGATCATCTTGCATGCCTCAATTAAGTCACCTCTTAACCTGCTTCGCTCTAACGAAAACAGCCTCAAGTCCCTCTCAGCCTTTCCTCATAAGATCTTCCCTCCACACCAGGCAACATTCTGGTAAATCTCCTCTGCACCCTTTCCAATGCTTCCACATCCTTCCTATAATGCGTCGACCAGAATTGCACGCAATACTCCAAATACGACCACACCAGAGTTTTGTACCGCTGCAACATGACCTCATGGCTCAGAAACTCAATCCCTCTACCAATAAAAGCTAACACACCGTACACCTTCTGAACAACCCTCTCAACCTGGGTGGCAACTTTCAGGGATCTATGTACATGGACACCGAGATGTCTCTGCTCATCCACACTGCCAAGAATCTTACCATTAGCCCAGTACTCTGTCTTCCTGTTATTCGTTCCAAAATTAATCACCTCACACTTTTCTGCATTTAACTCCATTTGCCACCTCTCAGCCCAGTGCTGCAGCTTATCTATGTCCCTCTGTAACTTGTAACATCCTTCCGCACTGTCCACAACTCCACCGACTTTAGTGTCATCTGCAAATTTAATCACCAATCCTTCTACGTCCTCCTCCAGGTCATTTATAAAAATGACAAACAGTAGTGGCCCCAAAACAAATCCTTGTGATACACCACTAGTAACTGGACTCCAGTCTGAACATTTCCCATCAACCTTTGTCTTCTTCCAGCTAGCCAATTTCTAATCCAAACTGCTAAATCACCCTGAATCCCATGCCTCCGTATTTTCTGCAGAAGCCTACCATGGGGAACCTTATCAAACGCTTTACTGAAATCCATATACACCACAACAACTGCTTTACCCTCATCCACCTGTTTGGTCACCTTCTCAAAGATCTCAATAAGGTTTGTGAGGCACAACCTACCCTTCACAAAACCGAGTTGGCTATCTCTAATCAAATTATTCCTTTCCAGATGATTATACATCCTATCTCTTATAAACCTTTCCAAGATTTTGCCCACAACATAAGTAAGGCTCACTGGTCTATAGTTACCGGGGTTGTCTCTACTCCACTTCTTGAACAAGGGGACAACATTTGCTATCGTCCAGTCTTCTGGCACTATTCCTGTAGACAAAGATGACTTAAAGATCAAATCCAAAGGCTCAGCAATCTCCTCCCTAGTTTCCCAGAGGATCCTAGGATAAATCCCATCCGGCCCAGGGGACTTATCTATTTTCATACTTTCAAGAATTGCTAACACCTCCTTATGAACCTCAAGCCCTTCCAGTCTAGTAGCCTGAATCTCAGTATTCTCCTCGACAACATTGTCTTGTTCCTTTGTGAATACCGACAAAAAATATTCATTTAGCACCTCTCCTATCTCCTCGGACTCCAAGCACAACTTCCCACTACTGACCTTGATTGGCCCTACTCTTACCCTAGTCATTCATTTATTCCTGACATATCTAGAGAAAGCTTTAGGGTTATTCTTGATCCTACCTGCCAAAGACTTCTCATGTCCCCTCCTGGCTCTTTTTAGCTCTCTCTTTAGGTCCTTCCTAGCTAACTTGTAACTCTCGAGTGCCCTAACTGAACCTTCATGTCTCATCTTTACATAAGCCTCCTTCTTCCTCTTGACAAGTGTTTCGACTGCTTTAGTAAACCACGGTTCCCTTGCTCGACCATTTCCTCCCTGCCTGACAGGTACATACTTATCAAGGACACGCAGTAGCTGTTCCTTGAACAAGCTCCATATTTCCATGTGCCCATCCCCTGCAGTTTTCCTCTCCATCCGATGCATCCTAAGTCTTGCCTCATCGCATCATAGAACATAGAACAATACAGCGCAGTACAGGCCCTTCGGCCCACGATGTTGCACCGAAACAAAAGCCATCTAACCTACACTATGCCATTATCATCCATATGCTTATCCAATAAACTTTTAAATGCCCTCAATGTTGGCGAGTTCACTACTGTAGCAGGTAGGGCATTCCACGGCCTCACTACTCTTTGCGTAAAGAACCTACCTCTGACCTCTGTCCTATATCTATTACCCCTCAGTTTAAAGCTATGTCCCCTCGTGCCAGCCATTTCCATCCGCGGGAGAAGGCTCTCACTGTCCACCCTATCCAACCCCCTGATCATTTGGTATGCCTCTATTAAGTCTCCTCTTAACCTTCTTCTCTCCAACGAAAACAACCTCAAGTCCATCAGCCTTTCCTCATAGGATTTTCCCTCCATACCAGCCAACATCCTGGTAAATCTCCTCTGCACCCGCTCCAAAGCCTCCACGTCCTTCCTATAATGTGGTGACCAGAACTGTACGCAATACTCCAAATGCGGCCGTACCAGAGTTCTGTACAGCTGCAACATGACCTCCTGACTCCGGAACTCAATCCCTCTACCAATAAAGGCCAACACTCCATAGGCCTTTTTCACAACCCTATCAACCTGGGTGGCAACTTTCAGGGATCTATGTACATGGACACCTAGATCCCTCTGCTCATCCACACTTTCAAGAACTTTACCATTAGCCAAATATTCCACATTCCTGTTATTCCTTCCAAAGTGAATCACCTCACACTTCTCTACATTAAATTCCATTTGCCACCTCTCAGCCCAGCTCTGCAGCTTATCTATATCCCTCTGTAACCTGCTACATCCTTCCACACTATCGACAACACCACCAACTTTAGTATCGTCTGCAAATTTACTCACCCACCCTTCTGCGCCTTCCTCTAGGTCATTGATAAAAATGACAAACAGCAACGGCCCCAGAACAGATCCTTGTGGTACTCCACTTGTGACTGTACTCCATTCTGAACATTTCCCATCAACCACCACCCTCTGTCTTCTTTCAGCTAGCCAATTTCTGATCCACATCTCTAAATCACCCTCAATCCCCAGCCTCCGTATTTTCTGCAATAGCCTACCATGGGGAACCTTATCAAATGCTTTGCTGCAATCCATATACACCACATCAACTGCTCTACCCTCGTCTACCTGTTCAGTCACCTTCTAAAAGAACTCGATAAGGTTTGTGAGGCATGACCTACCCTTCACAAAGCCATGCTGACTATCCCTGATCATATTATTCCTATCTAGATGATTATAAATCTTGTCTCTTATAATCCTCTCCAAGACTTTACCCACTACAGACGTGAGGCTCACCGGTCTATAGTTGCCAGGGTTGTCTCTGCTCCCCTTTTTGAACAAAGGGACCACATTTGTTATCCTCCAGTCCTCTGGCACCATTCCTGTAGCCAATGATGACATAAAAATCAAAGCCAAAGGTCCAGCAATCTCTTCCCTGGCCTCCCAGAGAATCCTAGGATAAATCCCATCAGGACCCGGGGACTTATCTATTTTCAGCCTGTCCAGAATTGCCAACACCTCTTCCCTACGTACCTCAATGCCATCTAATCTATTAGCCTGGGGCTCAGCATTCTCCTCCACAACATTATCTTTTTCCTGAGTGAATGCTGACGAAAAATATTTATTTAGTACCTCACCTATCTCTTCAGACTCCACACACAACTTCCCATCCCTGTCCTTGACTGGTCCTACTCTTTCCCTAGTCATTCGCTTATTCCTGACATACCTATAGAAAGCTTTTGGGGTTTCCTTGATCCTTCCTAGTTCATAATTGCTTTTCCCCCAGATATAACTCTTGCCCTGCGGTATATACCTATCCCTTTCCAACACTAAAGTAAACGTAATGGAAATGTGGTCACTATCACCAAAGTGCTCACCTACCTCCAAATCTAACACCTGTCCTGGTTCATTACCCAGTACCAAATATCTAAAGTACTCGAACTATAGCGTTTCCAGTCAATATTTGGAAAGTTAAAGTCCCCCATAACAACGACCCTGTTGTTTTCACTCCTATCCAGAATCACCTTTGCAATCTTTTCGGAGGCCTATAGAAAACCCCTAACAGGGCGACCTCTCCTTTCCTGTTTCTAACCTTAGCCCATACTACCTCAGTAGACGAGTCCTCATCAAACATCCTTTCTGTCACCGTAATACTGTCCTTGACAAGCAATGCCACCCCTCCCCCACTTTTACCACCTTCCCGGAGCCCACTGAAATATCTAAACCCCAGCACCTGCAACAACCATTCCTGTCCCAGCTCTATCCATGTCTCCGAAATGGCCACAACATCGAAGTCCCAGGTACCAACCCATGCCGCAAGTTCACCCACCTTATTCCGGATGCTCCTGGCATTGAAGAAGACACACTTTAAACCACCTTCCTGCCTGCCGGTACACTCCTGCAACTTTGAAACCTTACTCATGACCTCATTAAATTGTGTGTGGAGTCTGAAGAGATAGGCGAGATACTAAATGAATATTTTTCGTCAGTATTCACTCAGGAAAAAGATAATGTTGTGGAGGAGAATGCTGAGCCCCAGGCTAATAGAATAGATGGCATTGAGGTACGTAGGGAAGAGGTGTTGGCAATTCTGGACAGGCTGAAAATAGATAAGTCCCCGGGACCTGATGGGATTTATCCTAGGATTCTATGGGAGGCCAGGGAAGAGATTGCTGGACCTTTGGCTTTGATTTTTATGTCATCATTGGCTACAGGAATAGTGCCAGAGGACTGGAGGACAGCAAATGTGGTCCCTTTGTTCAAAAAGGGGAGCAGAGACAACCCCGGCAACTATAGACCGGTGAGCCTCACGTCTGTAGTGGGTAAAGTCTTGGAGGGGATTATAAGGGACAAGATTTATAATCATCTAGATAGGAATAATATGATCAGGGATAGTCAGCATGGCTTTGTGAAGGGTAGGTCATGCCTCACAAACCTTATTGAGTTCTTTGAGAAGGTGACTGAACAGGTAGACGAGGGTAGAGCAGTTGATGTGGTGTATATGGATTTCAGCAAAGCGTTTGATAAGGTTCCCCACGGTAGGCTATTGCAAAAAATACGGAGGCTGGGGATTGAGGGTGATTTAGAGATGTGGATCAGAAATTGGCTAGCTGAAAGAAGACAGAGGGTGGTGGTTGATGGGAAATGTTCAGAATGGAGTACAGTCACAAGTGGAGTACCACAAGGATCTGTTCTGGGGCCGTTGCTGTTTGTCATTTTTATCAATGACCTAGAGGAAGGCGCAGAAGGGTGGGTGAGTAAATTTGCAGACGATACTAAAGTCGGTGGTGTTGTCGATAGTGTGGAAGGATGTAGCAGGTTACAGAGGGATATAGATAAGCTGCAGAGCTGGGCTGAGAGGTGGCAAATGGAGTTTAATGTAGAGAAGTGTGAGGTGATTCACTTTGGAAGGAATAACAGGAATGTGGAATATTTGGCTAATGGTAAAGTTCTTGAAAGTGTGGATGAGCAGAGGGATCTAGGTGTCCATGTACATAGATCCCTGAAAGTTGCCACCCAGGTTGATAGGGTTGTGAAGAAGGCCTATGGAGTGTTGGCCTTTATTGGTAGAGGGATTGAGTTCCGGAGTCGGGAGGTCATGTTGCAGCTGTACAGAACTCTGGTCCGGCCGCATTTGGAGTATTGCGTACAGTTCTGGTCACCGCATTATAGGAAGGACGTGGAGGCTTTGGAGCGGGTGCAGAGGAGATTTACCAGGATGTTGACTGGTATGGAGGGAAAATCTTATGAGGAAAGGCTGACGGACTTGAGGTTGTTTTCGTTGGAGAGAAGAAGGTTAAGAGGAGACTTAATAGAGGCATACAAAATGATCAGGGGGTTGGATAGGGTGGACAGTGAGAGCCTTCTCCCGCGGATGGATATGGCTGGCACGAGGGGACATAACTTTAGACTGAGAGGTAATAGATATAGGACAGAGGTCAGAGGTAGGTTCTTTACGCAAAGAGTAGTGAGGCCGTGGAATGCCCTACCTGCTACAGTAGTGAACTCGCCAACATTGAGGGCATTTAAAAGTTTATTGGATAAACATATGGATGATAATGGCATAGTGTAGGTTAGATGGCTTTTGTTTCGGTGCAACATCGTGGGCCGAAGGGCCTGTACTGCGCTGTATTGTTCTATGTTCTATTACTCTTAACCTCCTGTATACTGGAGCTACAATTCAGGTTCCCAAGCCCCTGCTGAACTAGTTTAAACCCTCCCGAAGAGCATTAGCAAATTTCCCCCCCAGGATATTGGTACCCCTCTGGTCCAGGTGTAGACCATCCCGTTTGTAGAGGTCCCACCGACCCCAGAATGAGCACCAATTATCCAGAAATCTGAAACCCTCCCCCCTGCACCATCCCTGTAGCCACGTGTTCAACTCCTCTCTCTCCCTATTCCTCGTCTCGCTATCACGTGGCACGGGTAACAACCCAGAGATAATAACTCTGTTTGTGCTAGATCTAGGTTTCCACCCTAGCTCCCTGAATTCCTGCTTTACATCCCTATCCCTTTTCCTACCTATGTCGTTGGTACCTATGTGGACCACGACTTGGGGCTGCTCCCCCTCCCCCTTAAGGACCCCGAAAACACGATCTGAGACATCCTGGCATCTGGGAGGCAACGCACCAACTCTCTCGTTCCCACAGAATTTCCTATCTATCCCCCTAACTATGGAGTCTCCAATGACTAATGCTCTACTCCTCTCCCCCATTTCTTTCTGAGCAACAGGGACAGACTCTGTGCCAGAGACCTGTATCCCATGGCTTACCCCTGGTAAGTCGCCCCCCCCCCCCCCCCCCCCCCCACAGTATCCAAAGCGGTATACTTGTTACTGAGGGGAATGGCCACAGGGGATCCCTGTACTGACTGCTTCCTCCCAGCCCCTCTCACCGTCACCCATCTATCTTTATTCTTCGGAGTGACTATATCCCTGAAGCTTCTACCTATGACCAACTCTGCCTCCAGAATGATCCGAAATTCATCCAGCTTCAGCTCCAGTTCCCTAACGCGGTTTCTGAGGAGCTGGAGATGGGTGCACTTCCCACAGATGAAATCAGCAGGGACACTGACGGCGTCCCTCACCTCAAACATTCTGCAGGAGGAACATTGCACTACCTTCCCTGCCATCCCCTCTAGATAAAAAAAGAAAAAGAAAGAAAGAGCTTACCTGTTATTCACTACCCTTCTCAGCAAGCACTCACTCAGCAACCTCTGCACCCTGCACGATAACACCTGAGGGAAAAGAAAAGAAAAACAACTTACCAGTCACCAGCCAGTCCTTACCTGTAGGCTGTGACGTCACGGTTCAACTTCTTTCGACTTCTACCTGCCCTCAAGATACTGTCAGGGAAAGGCACAAATGAAAAGTGGAGCTTGTTCAAGGAACAAATACTACCTGTCCTTGATAGGTATGTCCCTGCCAGGCAGGGAGGAAATGGCCGTGTGTGGGAACCATGGTTCACAAAAGAGGTTGAATGTCTTGTCAAGAGGAAAGGATGAGAAAACAAGGTTCAGTTGGGTCGCTTGAGGGCTACAAGGTAGCAAGGAATGAGCTAAAAAAGGACTTAGGAGAGCTAGGAGGGGGCATGAGAAGTCCTTGGTGGGTCAGATCAAGGAATACCCCAAGGCGTTTTACTCTTATATGAGAAATAAAAGAATGACCAGGGTGAAGTTAGGGTCAAGGACAGTAGTGGGAACTTGTGCATGGATGCAGAAGAGATAGGAGAGGCGTTGAATGAATACTTTTCTTCAGTGTTCACCAAGGAGAGGCGCCATGTTTTTGAGGATGAGAGTGTGATACGGGCGGGTAGGCTGGAGGAGGTAGATGTTCTGAGGAAGGATGTATTTGCAATTTTGAAAAACTTAGGGTCGACAAGTCCCCTGGGCCAGATGGGATATATCCTAGGATTCTTTGGGAGGCAAGGGATGAGATTGCAGAGCCTTTGGCTTTGATCTTTGGGTCCTCACTGTCCATGGGTATAGTGCCAGAGGACTGGAGAGTGGCGAATGTTGTTTCTCTGTTCAAGAAAGGGAATAGGAATGACCCTGGTAACTATAGGCCGGTTAGTCTTACTTCGGTGGTCAGTAAGTTAGTGGAAAAGGTCCTGAAATAATGACCATTTGGAAAGATGCAGCTTAACCTGGGATAGTCAACACGGATTCGTGAAGGGTAAGTCTTGCCTCACAAAGTTAATTGAATTCTTTGAGGCGGTTATTAGGTGTGTAGATAAAGATAGAGCAGTTGATGTCGTATACATGGATTTTAGTAAGGCGTTTGATAAGTTTCCCCATGGTCGGCTCATGAAGAAAGTCAGGAGGTGTGGGATAGAGGGAAATTTGGCCAATTGGATAAGTAACTGGCTATCACATAGAAGACAGAGGGTGGTGGTGAATGGAAAATTTTCAGGCGGGAGACCAGTTACCAGCGGTGTATCACAGGGATCAGTGCTGGGTCCTCTGCTATTTGTGATTTTTATCAATGACTTGGAGGAGGGGGCTGAAGGGTGAGTCAGTAAATTTGCTGATGACACCAAGATTGGTGGAGTAGTGGATGAGGTGGAGGGCTGTTGTAGGCTGCAAAGAGACATTGATAGGATGCAGAGCTGGGCCGAAAAATGGCAGATGGAGTTTAACCCTGATAAGTGCGAGGTGATTCATTTCGGTACAAAAAATTTGAATGCGGATTACAGGGTCAATGGCAGGGTTCTGAGGAATGTGGAGGAACAGAGAGATCTTGGGTTTCATGTCCACAGATCTCTGAAGGTTGCCACTCAAGTGGACAGAGCCGTGAAGAAGTGTGTTAGCGTTTATTAACAGGGGGCTTGAATTTAAGAGCAGTGGGGTAATGCTGCAACTGTACATGACCCTGGTGAGACCACATTTGGAGTATTGTGTGCAGTTCTGGTCACCTCGCTATAGGAAGGAGGTGGAAGCATTGGAAAGGATGCAAAGGAGATTTACCAGGATGCTGCCTGGTTTGGAGGATAGGTCTTATGAGGAAAGGTTGAGGGAGATGGGGCTTTTCTCTTTGGAGCGGAGGAGGATGAGCGGCGACTTAGTAGAGGTTTATAAGATAATGAGGGGGATAGATAGAGTGGACGTTCAGAGACTATTTCCTCGGGTGGATGTAGCTGTTACAAGGGGGCATAACTATAAAGTTCGGTGTGGGAGATATAGGAGGGATGTCCGAGGTAGGTTTTTTACTCAGAGAGTGGTTAGGGTGTGGAATGGACTGCCTGCTGTGATAGTGGAATCGGTCACTTTCGGAACTTTCAAGCGGTTATTGGATAGGCACATGGAGCACACCAGAATAACAGGGAGTGGGATAGCTTGATCTTGGTTTCGGACAAGGCTCGGCACAACATTGAGGGCCGAAGGGCCTGTTCAGTGCTGTACTGTTCTATGTTTCCAGCCTCAGGAATTCTGCCCGTTAGCTCACCCATACTCACGCAGACAGTGACCCAGGGCCGGGATCGAACCCGGGTCGTCAGCACCTTGAGGCTCCGAGTGCTACTATCCTAGCAAAACCCGTCCCCGTGCTATCAGGCAGGCAAAGGCCAAGACGTCAGCCTCTCTCACCCCCTGGACTCCTGTGTCTTCTGACACTCCAAATATAGCCACCTCCGGATTCGGAACCACCTCACACCCAACACCTCGGACATCATGTCCCAGAACTCCGCAGTCTTGACCACGCCCAGAACATGTGGACATGATTCGCGCCCCCGTGCACCCCCACACTTATCCTCCATTCTGCAAATAACCTACTCATTCTCGCCACCAACTTATGAGCCCCATGCACCACCTTGAACTGGATGAGACATGTCCCTGTGAAAATAAGGGATAGAAATGGCAAGATTAGGGAACCATGGATGACGGGTGGAATTGTGAGACTAGCTAAGATGAAAACGGAAGCATACATAAGATCTAGGCGACTTAAATCTGATGAAGCTTTGGAGGAATATCGGGAAAGTAGGACAAATCTCAAACGCGCAATAAAGAGGGCTAAAAGGGGTCATGAAATCATAGATTATCATAGAATTTACAGTGCAGAAGGAGGCCATTCGGCCCATCGAGTCTGCACCGGCTCTTGGAAAGAGCACCCTACCCAAGGTCAACACCTCCACCCTATCCCCATAACCCAGTAACCCCACCCAACAATATGGGCAATTTTGGACACTAAGGGCAATTTATCATGGCCAATCCACCTAACCTGCACATCTTTGGACTGTGGGAGGAAACCGGAGCACCCAGAGGAAACCCACACACACACGGGGAGGATGTGCAGACTCCGCACAGACAGTGACCCAAGCTGGAATCGAACCTGGGACCCTGGAGCTGTGAAGCAATTGTGCTATCCACAATGCTACCGTGCTGCCCTATATATCTTTGGCTAACAGGGTTAAGGAAAATCCCAAAGCCTTTTATTCGTATATAAAGAGCAAGAGGGTAACTAGAGAAAGGATTGGCCAACTCAAAGACAAAAGAGGGAATTTATGCGTGGAGTCAGAGGAAATGGGTGAGATTCTTAATGAGTACTTTGCATCGGTATTCACCAAGGAGAGGGACATGACGGATGTTGAGGCTAAGGATGGATGTTTAAATACTCTAGGTCAAGTCGGCATAAGGAAGGGGGAGGTTTTGGGTATTTTAAAAGGCATTAAGGTGGACAAGTCCCCAGGTCCGGATCTATCCCAGGTAGTAAGGGAAGCGAGGGAAGAAATAGCTGGGGCCATAACATATCTTTGCAGCATCCTTGAGCACGGGTGAGGTCCCGGAGGACTGGAGAATTGCTAATGTTGGACCTTTGTTTAAGAAGGGTAGCAGGGATAATCCAGGGAATTATAGACCTGTGAGCTTGACGTCAGTGGCAGGCAAACTGTTGGAGAAGATACTGACGGATAGGATCTATTCACATTTGGAAGAAAATGGACTTATCAGTGATAGGCAGCATGGTTTTGTGCAGGGAAGGTCATGTCTTACAAACCTAATAGAATTCTTTGAGGAAGTGACAAAGTTAATTGATGAGGGAAGGGGTGTAGATGTCATATACATGGACTTCAGTAAGGTGTTTGATAAAGTTTCCCATGGCAGGTTGATGGAAAAAGTGAATTCTAGCTAGTACTAGCTAGATGGATAAAGATCTGGCTGGGCAACAGGAGACAGAGAGTAGTGGTGGAAGGGAGTGTCTCAAAATGGAGAAAAGTGACTAGTGGTGTTCCACAGGGATCACTGTTGTTTGTGATATACATAAATGATCTGGACGAAGGTATAGGTGGTTTGATTAGCAAGTTTGCAGATGATACTAAGATTGGTGGAGTTGCAGATAGCGAGGAGGACTGTCAGAGAATACAGCAAAATATAAATAGATTGGAGAGTTCGGCAGAGAAATGGCAGATGGAGTTCAATTCAGGCAAATGCGAGGTGATGCATTTTGGAAGATATAATTCAAGGGTGGACTATACCGTCAATGGGAGAGTCGTGGGGAAAATTGATGTACAGAGAGATCTGGGAGTTCAGGTCCATTGTACCCTGAAGGTGGCAACGCAGGTCGATAGAGTGGTCAAGAAGGCATACAGCATGCTTGCCTTCATCGGGCGGGGTATTGAGTACAAGAGTCGGCAGGTCATGTTACAGTTGTATAGGACTTTGGTTAGGCCACATTTGGAATACTGCATGCAGTTCTGGTCGCCAGATTACCAGAAGGATGTGGATGCTTTAGAGAGGGTGCAGAGGAGGTTCACCAGGATGTTGCCTGGTATGGAGGGTGCTAGCTATGAAGAAAGGTTAAGTAGATTAGGATTGTTTTTATTGGAAAGACGGAGGTTGAGGGGGGACCTGCTTGAGGTCTACAAAAGATATGGACAGGGTGGATAGCAACAAGCTTTTTCCAAGAGTGGGGGTGTCAATTTCAAGGGGTCACGATTTCAAGGTGAGAGGGGGAAAGTTTAAGGGAGCTGTGCGTGGAAAGTTTTTTATGCAAAGGGTGGTGGGTGCCTGGAACGCTTTGCCAGCAGAGGTGGTAGAGGCGGGCACGATAGCATCATTTAAGATGCATCTAGGCAGATATATGAACGGGCGGGGAACAGAGGGAAGTAGATCCTTGGAAAATAGGTGACAAGTTTAGATAAAGGATCTGGATTGGCGCAGGCTGGGAGGGCCGAAGGGCCTGTTCCTGTGCTGTAATTTTCTTTGTTCTTTGAGACGTAACCTCGCACACGACGAGGACCCTCCGCATGGCCTCCGCCATGTCTTGGCCCCCACCTCCTCCTCCCATTTATGCTTAATGTCCTCCACCAGGGCTCCCTCCCACTCCATCAATTCCCCTCCCCTGTTTCATACTTCAACAGCACCTTGTCCTGCAACCTCAGGGGCGGCATCGCGGAAAGGACAGCACCTCCTTCCTGACGATATCCCGAACCTGCAGGTACCTAAAGCCATTTCCCCCTGGGCAACTCATACACTTCCTCCAAGTCCTCCAGCCCTCACACTTTAATAATAATTGCTTATTGTCACAAGTAGGCTTCAATGAAATTACTGTGAAAAGCCCCCCAATAAACAAGTCCCCAAAGCGCTTAATCCCCGCCTGCTTCCACCCCCTAAAGCTAGCATCCAGCCCCGCTGGCGCAAACCTATGTTTATCACAGTTCGGTGCCCACACTCGGTGGCCTCAGGCACCCCCCAGCCCCAAATGCTACCTTCATTGCCCCCACACTCTTAGGGCCGACACCACCACTGGGCTCGCAGAGTACCTGGCGAGAATGACAAAGGCGGCAACTAAACTCGCACCCCTACACGATGCCACGTCTACCCACCCCCACACGGAACCCTCCTCCACTGCCCACTTACTCACCATCGCAATATTCGTCGCCCAGTAATAATTCATCATATTTGGCAACACCAGAAACCGCTCCCCCCCCCCACCCCCCCCCGTGCACCTGCAGGGTCTTCTCCGCCCACACAAACGCAGAAATCAGCTCATTGACTTTCTAAAGAACGACTTGGGGAAAAGATCAGGAGCTTCTGAAACACTATCAAAAACCTAGGCAGCACCATCATTTTCACTGTCTGCACCTGCCCAGCCAGTGACAACGGCAACACATTCCACCTCTTAAACTCCGCCTTCCTCTGGTCCACCAGCCGAGCCAAGTTCAGTTAATGAAACTGCGCCCAGCTCCGGGCCACCTGGATAACCAAATATCTGAAACTAGCCCCCACCACCCTGACAGCAACTACCCCAATTTCCTTTCCTACCTTTGGCAATAATCGGGAGCACCTCACTTTTTCCCATGTTCAATTTATATCCCGAAAACCGGCCGAGTTCCCCACAATTTCCATAATACCTCCAATGCTGCCCACCGGGTCCGAGATATACAATAACAGGTCACCCGCATATGATGAGGCCCTATGCTCGGCACTCCCCCAACTCAATTCTTCTCCAATCAATCATGCCCCTAGCGCCATTGCCAATAGCCCTATCGCCAATATGAACAGCAAAGAGTAGAGTGGGCACCCCTGCCTCGTCCCCCAGTGTAGCCCAAAGTACCCAAACTCACTTGGTTTGTCCTCCCACTCATCAGCTGAGCCTTGAACAGCAGCCGGATCCAATCCACAAACCCCTGTCCGAACCCGAACTGCCCCAGCACTCCAACAAATGCGCTCAGTCCACCCGGTCAAAAGCCTTCTCTGTGTCCATCGCTGCCACTGCTTATACCTCCTGCCTCTCCGAAGGCATCATAATCATATTGAGTAGCCTTCCCTTCACATCACCCCCGGCACACAGTTCTCAATCCGCGATGCCAGCACCTTGGCCAATAACTTGGCATCTATATTCACCAATGAGGCTCTGACTCGTAGAGCCTCCTGTAGAACGCCTCAAACACCCAATTCACCCCCTCCGGGTCCATCACCCTTATCATCCCTAGCTCTACCGATCTCCCTCACCTCCTCCTGCTTTCTCAACAGTTGGGCCAATATCCTACATGCCTTCGCCCCGCACTCGTACACTGGCCCTCCGCAACTGTCCCACTGCCTTCCCTGTAGACACTGACCCAAACTTCCATCAGGAGCCTCTGCCTCTCCTTCAATATCTCCTGTCAAAATCTCATCCAACAGGTTTGCCCTCTCCTCGTGCTCCGCCTTCTCCCTGTGCGCCTGATTCAACATAAACTCCCCCCTGACTACAGCCATAAGTGCCTCCCATAGCGTGGCAGCTATGACATTCCCGTGTCATTCAACTCCACGTAGCCCTGAATGGCTGTCGCACCTCTCACACACCACCTCCATATCTAGCCTCCACTGCGACTGCTGGGCCTCCCCCTGAGCCACCCGCACATCTACCCAGTGCGGCGTGTGGTCGGAAACCACAATCGCCGAATACACTGGGTCAGCCACCCTGCCAGCAGCACCTTGTCCATCACAAAAAAGTCGATCCGGGAGTACACCCGGTACACATGGAAAAGGTATGAGAACTCTTTCACCCTCGGCCTTCCAAACCTCCATATCTACCACCTGCGGCCATTGCTTGAGGCCTGTCCCACTATTCTCTGCCTCTGATCAGCCAAAGTCCCAACGGTGTATTTCTAATCTGGTCCTGCCATTTGGGCCCGCGGCTGCCATCGTCGGGGCGGGCCGATTGGAAGGCGGGGGGCCTCATACGAGACTGGGCCTTTATTGTGCGGGCAGTCCGGGTCGGGCGCGCGGCCTGGAAGTCTGGGTGGCCATACCAACAGCTGGAGCTGCGAGCTCTATGACAGCTGCCTGTTAGCCCCCTGCAAGACGGTGAATTGGTGGCCTTTTTATGCCAGTTATTCTGGCGTAAAAGACCACAGTTTTCGTGATGGCGTGGAGACATAGTCCCTGAAACAGAGAATCCAGCCCCTGTGTCTGAAAACTCACCGACAGGCGGCCTGAGGATTCACCCCCTGACACTTCACCCCCTTCTCGAGGAGGTTAACCCTGGCCCTCCTCTTCGGTGCCAACTCCGCACCCAAGTCTTGGTAGACCCACAGCTCACTCCTTTCCCAAGTATACCTCTTGACCTGCCTCGCCACTGGTAGAATCTTTTCTTTTCTTTATCCCATCGCCCTTGGCGACTTGCCCATTTGCAGCCTCTTCCTCAGCGCCCTGTGCACTCGGCCTACCTCGAGGGGCCGATCAAAGGCCCCCTCCCTCATCAAATTCTCCAGCATCCTTGCCACATACACAGCGGCCTCGGCATCTTCAATGCCTTCAGCCATCCCAACAATCCTCACAGTTTGCCTCCTGGAACGATTCTCCAGGTCCTCCATCTTCTCCCCCAGCCTCTTTTGGTTCCCACATTACGCCCAACTCCTGAATGGCTGTCGCACCTCTCACACACCACCTCCATATCTAGCCTCCACTGCGACTGCTGGGCCTCCCCCTGAGCCACCAGTGAGACCATCTGCCCCCCCCACTGCTTCCTCCACTTTCTGAATCGCCTGGCCCTGGGACTCCAGCCACTGCTCCACTCGCTCAATCCCAGATCTCAGCGGCCCCACCATCTTGGCCAGGTCCTCCAGGGCCTCTTTCCTCGGCTGCTGGAACTTGTTATTTAAGAACTCCACTAGCTGCTCAGTCGACCACTGGGCATGCCCCCCCTTGCCCCCCGCCATCGGTGGCGCACCACAAAAGCTCTCCTGCTCAAACTGCACTTTCTTTCTTGTGCCACTCCTCATCAGCTGATCCATGCACCAGCCACACCAGAGGAGTATTACCTTCCCCGGGCATGCCTGCATCTTTTGTCCTCTAATATCACAGGTTTCATGCGGGAAAAGAATAAAAATTTCCACATTGAGTGGGAGCCACCAAATGCGCGAGTACTCACTGCAGTCCTGACTTCTGCCATAGATCTGGCAATGAGTGCATGGTTTCCTCCAATAAGAGGTTGTGACTACATGGAGATGTCACAAATGTCTATCAAACTGCTCATTTTTAAAAAAAAGTATTTTTATTCCACAGATTCTCCACATTTTTACAATTTGCAACAACACCACAAATCCTCTGACCCACCATCCTCTCCCTCCCTTCCTCCCTCTCTTCCTCCCTTCCTCCCTCCTTCACTCAGCAATCAACAGTAACAAACTCCTCAAAATGCAAAATAAACAAACGCCAATAATTGTAGAACCCATCAACCCCCCGAGCAAATTTCACTTTTTCCAAGCCAGAAACTCCAACAGGGGACCTGTTCAGGCATAGGATGAAGAAGCTGACCTCCGCCCCCAACAAGACATGCCTATGAGCAATCAGCAAAGCGAAAGCTAAAATATCTGCCCCCGCACCCACCTGTATCTCCGGCCGGTCCAACACCCCGAATATAGCTCCTCGGAGACTGGTCTCCACATCCACATGGAGAACCCCCGGAATGGGGCTGAACACTGTCAAAGAACAAAGAACAAAGAAATGTACAGCACAGGAACAGGCCCTTCGGCCCTCCAAGCCCGTGCCGACCATACTGCCCGACTAAACTACAATCTTCTACACTTCCTGGGTCCGTATCCTTCTATTCCCATCCTATTCATATATTTGTCAAGATGCCCCTTAAATGTCCCTATCATCCCTGCTTCCACTACCTCCTCCGGTAGCGAGTTCCAGGCACCCACTACCCTCTGCGTAAAAAACTTGCCTCGTACATCTACTCTAAACCTTGCCCCTCTCACCTTAAACCTATGCCCCCTAGTAATTGACCCCTCTACCCTGGGGAAAAGCCTCTGACTATCCACTCTGTCTATGCCCCTCATAATTTTGTATACCTCTATCAGGTCGCCCCTCAACCTCCTTCGTTCCAGTGAGAACAAACCGAGTTTATTCAATCGCTCCTCATAGCTTATGCCCTCCATACCAGGCAACATTCTGGTAAATCTCTTCTGCACCCTCTCTAAAGCCTCCACATCCTTCTGGTAGTGTGGCGACCAGAATTGAACACTATACTCCAAGTGTAGCCTAACTAAGGTTCTATACAGCTGCAACATGACTTGCCAATTCTTATACTCAATGCCCCGGCCAATGAAGGCAAGCATGCCGTATGCCTTCTTGACTACCTTCTCCACCTGTGTTGCCCCTTTCAATGACCTGTGGACCTGTACTCCTAGATCTCTTTGACTTTCAATACTCTTGAGGGTTCTACCATTCACTGTATATTCCCTAACTGCATTAGACCTTCCAAAATGCATTACCTTGTCCTCCAAAACCTTTCCAGCTTCGGGCATCCCTTCGAAACAGGTGGCTCATCCTAGACTTTGTAAGGTGAGCCTTTGTAAGGTCAGCTGTATCAGCTCCAGCCTCGCGCACAAAGTTGAAGCATTTGCCCTCCGCAGCACCCCGCACCACAATCCTTCCAGTGTTGCCCCCAACTTTTCCTCCCACTTCGCCTTAACCTCTTTCATGTGGAACATGTCCTCCTCCAAAATCCTCCCGTATGTTGTGTTATGTAATTTGGAATAACACAAGCTGCCACTTGATGCAGTTTTGAGTAAAAGATGCTCCAGACTTTGAAGTGAGTTCAATGTGTTTTATTGAACTATTAGCACAGTTCTCAATGAGTTCGACTCTCTGCTAATCTAAATGTAGTAACTCAGTCTAACTGAACCAGCCTTGCTCTAAGCCACGTGCTGGGGTGTGATGCTGAGGATACACCCTGTCTCACTCTGTAGATGTTGGTCTGTGGAAAGAGGCGGGGTGTGAGTGCCTCATCCCTTTTATAGTGAGATACCACCCCTGAGTGTTCTGACTGCTCATTGGTCGTGTCCTATTCTATGTGTTCATTAGCTGCATGTTTGCATATCATGACATCTTACCCTTTTTTTAATGTTTTGTTGTCATATGTGAATGTATTTACATGTGAATGAGTCTGTCTAACGTGACTGACGGAGGACAACAGAACAGAGCAAACAAAACAAACGTTCACAAATCCAGTCTCTGAGGCTTGCATCTGATCCTGGTCGACCGCCAGAGAGGTGGCGGAGGGGACGACGGCGCCTTGACAGGCAGGATGGAAGCCTGACTGGTGGCCTCGTAGTGCGAGGTATCAGGAGGTGGCAATTCAATATATGGAAATGGAGGAGAAAGTGGTTGCGGGCAGGCACCTTTGCGCAGTGCCCGTCGATTCCTTTGCACGATGCAGCCATCAGCCATACGTACAACATAAGAGTGGGGTGCGGCCAGTCGAACAACGACAGCCGGGGCAGACTACCCACCATCCGGTATCTGGAACCTGACAGTGTCTGCCGGGGATAGCACGGCCAGATCGGTCTCTGAGCTGCTGCAACTTCTGCAGCACCGGGAGGTGATCCAGGTTGGGCAGGTGTATGGCTGGAAGCGTCGTCCGTAGGTCCCTGTTCATCAGGAGTTGAGCCGGCGACATGCCAGTGGACAATGGAGTCACCCTGTACGCGAGCAGTGCAAGGTGTATGTCGGAAGCAGAGTCCGCGGCCTTGCAGATGAGCTGTTTCACAATGTGCACCCTTTTCTCGACTTTTCCATTGGACTGCGGATAGTGCGGATTGGAGGTGACATACTGGAAATTGTATGACCTGGCAAACGTGGACCATTCTCGACTGGTAAAGCACGGGCCATTGTCGCTCATGACGGTGATTGGGATGCCATGCCTTGAGAACGTCTCCTTACAGGCTTTGATGACGGTCCGAGAGGTGAGGTCCGGGAGTTTCAGCACCTCAGGGTAATTCGAGAAATAGTCGATGATCAATACATAGTTGCGACCATTCACAGGAAAGAGGTCGATGCCAACCTTGGACCACGAGAGGTCACTATGTCATGCTGTTGGAGCGTATCCTTGCTCTGCGCTAACTGGAACCGCTGACAGGTAGCACAGTTCAGGACATTGTTCGTGATGTCCTGGCTGATGCCGGGCCAGTAGCCAGCTTTCCGAGCTCTGCGTCTGCACTTCTCGACACCCAGGTGTTCTTCATGAATCTGGCGCAGCACCAAGCTCTGGAGACTGAGCGGAATGACAATCCTGTCCAGCTTGAGGAGGATACCATCAATCACCGTCAGGTCGTCCTTCACATTGTAAAATTCTGGGCACTGCCCTTTCTGCTAGCCATTGGTGAGGTTATGGGTGAGGCACTGCAAGAGGGGGTCTTTGGCTGTCTCATCACGGATGAGAACAACCTTCTCATCTGTCGCCGGGAGATTGCTAGCACACAGCTGCACCTGCAATTCGATGTGCTGGATAATCTCCAATGGCTCACTGGGCGAGGTGACGGAGCGGGTCAATGCATCAACGATGATGAGCTCCTTGCCAGGTGTGTACACCAAGTTGAAGTCATACCACCTACGTTTAAGCAGGATTCTCTGCAACCGAGGCGTCATGTCGTTCAGGTCCTTGTGGATGATGTGGACCAGAGGCCTATGATCCGTCGACAGTGCATATCGGCAGGCCGTAGACATAATTTGAGGATGCCGGTGAGAAGACCCAAGCACTCCTTCTCAATCTGAGCATATCTGGTTTCAGTGGGCGTCATCGCCCTTGATGCGTAGGCTACTGGTGCCCAGGATGATGTGCCATCTTGTTGAAGCAACACCGCACCGATGCAATCCTGACTCGCATCTGTGGATATCTTTGTCTCCCGGTCCGGGTCGAAGAATGCCAGGACTGGTGCAGTGGTGAGCTTGGCTTTCAGCTCCAGCCACTCTGTCTGGTGTGCCGCCTTCCACTCAAAGGCAGTTGACTTTTTCACCAGGTTGCGTAGGGCCGTGGTGTGTGTGGCCATGTTTGGAATGAACTTGCCCAGAAAATTGACCATACCCAAGAGGCGCAGCACCACCTTTTTGTCCTCAGGGACCTTCATCGCCTCGATGGCCTTGATTTTGTCTGTGTCCCGCGCACACCATGCTGTGAGATCTGGTCGCCCAGGAACTTGAGCGTCGATGTGCCAAAACAACATTTGGACCTGTTTAAGTTTAGGCCGTTGGCATGTACACGGCGGAATAACTTCTGGAGACGGGACACATGTTTTTAAGGGGTCATGGACCATATGGTGATGTCATCCACGCACACACGAACCCCTTCAATGCCTTCCATCATCTGCCCCATGATGCAATGGAATATCTCCAATGCCGAGATGATGCCAAATGACATGCGATTGTAGCAGCATCTGCCAAAAGGCATGTTGAAGGTGCAGAGCCTTCTGCTGGACTCTTCCAGCTGGATTTGCCAAAATCCCTGTGATGCGTCCAATTTGGTGAAGAAGCACGCGTGTGCCATCTCACTCATGAGTTCCTCCCGCTTTGGGATGGGGTAGTGTTCCCGCATGATATTCTTATTGAGATCTTTGGGATCAATGCAGTGGTGAGCTTGGCTTTCAGCCCCAGCCACTCCGTCTGGTCTGCCGCCTTCCACTCAAAGGCAGTTGACTTTCTCACCAGGTTGCGTAGGGCCGTGGTGTGTGTTGCCATGTTTGGAATGAACTTGTGCAGAAAATTGACCATACCCAAGAGGCGCAGAACCACCTTTTTGTCCTCAGGGACCTTCATCGCCTCGATGGCCTTAATTTTGTCTGTGTCCGGGCGCACACCATGCTGTGAGATCTGGTCGCCCAGGAACTTGAGCGTCGATGTGCCAAAACAACATTCGGACCTGTTTAGGTTTAGGCCGTTGGCATGTACACGGCGGAATACCTTCTGGAGACGGGACACATATTCTTCAGGGGTCGTGGACCACATGATGATGTCATCCACGTACACACTAACCCATCATCTGCTCCATGATGCAATGGAATGTCTCCGATGCCGAGATGATGCCAAATGACATGCGATTGTAGCAGTATCTGGCAAAAGGAGTGTTGAAGGTGCAGAGCCTTCTGCTGGACTCTTCCAGCTGGATTTGCCAAAATCCCTGTGATGCGTCCAATTTGGTGAAGAAGCGCGCGTGTGCCATCTCACTCATGAGTATCTCCCGCTTCGGGATGGGGTAGTGTTCCCCCATGATATTCTTATTGAGATCCTTGGGATCAATGCAGATGCGCAGATCCCCCGAAGGCTTCTTTACACACACCATCGAGCTGACCCAGTCAGTCAGTTCGGTGACCTTGGATATGATGCCTTTTTGCTGAAGATCCTTCAGCTGTGCCTTCATGCGCTCTCTCAGTGGAGCAGGGACACGTCGTGGTGCATGGACCACTGGCTTGGCATCAGGTCGTAGCAGAATCTTGTATCGATACGGCAGCGTGGCCATCCCGTTGAACACATCTGGATACTGGGCGAGGATGTCATCGATGCCGGCCTGAAGATCCACATGGGAGGATGTCGAGTGTAAACCCTTTGAATGAGGTTCAGCTGCTTGCAGGCGTGCGCACCTAGTAGGGATGCCCTGTCCGGCTTAACAATTTCAAAGCGTAACCGTGCTGGTGTGTGTCGGTTGGATACGTGCAGATGGCAGGATCCCAGTGCCATGATGGCATTCCCGTTGTAATCCAGGAGCTTGCAGGCAGCTGGAAGGACCGTGGGGTCTTCTAAATGCTTCTGAAGTCTGCCTGTGAGAGGGGGTTGGCAGAAGCACCCGTGTCCAGCTTGAACTGGATGGGGCAGTGGTTGACCTTCATCACTGCTCACCATTCGTCCTCGGAATCCACAGCTAGGATTGACTGGACTTGCGATGAGTCTGGTGTGGCATATTCACAAGTTGTAATAATGCCCACACGGTAGGCGTTGGCCAGGCATTCATCATATGGATCCGTTGCACTGCCGGGATCAGAATCCTGTAGGCGTTGTTGCACACTCCAGATGCGCCGTCGTCGGAATTGGGAGCGCTGGCTCCGGACTGGTGGTGCAGATCTGCACAGGGCTGCATAGTGGCCTGGCTTCCCGCAGTTTAAACAGCGTCTGCCTCTTACAGGGCAGTGTTTCTTTAAATGGGCGGTGCCACAGTTCGGACACGTCGTGACGTCGGCGTCCTGCCGCTCCGTGAGCCATTGCACATGCGCAGTGCGGTTCTCAGGTGGCTGCACCTGCGCTGTGCGGGTTTCGGCCGCTTCGTTATCCCATTCGCATCACGCATGCGTCGGGCCCCGGGAAGAGTGCGCAAAATGGTCGCTTTCGCCAATGTTGAGGCGCTGCAGACTCTCCGCCCCGTGGGAGGCTAGTTTATCATTTTCTGCCGTTTTGTACTGGGAATAGCAATTTTCAGCATGCTCATGCACCGTGCATGTTTCAATCACGACTGGCAGGGTCATATGCTTGATCTTCATAACTGCTCTCTCAGAGGATCAGAGTGAACTCCAAAAACGATTTGGTCTCTGATCATGGAGTCGGTGATATCACCAAAGTTGCAGGATTGCGCTAGCAGTCTGAGGATAATTAAATATGAGTTGACGGATTCATCTTTACCTTGCAATTGTTGCTGGAATATGTAGCGCTCGAAGATTTTGTTGGTGTCCACCTCACAGTGGCTGTCAAACTTGTCCAGGATGGTCTGAAACTTTGTCTTGTCCTGGTCTTCAGCGAAGTGAAAGGAGTTGAATATTTCCAAGATGTGATCACCCGCTGTGGTGAGGAGAAGAGCTATCTTCCATGCATCAGACGCACCATTGAGGTCTGATGCTTCGACGTAAAGCTGAAATTTCTGCTTGAATGTCCGCCAGTTGGCACTGAGTTGCCGGAGGTCCTGAGCTGGTGAGGAGCCTGAATCTTTCCCATTGTGCCGGTATACATTCACTGGTTGTCACGGATCTTGCTGAGTTGAACTAACTAGATTGAACAGACGCCTGGTATTATGTTGTGTTATGTAATTTGGAATAACACAAGCTGCCACTTGATGCAGTTTTGAGTAAAAGAGGCTCCAGACTTTGAAGTGAGTTCAATGTGTTTTATTGAATTAGTAGCACAGTTCTCAATGTGTTCGACTCTCTGCTAATCTAAATGTAGTAACTCAGTCTAACTGAACCAGCCTTGCTCTAAGCCACGTGCTGAGGTGTGATGCTGAGGATACACCCTGTCTCACTCTGTAGATGTTGACCTGTGGAAAGAGGAGGGGTGTGAGTGCCTCATCCCTTTTCTAGTGAGATGCTACCCCTGAGTGTCCTGACTGCTCATTGGTTGTGTCCTATTCTATGTGTTCATTAGCTACATGTTTGCATATCATGACACCGTACATCGCTGAGACGATCCCTCTCTCCAACCCTACCCCCCTCCACAGCACTGCCTCCAGCAACGAGGAGGCAGGTGCTATTGGGAAAGTTAGGAAGACCTTCCTTGCAAAATCCTGCACCTGCATATAACTGAAACTTTCGCCCTGTGCCAGCTCAAACCTTTCGCCCTGCATCTCCAGAATCACAAATTGCCCTCCCAGAAACAGATCCTTCATTTTCTTGATCCTCCTCTCTTCCCATCCCCGGAACCTGGCATCCATTCTCCCCAGCTCAAATCCATGATTCCTCATAATCGGCATCCTCCCCGACTCAGCTCCAAACCAAAAATGCTGCCTGAACTGCCTCCAGATCTTCAGTGTGGCCACTACCACTGGATTCACCAAATACTTCCCTGTGGCCATCGGGAACGGCGCCATTGCCAGTGCCTGTAACCCCGACCCCCTGCAAGAGCCCGCCTCCATCTTCACCCACAGAGCCCTCCCCTTCCCTGCTCCAACCCCTGCACCTTCTCTGCATTTGCCTCCCAATAATAATACATAAATTGGGAGGCCGGGCCCCCTCACCCACCTGGCGCCCCCTCTGCAATATCACCTTCCTGATCCTGGCCACCTTCTCTGCTCAAACGAGAAGATTAGCCTGTCCTTTCCCCTAAAAAAAGCCTTGGACAAAGAGACCGACAGAACAAGAATCATGGCAAAAGGTTTATCTTTACTGCCCACCAATGACAGAGGGAGATTGTCCCACCTCAGCAAGTCAGCCGCTACCCTCCCCACTAATTGAATTTCCGAAGCCCTGCCCAACCTTGGCCACCTGCACCCCTAAATACCTAAAGTGAGATGTTGCCAGAGGAAATGACAGCCCCCCACCCCCGGAGGGGAGACCACAAAGTACTCAATTTCCCCAAATTCAATTTGTACTCTGAAACATTCAAATCTCTGAAGCAACCCCAAGGGGCTGGTTTAGCACAGTGAGCTAAATGCAGAACAAGGCTAGCAGCGCGGGCTCAGTTCCTGTGCCGGCCTCCCCGAATAGGCACCGGAATGCGGCGACGAGGGGCTTTTCACAGTAACTTCATTGAAGCCTACTTGTGACAATAAGCGATTATTATTAATATTATCATAGATTATCATAGAATTTACAGTGCAGAAGGAGGCCATTCGGCCCATCGAGTCTGCACCGGCTCTTGGAAAGAGCACCCTACCCAAGGTCAATACCGCCACCCTATCCCCATAACCCAGTAACCCCACCCAACACTAAGGGCAATTTTGGACACTAAGGGCAATTTATCACGGCCAATCCACCTAACCTGCACATCTTTGGACTGTGGGAGGAAACCAGAGCACCCGGAGGAAACCCATGCACACACGGGGAGGACGTACAGACTCCGCACAGACAGTGACCCAGCCGGAACCGAACCTTGGACCCTGGAGCTGTGAAGCAATTGTGCTATCCACAATGCTACCGTGCTGCCCCACGATATTATACTCTCCATCCAAGAGCTTGGCTCCAAAATATACCACAACAAGTCATCTGCCTATAAGGATACCCTATGTTCCATTCCCCGCCCCCGCCAACGCCCCTCTCACTGTCCCCTTCCACATCCCTGGGCTCCTCTGGCCAAGGGCTCTACAGCCAATGCAAATGGAAGGGGAGAAATAGGGCATTCCTGCTTCGTACCCCGATGCAATGCAAAGTACCCTGAGTTCATACTGTTTATGCGCACATTCGCCATCAATGCCTTATATAGCAGCTGCACCCATGCCACAAACCTCAGCCCAACCTCAAATTTCTCCAACACCGCCATCAAATAACTCCACCCGATCGAACGCCTTCTCTGCATCCAGTGCCACCACCAGCTCTGTCTCCCTTCCGTCTGCTGGAAAAAGCACCACATTCAACAGCCTCCTCACATTCATGGAAAACTGTCTGCCTTTTACGAACCCCGTCTGATCCTCCCCAATCACCCTCGGAAGGAACCCCTCTAACCTTTGCCAGCACCTATGCCAATATCGTGGTGTCCACATTCATAGAAACATAGAACAGTACAGCACAGAACAGGCCCTTCGGTCCTCGATGTTGTGCCCTGCCCCATCGTTTGAGGCAAGACACCCCTATCCATTCTGTCCTCGAACATTCCCTCCATCAACAGCACCAGCCTGTCCTTAAACCTTTTATAAAATTTGGCTGGGAAATCATCCAGCCCCACCTCCTTCCCTGCCTGCATCCTCCCAATCGCCACCTTCACCTCCTCCAACCCTGCCCTTTCCACCTACCCCCAATCTCGGGCACTTAAACCCACTCAGAAACTCCCTCATCTCGCGCTCCTCCTCTTGTGGCTCTGACTTACACAGGTCCCTATAGAACTCCTGGAACACCTTATTAATCTATTCTGGAGCTACCACCAACTCCCCCGTTGTGTCCTGCACAAGAACTATCTCCCTTGCCGCGGCCTCCCTATGGAGCTGACCTGCCAACAGATGCCGTGCCCTCTCCTCGTACTCATAGACAGCCCCCTCGCCCTTCTCAACTGACACACTGCTTTCCTCATGGACAATAGGTCAATCCTTGCCTGCAACTCCTTTACCTTTGCCAGGAGATCCAGGCCCCCCGCTTACATCCCATCCACCTCCAAAATCTCTTCTATCAGTCATTGGCGTTCCTCCCTCTCCTCTTTATCCACCTTGGCCTGAAACGAGTTCACCTCCCCCTCACCACCACCTTCAGAGCTTCCCAAACCACCTCCCCCGTGCAATTAAATCCCACACACTCCTCAATCACCTTGATACCTTGTCGCAGAGGCTCCGATCTGCCAATAACCCCACATCCATCTTCCACCCCGGCTTCTGGCTGCCACCTTCTCCAATACCATCCATTCAATCCGAATACTCTGCCCTCTTAAACTGGCCAACAGTGCCTTTCCGACCACAAAAATGTCAATCCTTAAAAATACCTTGTGCACCAGGGATAAAAACGAATATTCCCGATTCCTTGGGTGTAAAAAATCTCCACGTGTCCACCACCCCCATCTCCCTCATAAGCCCTACCAATGCCTTCACCCCACCCAGGACAGCGAGCGCGGATGGGACCTTGGCTCCAGCAGTGTGTTCCAATCTCCCCCACTATCAACTCATGGGTATCCAGTTCCAGGATCGCACCGAACACTTTCCTCACTAACTCCGCATCAATCCAATTAGGGCCATATATGTTTACCAACGCCACCAGCCTCTCCTCCAACACACCCGGCACTATCATGTACTTGACCCCTGACCCACCATCTCCTTCTCCATCTGAAACCTCACCAGCTTTCCCACCAAGGTCGCCACCCCCGAACCCTACTATCAAACCCCAAATGAAACGCCTGACTCCCCCACCCCTTCCTAAGCCGGTCCTTCACCCGCCAATGGGTCGCCAGCAGCATCACCGCATTGCTTTTAAACTCTTCAAATGCGCAAAATCTCTTGCTCCCTTCACTGGTCCCCTGAGCCCCCTCACGTATCACGTCACCATTCTGACCGGGGTCTCCTCACCCACCCCCCATTCCCAAGTCTTCCGCCCCTCCTATCCACCATCACCATTACTCCAGGTCCTGTTCATCCGGCCGGACCTACCCCATCTTTTTTTGTTACTGCGACCTGCTCCCCCTCCTTCCCAGAATCCTCCCCATCCACATCCTCTTACAAACACCTCACCCAGTATCGATCCCCCCCCCCACCATTCAAACCTCCCTGGTCCATCAAAACCTGTTCGACCAGGCCCCTCCCCCCACCACACTCCTATTCACTGGCCAACCTACATTTGCTAGCACGGTGACCCCTGCAAGAGCCCCACCCCCTCCTCAATAACACATGGAAACAGATTCATTTTCCTAAAGTGCATTAGTGAACCAGATAGTTTTTTTTACAACAGTCCAATAGCATCATGGCCAGCATTACTTTTTTTTGTTTTCAGAAATATTTTTATTGAACATCTTCAACGTTTTCACATTACCCACTCCTGCCAGCAAACAGGTCTCCAAAATGCAAAATGAATAACCCCCATCTCTGGTGAACCCATCTGCCCCTCGCAGGGCAAATTTCACCTTTTCCAAGGACAAATACTCCAACCATGCCGAGGCACTGGGAGGAGAAGCTGATCTCCACCCCAACAGGACCCGCCTGCGAGCAATCAACGGGGCGAAGGTTAAGATGTCTGCTCCCGCTCCCGCCTGCAACTTTGACACCCCGAATATGGCCTTTAGGGGACCAGCTCCAGTTCCAAATGCAGAACCTTGGACATGGCGCTAAAAAACAAACTTTAATATCTCTCCAACTTTGGGCAGGACCAGTACATATGGACATGGTTGGCTGGGCCCCTCCCACACCGCTCACAACTATCCTCCACCCCCTCAAACAGCCGGTTCATCCTCGCCTTCGCTAAGTGAGCCCTATACACCACTTTTAGCTGAATCAATCCCAGCTTCGCACATGAGGTCGAGGCATTAACCCTTCACAGCACTTCACGCTATAATCCTTCCTCCAGCCCCATCCCCAACTCTTCCTCCCACGTAGCCTTAATCCCTTCTATAGACTCCTTATCCTCCTCCATAATCCTACCATAGAAATTGCTGAGACAACCCCATGGAGTCTTGACAAGTTGTTGCATCGGCAGTGTTTCTTTTTGTTGCTGCAACTGGTTTCGTTGACCGGTTTCTCATTCGTGACAAGGTCATTAATATCTTCATTGATATTGATATTGCAAATGTTGAAAAATCAGAAGAAAGCCGCCGTGAAGAAGGGATGGAGTGAGGGTTCACCGTCGAGTGATAGGGGCAGCCCGGGAGCTGGCAAGATGGCGGAGGCTGGGTCGCTGGGTGGGGCCACACTGCTTACGGCAGAAAAGATGACTAAGGTGACGGCTTTGGATTTGGACAAGCAAAGCACATGGAGGTGTTGAGGAAGGAGATGACGGTGGCATTGAAGGTGTTGGTGGAGGAGGCAATTGCCCCGGTGAAGGTGGCTGTGTCGAAGGCATCGGCCGAGGTGCAGGAGCAGGGTGAGAAAATGAAGGGAATGCAGAAAGCCATGGTGCAGCACAGCAATCAGATAACCTTGATGGGGGAGGAGCTGCAGAGGGTGGCCAAGGCCAACAAGGGGATGCAAGCAAAGTTGGAGGACTTCGAAAATTGTTTGAGGAGGCAAAATTTGAGGTCTGTGCCTCCCCGAGGGGGTGGAGGGCCCGAGGCTGACGGAGTGCTTTGCCAAAATGTTGACGGAGTTAGTGGGGAGGGAGAGGATCCCTGGTCTTGTATTCTAGCCCTCTTGACATGAATGTTAACATTGCATTTGTCTTCCTAACTGCCGACTGAACCTGCACATTAACCTTAAGAGAATCATGAACAAGGACTCCCAAGTCCCTTTGTGCTTCTGATTTCCTAAGCATCTTCCCATCTAGAAAATAGTCTGTGCTTCCATTTCTCCTTCCAAAGTACATAACCTCACACTTTTCCACATTGTATTCCATCTGCCACTTCTTTGCTCACTCTCCTAGCTTGTCCAAATCTTTCTGAAGCCCGCCTGCTTCCTCAATACTACCTGCCCCTCTACAGATCTTTGTATCATGCAAACTTAGTAACTGTGCCTTCAACACCTTCCTCCAGATCATTAATGCATATTGTGAAAAGTTGTGGTCCCAGCACAGACACCTGAGGCACACCACTAGTCACCGGCTGCCATCCTGAAAAAGACCCCTTTATCCCCACTCTCTGCCTTCTGCCAGTCAGCCAATCCTCTATCCATGCCAGGATCTTATCCTGAATACCATGGGCTCTTAACTTATTTAAAAGTCTCCTGTGCGGCACCTTGCCAAAGGCCTTCTTGAAATCTAAATAAATCACATCCACTGGTTCTCCTTTGTCTAACTTCCATGTTACTTCCTCAAAGAACTCCAACAGATTTGTCAGACATGACCTCACCTTGACGAAGCCGTACTAACTCAGTCCTATTTTATCATGCACTTTCAAGTACTCCGTGATCTCATCTTTAATAATGGACTCTAAAATCTTACCAATGACTGAAGTCAGGCTAACCGGCCTATAATTTCCAGTCTTCTGCCTCCCTCCCTTCTTAAACAGTGGCCACTTTCCAGTCCTCTGGGACCCTTCCTGCCTCCAGTGATTCCTGAAAGATCATCACCAATGCCTCCACAATCTCCTCAGCTATCTCCTTTAGAACCCTGGGGTGTAGTCCATCCGGTCCAGGTGATTTAACCACCTTCAGACCTTTCAGTTTCCCCAGAACCATCTCCTTAATGATGGTTCTGCACTCACCTCTGTCCCCTGGTTCTCCTGGAGATCTGGCATCCCACTGGTGTCTTCCACCATGAAGACTGATGCTAAGTAACTATTCAATTCATCTGCCATTTCTTTGTTTCCTATTATTACTACTCCAGCCACATTTTCCAGTGGTCCAATGTCTATTTTTGCCTCTCTCTTACCTTTTATGTATTGAAAAAAACTCTTCCTATCTTCCTTTATATTACTAGCTAGCTTGCACTCATACTTCATCTTCTCCCGCCTTATTGCTTTTTTAGTTGTCCTCTGCTCGCTTTTAAAGGCTTCCCAATCCTCTGGCTTCTCACTAATTCTTGCCACTTTGTATGCTTTTTCTTCAGCTTTTATGCTGTCCTTGACTTCTCTCGTCAGCCATAGATGCCTTGTCCTCCCCTTAGCATGTTTCCTCCTCCTTGGGATGAATTTCTGTTGTGCTTCCCGAATAACCCCCAAAGAGTCCTGCCATTGCTGTTCCACTGCCTTTCCTGCTAGGCTCCTTTTCCAATCAACTCTGGCCAGCTCCTCCCTCATGTCTTTTTAGTTACCCTTATTTAATTGTAATACCATTACATTTGATTGCAGCTTCTCTCTCTCAAACTGCAGGGTAAATTCTATCATATTGTGGTCACTGCTCCCTAAGGGTTCCTTCACCTTAAGTTCCCTAATCAAGTCTGCCTCATTACAAATCCCCAAATCCAGAATTGCCTGTCACAAGCTGCTCCAAAAAACCATCTCTTAGACATTCCACAAATTCCTTTTCTTGGGATCCACTACCAACCTGATTTTCCCAGTCCACCTGCATATTGAAGTCCCCCATTATTATTGCAATATTGCCTTTTTTACATGCCTTTTCTATCTCCTGATTTATTTTCTGCCCCACCTCCTGACTACTGCCAGGGGGCCTGTACATAACTCCCATCAGGGTCTTTTTACCTTTGCGATTCCTCAACTCTACCCACAGAGAGTCTATGCCTTTTGATCCTATATCGCTCCTTGCTATCGATTAAACTTCATTCCTTACTAACAATGCAACCCCACCCCCTTTGCCCATCTGCCTGTCCTTTCAATAGGATACATATTCTTGGATATTTAGATCCCAGCCCTGATCCTCCTGCAGCCACGTTTCTGATGCCCACAACATCGTACCGGCCAATTTCAATGTGCGCAATAAGCTCATTTACCTTGTTCCGTATACTGCACGCATTTAGGTACAACACCCTCAATCCTGCATTGAACACCTCCTTTTTCACACTTGTCACCTTTTTTGCTCTGCCTGAGGGTGATGTTGTTCTTTTATTTTGGTTCTCTATTTCCCCTTCAGTTATTATACCTTCTAAGCTCACATTCTGGTTCCCACCCCCCTGCCATACTAGTTTAAATCCTCCCGAGTGACACTAGCAAACCTCCCAGCCAAGATATTGGTGCCCCTCCAGTTTAGATGCTACCCGTCCTTCTTGTATAGGCCCCACCTGCCCCGGAGGAGATCCCAATGGTCCAAAAATCTGAAGCCCTCCCTTCTACACCACGAGTTAGCCACGTGTTTAGCTGCACTATCCTCCTATTACTAGCCTCACTGGCACGTGGCGTAAGGAGTAATCCTGAGATTACAACGCTAGAGGTGCTGTTTTTTAGTTTGCTGCCTAACTCTCTGAACTCCTTCTGCAGTACCTCATCACTCTTCCTGCCTATGTCATTAGTACCCCTGTGTACTACGACTTCTGGCTGTTCACCCTCCCCATTCAGGATGTCCTGTGTTCGTTCAGAAATATCCTTGACCCTGGCACCAAGGAGACAACATACCATTCTGGAGTCTCTTTCCCGTCCACAGAAGCGCCCATCTGTATCCCTTACTATAGAGTCCCCTATAATTATCGTTCTCCTGCACTTTGCCCTCCCCTGCTGAGCAACAGAGCCAGTTGCGGTGCCAATATTCGGACTGCTGTTGTTTTCCCCTGATAGGCTCCAATAGCATCCAAAGCGGTATACCTGTAGGGGAGGGGGACAACCACAAGGGATTCCTGCGCTAACTGCCCTTTCTAGCGGTCACCCATCTGTCTGCCTGCACCTTAGGTGTGACCACGTCTCTATAACTCCTATCTATGATGCTTTCCGCCACCTGCATGCTCCGAAGTGCATCCAACTGTTGCGCGAACCGAACCACGCAATCTGTGAGGAACTGTCATTGGTTACACTTGCTGCAGATGTAGTCGACCGGAATGCTGGAATCGTCGCAGATCTACCACATCTCACAGTTGGAGCACTGCACCCCGCTGAGTGACATTTAAGCACTAGTTAGTTAATTTAAAATAAATACTTGAATTATTGTTAGATTGAGTTACAATTAACTATGGCCCTGACACTAGATTTTTACTGTAAAATTAAATGCTAAGTACTAATCTCTGCCCTCCGGTTTAGTTACTCCTCTACCTAGTTTATTTATAAGTATTAATTCAATTTTTTTTCAATGTTATTCATTTTTCAACTTTAACAGATTCTTCCTGCAGGTTAACAGTTCCAAGAAGGAAAACAAAATGATAGGGAAAAAGCACCTCCTCCCACTCTGCACCGAATTACCACACTGCATCAAATTACCAAGTTTCAACCTCACTCTAGCTGTATCCTCACTCAGTTCTTCCCTCCCCTTCCACATCCGGAAGCAGCAGTCACTCCAGCAGGGTGTATCCTGGTAACCTAGGGAACCCCCTCCAAACCTTTTGCGCAAAGTCCCTAACCTGCAGCTACCTGAACTCCCTCCCCATCGGCAGCTCTACCCTCTCCCTTATCTCCTCCAGACTGGCGAATCCTTCTTCCAAATACAAATCCCTCACCTTGACCAGTCCCACTTCCCTCCATTTCCTGTATACACTATCCATCCCCCTGGCTCAAACCCATGATTCTCGCACAGCGGCGTTAGCACCGACATCCCTTCACCCTAAAATGCCTCCTCAGCTGATTCCATATCTTCACCGTGGACTGCACAACTGGGCTCCCTGAATACCTACTCGGAGCCCATTGGCAATGCTGCCATCACCATAGCCCTGACACTAGACCACTTACAAGATTCCTCCTCCATCCTAACCCACTCTACCCCTTCTCCTTCCCACCACCGCCGCACCTTGTTCACATTCGGCGCCCAATAATAATGAAGCATATTCGGCAACGCCTCTGCCTCTGCTCCTGTAGCAGGGTCCTCCCCACCCTCGTGTCCACTTTCCGAAGAAAGGCCTTTGGTATAAAGATCTGGAGAGCCTGAAAGATAAATAAGAACCTCGGCAGAATATTCATTTTCACCACTTGGACCCTCCCCGCCAACATTAAGTGCAATGTACCCCACCTCTTAAGATCCTCCCTAGCTTCCTCCACCAGCTTCGTTAAGTTCCACTTCTGGAGCCCTGTCCATTCCAGCACCACCTTAATCCCCAAATACCTAAACCTATCCCTCGCTACCGTAAATGACATCCCCTCTAAATTAGCCCGCTGTGCCAGCTCATTCACTGGGAATACCTCACTTTTCCCTACATTCAGTTTGTACCTGAGAACCCTCCAAACCTCCCCAGAAGGCCCATAATCCTTCCCATACTCTCCAACGGATCCGAAACATACATCAAGAGATCATCGGCATAGAGCGACACCTGATGGTCCCTCTGTCCCCTCATAATCCCCCGCCACTCTGCCGACCCCCTGAGAGTCATCGGCAACGGCTCTATGGCCAGTGCAAACAGCAATGGTGACAGTGAGCACCCCTGTCTCGTACCCTTGTGTAAGTCAAAACTTTGTGAGCTCATATCATTCGTCATCACACTCGCCCTTGGTGCCACATACAGCAACCGCATCCACGCCACAAATCTTGGCCCAAACCCAAACCTTCCCAAAACTTCGAACAAATACCGCCACTCCACCCGATCAAATGCCTTCTCCGTGTTCATGGACATCACCATCTCTGACACCAGAGCCCCCGACGGATTCATCACCACGTTCAACAGCCGTCTTATATTGCCCGTGAGCTGCCTGCTCTTTATGACCCCTGTTTGACCTTCTGCAACCACCCCCGGGACACAATCCTCCATCCTCCCCGCCAACAACTTAGCCAATACTTTCACATCCATGTTCAATAGTGAAATGGGTCTATACGACCCACATTCCACTGGACCCTTCCCTTTTTTGGGGATTACTGTGATTATTGCCTGCAGCACGGTAGCATAGTGGTTAGCACAGTTGTTTCACAGCTCCAGGGTGCCAGGTACGATTCCCGGCTTGGGTCACTGTCTGTGCGTTCTCCCCGTGTCTGCGTGGGTTTCTTCCGGGCTCTCCGGTTTCCTCCCACAGTCCAAAGATGTGCAGGTTAGGTGGATTGGCCATGCTAAATTGCCCGTAGTGTCCAAAAAAGGTTCGGGGGGTTGCTGGGTTATGGGGATAGGGTGAAGGCACGGGCTTAAGTAAAGTGCTCTTTCCAAGAGCCGTTGCAGACTCGATGGGCCGAATGGCCTCCTTCTGCACTGTAAATTCTATGATAATCTATGATTTCATGACCCCTTTTAGCCCTCTTTATTGCACGTTTGAGATTTGTCCTACTTTCCCGATATTCCTCCAAAGCTTCATCAGATTTAAGTCGCCTAGATCTTATGTATGCTTCCTTTTTCATCTTAGCTGGTCTCACAATTCCACACGTCATCCATGGTTCCCTAATCTTGCCATTTCTATCCCTTATTTTCACAGGGACATGTCTCATCCAGTTCAAGGTGGTGCATGGGGCTCATAAGTTGGTGGCGAGAATGAGTAGGTTATTTGCAGAATGGAGGATAAGTGTGGGGGTGCACGGGGGCGCGAATCATGTCCACATGTTCTGGGCGTGTTCAAGACTGCGGGAGTTCTGGGACATGATGTCCGAGGTGTTGGGTGTGAGGTGGTTCCGAATCCGGAGGTGGCTATATTTGGAGTGTCAGAAGACACAGGAGTCCAGGGGGTGAGAGAGGCTGACGTCTTGGCCTTTGCCTGCCTGATAGCACGGGGACGGGTTTTGCTAGGATAGTGGCACTCGGAGCCTCAAGGTGCTGACGACCCGGGTTCGATCCCGGCCCTGGGTCACTGTCCGCGTGAGTATGGGTGAGCTAACGGGCAGAATTCCTGAGGCTGGAAACATAGAACAGTACATAGAACATAGAACAATACAGCGCAGTACAGGCCCTGCGGCCCACGATGTTGCACCGAAACAAAAGCCATCTAACCTACACTATGCCATTATCATCCATATGTTTATCCAATAAACTTTTAAATGCCCTCAATGTTGGCGAGTTCACTACTGTAGCAGGTAGGGCATTCCACGGCCTCACTACTCTTTGCGTAAAGAACCTACCTCTGACCTCTGTCCTATATCTATTACCCCTCAGTTTAAAGTTATGTCCCCTCGTGCCAGCCATTTCCATCCGCGGGAGAAGGCTCTCACTGTCCACCCTATCCAACCCCCTGATCATTTTGTATGCCTCTATTAAGTCTCCTCTTAACCTTCTGCTCTCCAACGAAAACAACCTCAAGTCCATCAGCCTTTCCTCATAAGATTTTCCCTCCATACCAGGCAACATCCTGGTAAATCTCTGCACCCGCTCAAAAGCCTCCACGTCCTTCCTATAATGCGGTGACCAGAACTGTACGCAATACTCCAAATGCGGTAGTACCAGAGTTCTGTACAGCTGCAACATGACCTCCCGACTCCGGAACTCAATCCCTCTACCAATAAAGGCCAACACTCCATAGGCCTTCTTCACAACCCTATCAACCTGGGTGGCAACTTTCAGGGATCTATGTACATGGACACCTAGATCCCTCTGCTCATCCACACTTTCAAGAACTTTACCATTAGCCAAATATTCCGCATTCCTGTTATTCCTTCCAAAGTGAATCACCTCACACTTCTCTACATTAAACTCCATTTGCCACCTCTCAGCCCAGCTCTGCAGCTTATCTATATCCCTCTGTAACCTGCTACATCCTTCCACACTATCGACAACACCACCGACTTTAGTATCGTCTGCAAATCTACTCACCCACCCTTCTGCGCCTTCCTCTAGGTCATTGATAAAAATGACAAACAGCAACGGCCCCAGAACAGATCCTTGTGGGACTCCACTTGTGACTGTACTCCATTCTGAACATTTCCCATCAACCACCACCCTCTGTCTTCTTTCAGCTAGCCAATTTCTGATCCACATCTCTAAATCACCCTCAATCCCCAGCCTCCGTATTTTCTGCAATAGCCTACCGTGGGGAACCTTATCAAACGCTTTGCTGAAATCCATATACACCACATCAACTGCTCTACCCTCATCTACCTGTTCAGTCACCTTCTCAAAGAACTCAATAAGGTTTGTGAGGCATGACCTACCCTTCACAAAGCCATGCTGACTATCCCTGATCATATTATTCCTATCTAGATGATTATAAATCTTGTCTCTTATAATCCCCTCCAAGACTTTACCCACTACAGACGTGAGGCTCACCGGTCTATAGTTGCCGGGGTTGTCTCTGCTCCCCTTTTTGAACAAAGGGACCACATTTGCAGTCCTCCAGTCCTCTGGCACTATTCCTGTAGCCAATGATGACATAAAAATCAAAGCCAAAGGTCCAGCAATCTCTTCCCTGGCCTCCCAGAGAATCCTAGGATAAATCCCATCAGGTCCCGGGGACTTATCTATTTTCAGCCTGTCCAGAATTGCCAACACCTCTTCCCCACGTACCTCAATGCCATCTATTCTATTAGCCTGGGGCTCAGCATTCTCCTCCACAACATGATCTTTTTCCTGAGTGAATACTGACAAAAAAATATTCATTTAGTATCTCGCCTATCTCTTCAGACTCCACACACAATTTCCCATCCCTGTCCTTGACTGGTCCTACTCTTTCCCTAGTCATTCGCTGACATACCTATAGAAAGCTTTTGGGTTTTCCTTGATCCTTCCTGCCAAATACTTCTCATGTCCCTCCTTGCTCGTCTTAGCTCTCTCTTTAGATCCTTCCTCGCTACCTTGTAACTATCCATCGCCCCAACCAAAACTTCACACCTCATCTTCACATAGGCCTCCTTCTTCCTCTTAACAAGAGATTCCACTTCCTTGGTAAACCACGGTTTCCTCGCTCTACGCCTTCCTCCCTGCCTGACCGGTACATACTTATCAAGAACACGCAGTAGCTGATCCTTGAACAAGCCCCACTTATCCAGTGTGCCCAACACTGTTCAGAGGCCAGGAGGCCAGAGTACAGCACTGAACAGGCCCTTCGGCCCTCGATGTTGTGCCGAGCCTTGTCCGAAACCAAGATCAAGCTATCCCACTCCCTGTTATTCTGGTGTGCTCCATGTGCCTATCCAATAACCGCTTGAAATTTCCTGAAGTGTCCGACTCCACTATCACAGCAGGCAGTCCATTCCACACCCTAACCACTCTCTGAGTAAAGAACCTACCTCGGACATCCCTCCTATATCTCCCACACTGAACTTTATGGTCATGCCCCCTTGTAACAGCTACATCCACCCGAGGAAATAGTCTCTGAACGTCCACTCTATCTATTCCCCCTGCACTGCACTGTCTCTGAAAGGCCAAGTGTACCCCCTTCTAGCAATCGCTGGCGGATGTAGTTTGATTTCATGCCTGCCGACATAGTCGTCCCTGATCAACAGCTCCGTGTGTTGGGTAGCCGATACCGCCTGGCAAGCACAGTTCCGGCCGAGTACCCGCAAGGCATGGAGGAATTCGGCTAGTGATTCCCCAGGACGTTGTCGCCTCGTGGCAAGAAGGTGCCGAGCATACACCTCATTTACAGACTTTACATATTGTCCCTTCAGCAGCAATATCGCCTCCGTATACGAGGGGGTGTCCCTGATGAGATGGAAAACTTGCGGGCTCACCCGTGTGTTGAGGATCTGCTGCTTTTGGAGGTCGGTGAAGTCTTCGGTGGAGGATCTGAGGTATGCTTTGAAGCAGCTTAGCCAGTGCTCGAATGTTGCAGTGGCGTTGGCTGCCTGTGGGTGCAGCTCCAGGCGATCAGGCTTGAACAATGAATTCATCTTAGAAGTTTAGTTTATTAAATTGATATGCCATCAATGAACACACGACGAGTGGTGATTGTAACTGAGGCTTTAATAAACTAAACAGAAATCCTCCTGGCCTCTGATCCCAAACTGGAGCGGAGCCTGAGACCAGCCACCTTTATACCGAGCCCGAGGGGAGGCGGAGCCATCAGGCAGTGGTTTACCACATTCCATGTAATACAGTGGCAGTTTACCACAATACACATATTATATACTACAGTGGTTCGGAGCCAGCAGGGACAAGCCCAGGCATGTAACAGTACAATACAATACAATACAGTGGTTTACCACACTATAACTATAACTACAGAACTCCACAATACACAACTACTCTCTCAAACACCAAAACACCTTCTTGCAGAATCAAGGGCTGTCACATGATCCATGTGATTGCACTTGAACACCATCTGGACATTAGATGCATTTACATGAAATTGTTAACCCTTAATCTCCCATTCAATATCCATATTGTTTCACCCAGGCCCATCGAAACCTGCCCATACAGTTTCCAACAGCCGGCCCATCCCCCCACCTCCCATTCAGTTGCCAACATTGTGTTTGCTAGCTCTCGCTGTCATTGGCGGGGAGGGTGCAGACTGTTAATATGACGATTCTCCCACGGTTCTTCTTTATCCCGCGGTCCTTCTTTAAGAGGCTGAACAATATTATTCTGGGATTTGTATGGGCAGGGAAGTCCCCGCGGGTGAAGAGGGTGATGCTTGAAAGGAACAGAGGAGAAGGGGGGCAGGCGTTGGAGAACTTCAGCAACTATTACTGGGTGGCCAACATAGCGATGATAAGGAAATGGATGGTGGGTGCGGTGTCGATTTGGGAGCAGATGGAGGCTGCTTCGTGCAGGGGCACTAGCTTAGCAGCCCTGGTCACGGCACCTCTGCCGCTGTCGCCGGCACGGTACTCCAGCCCGATAGTGGTGGCGGCTCTTCGGATCTGGGGCCAGTGGAGGAGGCATGTAGGGGAGGTAAGAGCCTCGGTGTGGACCCCAATCTGCGGCAACCACCGATTTGCCCCGGGGAGCATGGACGGGGAGGGGTACCGACTGTGGAGGAGGGCGGGGATTGTGAGGAATGGGGATCTGTTCCTGGAAGGGAGCTTTCCGAGCATGAGGGCGCTGGAGGAGAAGTTTGGGCTGGCGAGAGGGAACGACTTTAGATACTTGCAGGTGCGGGATTTTGTACGCAGACTTCCCACGTCTCCCACCGAAGGGGAGACTCTAAAAGATTAGGCATAGAACAGGCAAGCATCATCAAATGGTACCTGTGACCTGTCTAAGCTGACTGAAACCAGAAGGCTGACATGGCTTTTGGATAGAGTTGGCAACTCTGCATCACATGACATCCAGACTCAAACCACTTCATTTGGTCAAACAGCTTGTTCCCATCTCTAATGATTTTATAACTAATAGAGAAAAGCGGTGTTAGAACGAGAGGCTGCCCTTCAAGGGCCAAATAAGAATCCATTTTAATCTCACTACTGAGGGTATTCTATAGGTCTCCAAAATAGTTTGTATGAGAGAGAGAGTAGCAAATCTGCAAGAAATCATGGAGATGAGCAAGAATTATAGAGTAGTGATACTGGGGGACTTTAATTACCTGTATATTGATCAGGATAATGTTAAGTAAAGCTCAAGGAAGGGAAGGGATTTCAGGATAACTTTCTTAACCAGTATGTTCTTGGTTCAACTAGGAAGGAGGTTTTCCTGGATCTGGTGCTGGGGAATGAGAGGTGAAATTCCTTAAGTGTCTGGGTGGGCGGGAATAACGACAATCATCTTATTGTGGTGTTTATATTAGTAATGGAGAAGACCAAGAAATAATCCAAAGTAGAACTGAATTGGAAATGGGTTAACTTCTGAGGGAAGTGAGCGGATCTAGCCAGAATACAATGAAACCAGAGACAGACAGCAAAAGCAGAAAAGGAAGAATGGATAATCTTTAAGGAACAGATGTTTCAGGTACGGGCTCTGTACATTCCAACAAGATGAAAATCAAAGGAAATGAAAGACGAGGGAGATAGTAGAAAAGAAGAGGATGTATGGGGCGGCACGGTGGCAAAGTGGTTAGAACGGCAGCACCACAACTTCCGGTGGCAGCCATGGAGTGAGTGGTCGTACACAGGGCAGCTCCTGCACGAAGGTGTTGATTTCAGCCCTTCACCTGGGCTTTGGATAGTCGGCGGAAAAGTGGGGCGGAGAGTGGAGGGGAAGAAGTTCTCCCCTGGATGGACATGTTTATAGGTTCTCAGACGTGGCTGAAGACAGTGAAGGACCTGACGAAAGAGTTGGAGGAGACTCATGACATATACCAATTACAAAAATGGTGGAGGGGGACGGGTCATCATCAACAGGAAAGCTGCAAATGGGACAATTGATGGGTTTCATTAAAGAGGAGTTTCAGCAGCAAAAGAAGGAATGCCGAGCGACTGGTCGAAGGTGATTGAGGGGGCAGTGGCACGTCTTCGCGGGTCCCTGGAGTGGGTGGAAAAGTGCCTCGAAACACAGGGGTGACGTTTCAGGAGGTGGAGAAGGTGATGTCTGACCAGAGTGACCGTGTTGTGTCTTTGGAGGCAGAGGTGACGAACCTAGGGAATCTGTGCAAGTCGATGCGGTCGAAGTGGGAATGGGCAAGACAAAGCCTAAGGGTGGTGATGGCAGACACTAGAGGGGGGTAGAAGTATAAGCCTCCAGTAAGAATCGTGACATGGAATGTTTACAGGTTGAATGGGCTGGTCAAGAGGTCCGGGGTGTTGGCAAACCTGAAGAACTTGAGAATGGAGGTGATTTTCTTGCAGGAGACACATCTCTGGGTGAAAGTTCAGCTGAGGGCGAGGAAGGGATGGGTGGGATAAGTGTTTCACTCGGGGTTTGATTCAACGTCCAGGGGGGGTGACCATTTTGTTGAGCAAGAGAACAGTGGGCCAGGGTTTAGAGAACCCCAAAGTGTATCATGGAGTTCACCTGACCCACAACTTTTAATAGATTGTGGTATGGGGAGCACACGGCCCACTCTACAGGTGCGGTACAGCAGAAATAGATAAGTATTTTTTAAAGCAAAACAATGTTTATTCTATGAACTCAAGTTATCCTTTTTGAAACATACAGTGAACATCTTAGCAACCATCAATTCAAATACAACCCCCAAAGAATACAACACTAAGTAATCCTTTATTATTTCCTTTTAACATCCGCAAGACGTAAAACACCTTTTAACATAAGTACATTAGGTCTACATTCACTACTGAGAACATTTATAATTCTGAATTCACCAAATGATCAAGAGGTAGCCTTTTGATGGCAGAGCGAACAGCAGTACACCTGCATGGTCTGGCTTTAGCTCCAACACTCAAAACGACACTGAAACACATTCTGCAGCTTGCTCAAAAATGAAAGTAAAAAGCTGACAGACAGCCCAGTTCCACCCACTCTCTGACATCACTGCAGTAATAAACACCCATTTCTTAAAGGTACTCTCACTACAGATATTTATATACACACCTATTTATAAACACCCATTTCTTAAAGGTACTCTCACATGACAACAGTGTCAATGGGGGCCAGGGAGGTATGGGATCCGGTGGGTGATAGTGGGTGAGGTGTTAGAGGGGACACCGGTGGTGTTGGTAAACATGTATGCACCTAATTGGGATGATGATGGCTTTGTAAAGAGGTTACTGGGAGCGATTCCGGACCTGTACTCCCACCAGTTGATAATCGGGAGGGGGTGGGGAGGGATTTTAATTGTGTAATGGAGCTACGCTTTCCTCTTCACTGTCAAAGGCAACGGTATTGTATATTTCTGTTGCTTGAGGACCTGCTGCCGTGAGTAGCAATGCAATACACCTCTCATCAGGCTGTGCCTGCAGGCCAAGGGCTGCAACGTAGAGTCTAAATTGCTGCTTGAACACACGCCAATTTTCATCTACATTGCCCTAGACTTGAAGCTGGTGGGGTGCCTTCAAACCTTCCATCTCTAACTTCACAGTCGATTGTTGCAGATGGCTGTAGTTCACCAGGTCGGCGGAAGAATCTTCTCTTTTCATTCTTCAGCCTATTTCAGCTTGTCTTCTCCGTTGTTATATTTAAGTGTTCTGCAACCCTGGTACCATGTTGTGTTCTTTGATGTACCTGTTGTAATGATGTACACAGAACATATAGTTGATTAACTATAAAGATGATTTATTAATAAACGTGTGGAAAAGATAACTAAGGAACTATTGTACAGATGATAGCTACAAAATTCAGTGAATTCTGGAGCTACACTAAGTGCGACTGTCTTCTTGTACGTCTCACTACCAACTGGTGGGTGTCTTGAGTCATGTGATAGATCTCTATCACCACCAGCTGGTTGGAGGTCGCATTACTTACTATATGCAGAACTGTGCACAGGCATATTACCCTAATGATGTTCCCCCAACTACCGGAGTACACGCTGATGGTGGAATTACTGCTCCCAGATGAGGTGGGGAGGGCAGGATCGGGGATTTATTTGGGTGGTTGGGAGAGCAGGGTAAGGCACTGGTGGAAAGGATTAAGTGGAAGGGAGAGGGGGAGTTGGGGAGGGAGACGGGACATGGACTTTGGTGTGAGGCGATGCGGTGAGTTAACTCAACTTCCTCTGGTGCGAGGATGAGCTTGATTCAGTTTAAAGTGGTGCACAGGGTACATATGGCTCGGGCGTGGATGAGTGGGTTCTTCCCGGGGGTAACGGATGGATGTGAGAAATGTGGGTGGGGCCGGTGAATCTTGTTCACATGTTTTGTGGTTGCGAGGAGTTGTAGAGTTTCTGGGAAGCGGTTTTCAGGACCTTATCGAGGATAGTGGGGGCCAATGTGAAGCTGGACCCCATGGTGGTGATCTTTGGGGTTTCGAAGGTGCCTGAGCTACTGGAGAGGAAGGGGGTCAATGTCACGGCCTTTGCCTTCTGAATGCCTCATGACCGATTCTTCTAAACTGGAGGTCAGATAACCACTGGGAATTGCGGCTTGGCTGGGAGATCTGTATGAGTTTCTCCCCCTTTGATTTGCCTTAAGGGGGTCAGAAGAGGGCTTTGAGGTACGGCGGTACATGATGATATTTGGGGAGTTCAATGTGGGGGGATGGGGAAGAAAGCGATTAAAAGTTGTGGTATTGAAAACAGGCTGAGAAGATACACATAGGCCAGGAACAGAAATTGCCTCATGAGACTCTGGCTGGAATCAATATCCTGTCCTTCTCATTAACAAGTTGGGGGTCTGGCTCAGACAATGGCCAGTGGTGAGCGTTTCCATATGACTCAATCCAAGCTTCCCCGTGTAAAGAAAGCAGCATTGAACAGATCTTGAACGATAACCTGGGAGTTCCCCAGGCACAGCCATCGCAAGAAGAAAGGTTTTGAACCCAGAGAAGACATCAACATCGAGTGATCGTAGCTTGCCAGCCTTCTTCACTCAGTGCGGGTAAAACCCAAAGCTCAGCTGTGAGTCTGAGTCATATTTTCTTGAGTAATAGAATTGTGAATAAAATTGCGTTAAAGTGTGAACCTGTTTTGTCCTTTGTTCACCTTGCAAATAAGGGCACCTGAGTAAAAGGTTTAGGTAAACTGGTCGAACGTATCAGAGGTTTTAAGGTTCAACAAAGGGAAAAATTGCACAAACTGTTAACTCTTTTGTTGGAATGTGGTTTTGTTGTTATTGTTTATATTTGGAATAAAATATCTTTTCAAAGCACAAATGCATCACAGTGTCAGGGACCCTGGTTCGATTCCTCTGTGTGGATGTTGCACGATCTCCCCGTGTCTCTGTGGGTTACCTCCAAATGCTCCGGTTTCCTCCCACAGTCCAAAGAAGTGCAGCTTAGGTAGATTGGCCATTCTAAATTGTCCAGAGCTTTGCAGGTTTGGTGGGGTTATGGGCCGAGGTAGGTTGCTCTTTCAGAGGATCAGTGCAGACTCGATGGGCTGAATGGCCTCCTTCTGCACTGTAGAGTTTCTACGGTTCTATGATGGCAAGTAAAATTTTCAAGCAGGAATCAGGCCAAATACAATTGGCGAAATTCTCCCCCAACGGCGGGATGTCCGCCGACTGGCGCCAAAGCCGGCGCCAATCAGACGGGCATCGCGCCAGCCCAAAGGTGCGGAAGGCTCCGCATCTTTGGCGGCCTAGCCCCAACATTGAGGGGCTAGGCCGACGCCGGAGGGATTTCCGCCCCGCCAGCTGGCGGAAATGGCGTTTGTTTCCCCGCCAGCTGGCGCGGAAATGCGCCGCATGCGCGGGAGCGTCAGCGGCCGCTGTCAGTTTCCCAGCGCATGCGCGGGAGCGTCAGCGGCCGCTGTCAGTTTCCCGTGCATGCGCAGTGGGGAGAGTCTCTTCCGCCTCCACCATGGTGGAGGCCGTAGCGGAGGCGGAAGGGAAAGTGTGCCCCCACGGCACAGGCCCGCCTGCGGATCGGTGGGCCCCGATCATGGGCCAGGCCACCGTGGGGGCACCCCCCGGGGTCAGATCGCCCCACCCCCCCCCCAGGACCCCGGAGCCCGCCCACGCCGCCTGGTCCCGCCGGTAAATACCAGGTTTGATTTACGTCGGCGGGACAGGCAATTCCTGGGCGGGACTTCAGCCCATCCGGGCGGATTCCCGCCCCCGCCCAATCTCCGGGAGCGGAGACTTCGGCGGGGGCGGGATTCACGGCGGCCAATGGCCATTCTCCGACCCGGCGGGGGGTCGGAGAATGACGCCCAATAAGTTGAAAGTGAAGAGGTAAATAAGACTGGCAAAGAAAATAGAACGACAGTTAACATAAAGGGGAACCCCAAAATCTTGTACTAGCATGTAAATAGTAAATGGGTTGTAAGGACAGATTTGGGCCTATTAGGGACAACGCATTAAAGTATGTTTAGAGGCACACGTGAGGCTAGAATACATCACAAGCACTCTTATCGGTGTCTAGGAAGAAAAACGCCGAGGTCCCAGGTTTGATCCCGGCTCTGGGCCACTGTCCGTGTGGAGTTTGCACATTCTCCCCATGTTTGTGTGGGTTTTGCCCCCACAGCCCAAAGATGTGCACGCTGGGAGAATTGACCACGCTAAATTGCCCCTTAATTGGAAAAAAATTAATTGAGTACACTGAATTTTTTTTAAAAAGATACCAACAAAAATATCGGTAGAAGTGGAGCTGATCGAAGTAATGGGTGGAATGAAAATAGGAGGTATTGGAGAAGCTGGCTATGCTTAGAGTGGATAAATTGCCTGCACCGGATGGCGTGTATCGTAAGAAATTAGAATGCAGATGGTGGAAGGGCTTGCCATAATCTTGCAATGTTTCCGAAATATGAGGGAGGTGCCAGGATTGGAGAGTGTGACACCCTTTTTTCAAGACTGGCTATCAGAATAGTCCTAGTAACTACAGCTCAGTCAGTTTAACATCAGCAATGAGTAAACTCGTAAGAACAGTAATCAGGGAAAGAATCAATAGGCATTTGGAAAAGTTTGAATAAGTTAAGGAGAGTGAGTTAATTAAAGAGAGTCAGCACAGATTTGTTGGAGGCAGCTTGTGCTTGACTAACCTCACTGGAATTTTTAATGAAGTAACAAAGAGATTTGGTGAAGAAGATGCAATGGATGTTGTCTACATGGATTTTGAGAAAGCATTTGACAAAGAATCACCTAACAGATTGCTTAACAAGATTGAGGCTCGTGGAATAGGAAGATGAGTGTCAAATTGCATCAAAAATTGGCTTAAGGGCGCTTAAGGGCAAAAAACAGCAAGTCGTAATAAATGGTTGTTTTTTCGACTGAAAGTTGCTAAACTGTGGTGTACCCCAAGCTTCACTGCTTTTTTTGAGGATATTAAAATGCATATTAAACTTCCAAATTTGCCAATGATGCCAAGTTAAAGCTATATGGCAAAGAGGAAGGTGCCAATCAACTGCAACAGCTCATTGTGGTGATATGCCTGTAGATGTTGTTGTATATAGTTGGTGGTATGACCTCCAACCAACAGGTGGCAGTACATATCCACCATGCGGTCTTGAGACAGTGGTCATGTGACAAGGCACTCCGATATAAGTCCATGCAGATCCGCTGATCCGGAGAAGGTTATAAGACGTACATGAGGACAGTTGTGCATGGGGGTAGTTCCGGGAGAATATAAAGAAATTCCATGATAACTTGCTCTGTATTGGATCGTTACCGTACCACATGTGCATTAATAAAAATCCTGGTTTAGACAAGTCACAAGCAGTTCGGTAGATTCCTTGCTCGACAAAGAACACCAAACACAACAGTCATGGCTAGGCTAGTAGAATGTGCAAACAAGAAGCAGGTGGTATTCAGTGCAGAGAAATGTAAGGTGTACATGTTCTAAGATGGGAAAAGGTTTGGCAATATAAATTTAATGCCACAGTTTCAAAGAATATGCAACAACTAAGGGATGTTGGGGGTTCATACACAGAGACCTTTGAAGGTGACGGTATATTGAGAGAGTAGTTAGCAAAGAATATTGGAACTTGGGCTTCATAAGGTATTGAATACAAAAGTGCTGAAGACACGCTGGACCTCTATGAAGCTCTAATTAGGGTCCTGCCTCCAGTCCTGGTAACCACTTAAGAAAGGATGTGAGGATCCTTGTGAGGGTGTAGAGGAGATTTACCAGAGATGAGGGATTTTAGCTACAAGGTTATTTTGGAGAAGCTGGCATTATTCTCATTGGACCAAAGGAGGTTTAAGGGGACCTGATAGAGGCATACAAAATTAGTATAAATTAGATAAAATAGACAAAAGAAAAAAATGTTCCTATGAGCTAATGGTACAAGGACTAGGGGACACAGATTTAAAGTTTTAGGCAAGAGTAGTAGGGGGGATATAAGGTGGAACTTTTTTACCCAGTGAGTGGTAATGACCTGGAACTCACTACCTACGAGGATGGTGGAAGCCGAGACAATGAACGATTTTTTAAAAAATTGATTGGGCACTCGAGGAAAATAAATGTGCAGGACTTTGGGGATAGAGTACGGGAGTGGGACTAATTAGTTTGCTTCCAAGAGAGCTAACATAGACTTGACATCAGCTGTATGGGCGCTCCAGAACAACCTGTCCCATCTTTTCAACCGCGATCAGTGTGTGTGTGTGGGGGGTGTATAGTTTAAGCGCGACTGCAGCTTGTCAGCCGTACGAGTGTCCATCACGGACCTGGCAATTCCCGCACTGTTTTTTGTGTGTTTTGCTGGTGTTCCACGCGGCGCCGGTGCTAGCCCTTCACCGGTAGCGGAATCGGTGCGGGTTTGGCACCGTTTTCTGATGTGGAACTCCACGGGTCCTCTGTTGGGGTCAGTACTTAGATTCAGGAACAGAGAATCCAGCCCAATATCTCTTCTGCCACAATGTGAAATGTAGGGCAGGATTTTCCAGTCCTTCCCGCTGACAGCATCTTCCAGTCCCGCTGAAGGCAAATGTAGTGAAGGTAGTGAGGTCCCTGGTAGAAAGATGGACAAGCCATGAAAAACAGTAGATGTCAGTGGGACCGGCTAGATTCTGCCGGGGGCCAGTGGAGAGCCACCTCCTGCATCAAGAAATACCAGGGAAATCTCCACTAGAAATGTTCCACGAGACCATGACGTACTAGTAGACCATGATCTGCCAGAAGTGCCACTTTCTATGTAACTTGCTCAGAGTCACTCCTTTCTCTTTGTTTCTTTCGTAAGTTGGAACTCTGATTGGTTCTTGACTGATCGGTAACTGAATGGGATGTTGCACCCCCAGCCCAGGAAGACAATCTACTGGAAGCCGACACGCTGGAGCGAAGCCCACCCCATAGCCATAACATGCTGTGAGGAAGGGGATGGAGTAACAAGGTGAGAGTGGGACTTCAGCCTCTCAGTGGGAGGAGGTCCTTTCTTTAAGTGCTGCAGTCCAGACAGTGCAATTCTTAGTAGTGGGCACTGCCAGGGTGCAGGACATGGCCTGAAGGAGATCAATGGCTGCCACAGAAAGGTAAGTCCTGGGCTTTTTGGGCACGGAGGGATTCCGGAGCTCAAGAGGGTAGGGGGGATGCGGGGAGTGGCGTTTTTAAGGGCAGGCGGCGAGGTGATATCTTAAGCGAGTGAATGCTCCCTGGTGCACACTGCACCTTTCCTTCCTTGTGGCTTTTTTGCATCTAGGCCACAAAAAATGCCTTCTGCTGCGCGACTACCTACACCAACTGTATCATGGCATGGGCAGCATATTATCCTGGTTAATAGGCTTGTCATCAAGCCTAATTTTTTTTTGGAAAATATTTTTCTTGAGCTTTTAATATTTTATATCACAAATTCACCAGTCAAACATGACCAACACATATATCACCAAAAGAGGAAGTTCCAACCAACAACTGTAACGATAGCTCTCCTCAACTCTTGCAGGCTTTACATTTCCAAACTTGGCCAAAACACGTATTTACATTGTTTGTGTACATTGTGTTTCAGCTATTAATTTACCAGCAAACTTGTCTCTTATAGTTTCCCTCTGTACTGCCTGTCTCCTGTGTTTTTTCTTGAGTGCATTCGTTAACCCCCCTTTCTTTCTCTTCCTTGTTCCGTGACTTGCTCTGTGTCCCTCTCCCTACTTTATTGGTTGCTGGCTTTGAACAAGTCTTGAAACAAGTTGGTGAACGGCTTCCACGTCCTGTGAAAGCCTTCTTCCGAACAATGGATGACAAACTTTATCTTCTCCAGCCTGAGAAATTGCACCCGTCTGCAGCCTTGGGTAGTGCTGCCGGTCACTAGCAGGTGTCATCAGGTATCATCGGTGGGCGATCAGGGAGACAAGAGTTGGGCGTCAGCCCCCCACCCCATGAAGAGCTCTGGCTGCTCTGATACCTCGAAAGCTGCCACAGGTAGGCATGACTCCACCCTCACTCTTACAACCCTGGACTGGCCTCAAAGAAGGGTGTCCAGAAGGACAAGTCTGGGACACGCCAAGAACATGTATGTGTGGTTGGCGAGGCCTCCCCGGCACCGTTTGCATTTGTCCTCCATCTCCGGAATGAACTCAATCATTCATGTTTTCATTATGTGTGCCCTGTGCACCACCTTTGGTTGCGTTAGGCCTTGCGTGAGGTGAAGTTTGCCATGTGCAGTGCTTCGATCCAGAGTCCTTCTATCTCCATGCCTAGTTTTTCCTTCCACTTTTTCTTTGTCTCGTCCAAGGGTGATCGTACCTCTTCTAATAGTTGTCCATACGAATCCGCACAGTTCCCCTCTCCTAGGTCCCCTGCGTTCAGCAGTCTTTCTAGTAGTGATCTGATATCTGGGGGCATGTCGACATTTCCTTGCAGAGGAAGTTTTCGACCTCTATGTATCTCAGGTCGTTCCCTCTCGATAGCTGAAACTTCTCTGTGAGTTTCCCCAGAGTCGCTACTCTACTGTCTGTGTACATATCTCTAACCATCAGTGTTCCCTTCTCGTGTCTCCACCTCTTGAAGGACGGGTCCATTGTTGCCGGGGTAAACCTGTGATTATTGCAGATGGGGGCATGGTGGACATTTCGGAAGTGCTGCCTCATGTGGTACTGAAAACAGGCTAAGAAGATACACATAGGCCAGGAACAGAAACTGCCTCATGAAACCCTGGCTGGAATCGATCAAAAGCACTCAAGTCAAAGCATAAACCTATTATTGCGATATGTACTTTGATTACCCACTCCAAGTCTCTGAATATGTAACAAACTTCCAGACACAGGTGACCAACTTTGTCGCAGGACGAAGGACAGACAAAAGAAGCCATCAGACTCCTGAATGAGCTGATGGCTGGTCAGACAAAGGGAGTTTCAGAGGACAATGGGTCTTGATTGAACCACCATCGATAAACAGGAGTATCCTGTCTTTCCCATTAACCAGTGGGGTCTGGCTAGGACAATGGCCGGTGGTGGGCGTATACATATGATTCAATCCAAGCTTCCCAGTTTAAGAAAGCAGCATCAAACAGATCTTGAGAGAGAAGCTGGGAGTTGCACAGGCACAACCATCGCAAGAAGAAAGGGCCCAGGGTTTCAAACCCAGAGAAGACATCAACATCATATCCTGCTAGCCTCCTTTATTAAGTGCGGGTAAAACCCAAAGCTCAACTGTGAGTCTGAGTCATATTTTCTTGAGTAATAGAATTGTGAATAAAATTGCGTTAAACTGTGAACCTATCTTGTCCTTTGTCCATCTCGTAAATAAGGACACCTGGGTAATACTTTGAGTAAGTGAACTGGTCAAACGTATCAGAGGTTTTAAAGGTAAAACACTCATTTGATTCCACATTCGGAGCATGGCTACTACCACTGGCCAGGGAGTGGGGGGATGGGAGTGTGGTTGTGGCTAGCGCTCAAGGGGATGTTCCTGCACAGGAACCTTCCTCAAACCTCTTCCACTCCGCTCCCGGTACCTTGACCCACCCTTGTACTCTTGCTGCGGTGGCCACCCAGTGGTAGAACTGGAGATTCGGGAGGGCCAGGTCGCCTACATCCCTCCTTTTCCTCTGCAGGACCTTCTTCCTAATCCTCTGGCACTTCTTCTCTTCTCCCCCCCCCCCCCGCGCCCCCACCACACACGCACACACAAATGCCATGATTAACTTGGAGATGTAGATCAGGAGGGATCTGAACAGAAAGAGGAACCTGTGTAGTACATTCATATCTAGGAGAGTGGGAGTGAGCGCCAAATCTGCAGGTCATTTTTAACTTCTTCCACCAGACTCGTCATGTACCACTTGTGGATCCGTGTCCAGTCGTGTGCTATTTGGATCCCCAGGCAGCAGAATTTGGTCTGGGCCAGTTTGAACGGCATTCACTCAGCCCTGCTCTTCACCCCTGTGGGTTCACAGGGAAGATTTTGCTCTTAGTGAGGCTAAGCTTGTGACCTGAGAAGGCTCCGAACGTTTTCTGGAGTTTCATTATTCCTTCCATGCTGGCCAGGGGAGGTTGAAATGTAGAAGAGCAGGTCATCTGTATAGAATGAGACTCTATGCTCTCTGTCTCCCCTTTGGATACCGCTCCATTCCTTTACCGTTCTAAGGGTGTTTGCCAGTTGTTCGATTGCCAAGGCAAACAGCAGCAGAGTCAGCAGGCATCTGTGCCTCTGTGCAGTCAGACATATCCAGAGCTGGTGGTGTTGGTCCCTACACTCGCCGTGGGAGCGCTGTAAGGTAGTGCCACCCAGGAGGTGAACCCTGGCCCAAACCGAAATCATTTCTCTATTAGGTACTTTCATTCGACCCTGTTGAAGGTCTTTTCTGCATCCAGGCAGATGATCACTTCCGGTGTTCTCCCCCCCGGATGGGGTCATACAAAGAACAAAGAAAATTACAGCACAGGAACAGGCCCTTCGGCCATCCCAGCCTGCGCCGATCCAGATCCTTTATCTAAATCTGTTGCCTATTTTCCAAGGATCTACTTCCCTCTGTTCCCCGCCCATTCATATATCTGTCTAGATGCATCTTAAATGATGCTATCGTGCTCGCCTCTACCACCTCCGCTGGCAAAGCGTTCCAGGCACCCACCACCCTCTGCGTAAAAATCTATCCACGCACATCTCCCTTAAAATTTCCCCCTCTCACCTTGAAATCGTGACCCCTTGTAATTGACACCCCCACTCTTGGAAAAAGCTTGTTGCTGTCCATACCTCTCATAATTTTGTAGACCTCAATCAGGTTCCCCCCTCACCCTCCGTCTTTCCAACGAAAATAATCCTAATCTACTCAACCTTTCTTCATAGCTAGCACCCTCCATACCAGGCAACATCCTGGTGAACCTCCTCTGCACCCTCTCTAAAGCATCCACATCCTTCTGGTAATGTGGCGATCAGAACTGCACGCAGTATTCCAAATGTGGCCTAACCAAAGTCCTATACAACTGTAACATGACCTGCCGACTCTTGTACTCGATACCCTGTCCGATGAAGGGAAGCATGCTGTATGCCTTCTTGACCACTCTATCGACCTGCGTTGCCACCTTCAGGGTACAATGGACCTGAACTCCCAGATCTCTCTGTACATCAATTTTCCCCAGGACTCTTCCATTGACCATATAGTCCGCTCTTGAATTGGATCTTCCAAAATGCATCACCTTGCATTTGCCTGGATTGAACTCCATCTGCCATTTCTCTGCCGAACTCTCCAACCCTTTTGTTCTATGTTCTATTACAGTAGTGAACTCGCCAACATTGAGGGCATTTAAAAGTTTATTGGATAAACATATGGATGATAATGGCATAGTGTAGGTTAGATGGCTTTTGTTTCGGTGCAACATCGTGGGCCGAAGGGCCTGTACTGCGCTGTATTGTTCTATGTTCTATCTATATTTTGCTGTATTCTCTGACAGTCCCCCTCGCTATCTGCAACTCCACCAATCTTAGTATCATCTGCAAACTTGCTAATCAGACCACCTATACCTTCGTCCAGATCATTTATGTATATCACAAACAACAGTGGTCCGAGCATGGATCCCTGTGGAACACCACTAGTCACCCTTCTCCATTTTGAGACACTCCCTTCCACCACTACTCTCTGTCTCCTGTTGCCTAGCCAGTTCTTTATCCATCTAGCTAGTACACCCTGAACCCCATGCGACTTCACTTTTTCCATCACCCTACCATGGGAAACTTTATCAAACGCCTTACTGAAGTCCATGCATATGACATCTACAGACCTTCCCTCATCAATTAACTTTGTCACTTCCTCAAAGAATTCTATTAGGTTTGTAAGACATGACCTTCCCATGCTGCCTATCACTGATAAGTCTATTTTCTTCCAAATATGAATAGATCCTATCCCTCAGTATCTTCTCCAACAGTTTGCCTACCACTGATGTCAAGCTCACAGGTCTGTAATTCCCTGGATTATCCCTGCTACCCTTCTTAAACAAAGGGACAACATTAGCAATTCTCCAGTCGTCCGGGACCTCACCCGTGCTCAAGGATGCTGCTAAGATATCTGTTAAGGCCCCAACTATTTCGTCCCTCACTTCCCTCAGTAACCTGGGATAGATCCCACTGGACCTGGGGACTTGTCCACCTTTTAGAATACCCAAAACTTCCCCCTTCCTTATGCCGACTTGACTTAGAGTATTTAAACATCCATCCTAACCAGAACATCCCTCATGTCCCTCTCTTTGGTGAATCCCGATGCAAAGTACTCATTAAGAATCTCACCCATTTCCTCTGATTCCACGCATAAATTCCCTTTTTTGTTTTTGAGTGGGCCAATCCTTTCTCTAGTTACGCTCTTGCTCCTTATATACGAATAAAAGGTTCCTTAACCCTATTAGCCAAAGATATTTCATGATCCCTTTTAGCCCTCTTTATTGCGCATTTGAGATTTGTCCTACTTTCCCGATATTCCTCCAAAGCTTCATCAGTTTTAAGTCGCCTCGATCTTATATATGCTTCAATGTCATGATCATGTTCAGCAGGCACCTGATGTTTGCTGTAAGCTGCCGGTCCTTGACAAAGCGCATCTGATCTACCATAACTACCTCTGGCATGCACCTCTCCAGCTGCCTTCCAGGACTTTCGCCAGGATCTTAGCGTCGGTGTTAAGGAGATAGGCCGTACAACCACATTCCATTGGGCCTTTGTCTTTTTTGGGGATCAGCGATATTGCGGCCTGAGCCAATGTTGGCAGCAGGTTACCCCTTGCAAGTGAGTCTGCGAATATCTCCTACAGGTCCGAGGCCAGTGCTGGCACAAAGTATTTTGAAGAGGTCCACCAGAAATCCATCTGGCACTGGGGCCTTTCCCGCGTAAATGGAGTTAATGCTCTCCATAACTTACCTCAGTTCTAATGTTGCTTCCAGACCCTGTCCCCTATCTTTATCCAAGATTGGCATGTCAGGACATTGAGGAACTGCTTCATCTTTGAGTACCCCTCTGGTGCTCGGAGGTGTACCGCTATCGGAAGTAGGTTGATCTATACTGGCACTACAACAACTTGCTGCTCCTGTATTTTATCTGAGCTATTTCCCTTGTGCCTGCCTGCTTTCTCAGCTTATGGTCTAGCAGGCAGCGAGCCTTGTGTCCATACTCGTAAAAGATCCTCCTCGTCTGACGGAGTTGGTGCACTGCTTTCCTGGTGGAGAGCAAGCAGGTCAAAGTCCATTTGTAGCTTTTCCCTCTCTGCCAGCAGTTCTAGATTCAGGGCTGAGGTGTACGACCGGTCCACCTCCAGTATGGATCAACCAGCTGTTGTCTGGCCGCCCTCTTCTTCCTGTATTTGCACGCCTTGTATACAATAATTTCCCCTTTATCACCACCTTCAGTGCCTCACAGAACGTGGAGGGTGGGATCTTTCCATTCTGGTTGTTGGTACCGTACCTGTCTATGGCTTGTGATATCAGTTCACAGAATGTCTTGTCAACAAAGAGGACTGTGTCCAACCTCCATGGGGGGGAGGGGGCGGTGTTGGTATGCTTAGGAATCCTGAACATCTGTTGGTGTATGGAGATATGACATGGAAGGGAGCACTCATTCTAGTATCTTTGAATGGGATTGATATCTCAAATATCCTGAGCACTTTTGTCACTGTCGTAAGGGAACATTTCATAATCCCTGGTTTTTAGAGGATGGGGCAATCCCATGTTGAACATTTGTCTCCCTTGCTGTTGATAGATTGTGAAAGTGGGAAGCAATTGAATTGAACAAAGACCATATGGGAAGTGTTGGTTCAAACAAAGTTGGTTGGTGGAGCTAGTTTGCATCACTATCAAAGGAGATATCTAGGGATTATGATGAGGTGAGAAAAAACATGTAACGTGCATATTAACTAGTGCTAGAAGCCTACAGACAAAAGTTTAGAAATTTAAGGAAAGAACCAGGTCAGACATATGTAGAATTTGTGAATATAAGAACTTAAGAACGAGGAGTAGACCATCTGGCCCCTCAAACCTGCTCCGCCATTCAATAAGATCATGGCTGATCTTTTTGTGAACTCAGCTCCACTTACCCGCTCACTCACCATAACCCTAAATTCCTTTACTGTTCAATATCTATCTATCTTTGTCGTAAACACATTCAACGAGGTAGCCTCAACTGCTTCACTGGGCAGGGAATTCCCAGATTTATAACCCTTTGGGTGAAGAAGTTCCTCTTCAACTCAGTCCTAAATCTGCTCCCCCTTTAAGGTTATGTCCCCTAGTTTTAGATTCACCCTCCAGTGGAAACAACCTCACTGCTTCTATCTTAACTATTCCTTTCATAATTTTATTTATTTATTTTTTATATTTAGAGTACCCAATTCAGTTTTTCCAATTAAGGGGCAATTTAATGTGACCAATACACCTACCCTGCACATTTTTGTGGTGTGGGGGTGAAACCCACCCAAACACGGTGAGAATGTGCAAACTCCACACGGACAGTGACCCAGAGCCGGGATCGAACCTGGGACCTCGGCGCCATGAGACTGTAGTGCTAACCGCTGCACCGCCCTTTCATAATTTTATATGTTTCTATAAGATCCCTACTCATTCTTCTCAATTTCAATAAGTATAGTCCCAGTCTACTCAGTCTCTCCTCATAAACCGGAATCAACCTACTGAATCTCCTCTGCACCCCTCCAGTGCAGTACATCCTTTCACTTTTTGTTTTAAAAAATAATTTTTATTAAAGGTTTTCATAAAATATCAATAACAAAATGAGAAAGAAAAAAGAACCCAACAGGGTTAAGTACAAAACACAATCTAAAAAAGCAACCCCCCAAACCCCTCCCACCCTGTACATAAATAATAAATTAACATTAACACCCCGACTTAAGACAACAGGTGTATAAACCCCCTCAGACCCTTCCAGTGTAAATAACATAAACAAAAATTGACCAATGTCTAGCGTTCTGCCAGAAAGTCTAACAACGGTTGCCACCGCCTAAAGAACCCTTGTACCGACCATCTCAAGGCGAATTTCACCCTCTCCAATTTAATGAACCCTGCCATATCGCTGATCCAGGATTCCACGCTTGGGGGCCTCGTATCTTTCCACTGAAGGAGAATCCTTCGCCGGGCTACCAGGGATGCAAAGGCCAGAATTCCAGCCTCTTTCGCCTTCTGCACTCCTGGCTCCTCTGCCACCCCAAATATTGCGAGCCCCCAGCCCGGTTTGACACTGGATCCTACCACCCTCGACACCGTCCTCGCTACGCCCTTCCAAAATTCCTCCAACGCTGGGCATGCCCAGAACATATAGGTGTGATTTGCTGGGCTCCCTGAGCACCTAACACACCTGTCCTCACCCCCAAAGAACCTGCTCATCCTTGTCCCGGTCATGTGTGCCCTGTGCAGCACCTTAAACTGTATGAGGCTAAGCCTCGCGCATGAAGAGGAAGAGTTCACCCTCCCTAGGGCATCTGCCCACGTCCCCTCTTCGATCTCCTCTCCCAACTCCTCCTCCCACTTACCTTTCAACTCCACCACCGAGGCCTCCTCCTCCTCCTGCATCACCTGGTAAGTTTCTGAGATCTTCCCCACTCCCACCCACCCCCCCGAGAGCACCCTGTCCTGTACTGTGTGTGGCAGTAGCCGTGGGAATTCCACCACCTGCCGTCTGGCAAACGCCCTTACCTGTAAGTACCTGAAGGTGTTCCCCGGGGGGAGCCCGTACTTCTCCTCCAGCTCACCCAAGCTCGCAAACTTCCCGTCCACAAACAGGTCCCCCAACTTTCGTATGCCTGCCCCTGTGCCACCCCGAAAACCCTCCACCTGTTCTTCCTGGGGTGAACCGGTGGTTCCCCCGTAATGGAGTCCACGCCGAGGCCCTAACTTCCCCCCAATGCCGCCTCCACTGCCCCCAAATTTTGAGGGCTGCCACCACCACCGGGCTCGTGGTATACCTCCTTGGAGGGAGCGGCAGCAGTGCTGATGCCAGCGCCCCCAGACTCGTACCCACACAGGACGCCGTCTCCAGCCTCTTCCATGCAGCCCCCTCTCCCTCCATCACCCACTTGCGCACCATTGCCGCATTGGCGGCCCAGTAGTACCCACAGAGGTAGGGCAGCGCCAGCCCCCCCCTATCTCTACTCCGCTCCAGGAACACCCTTCTCACCCTCGGAGTCCCTCGCGCCCACACAAACCCCATTATACTCCTGTTAACCCGCCTGAAAAAAGCCTTCGGGATAAACACGGGGAGGCACTGGAACAGGAACAAAAACCTTGGGAGCACCGTCATTTTGATTGACTGCACCTACCCGCCAGGGACAGCGGCAACGCGTCCCACCTCTTGAACTCCTCCTCCATTTGCTCCACCAGCCTTGTAAAGTTAAGCCTATGCAGGGCCCCCCAGCTCCTGGCCACCTGGACCCCCAAATATCTGAAACTCCTCTCCGCCCTCTCCTGGTCCCCTAGCTGAACTACGAACAGCTCGCTCTTCCCCATATTGAGCTTGTACCCCGAAAAGTCCCCGAATTCCCTAAGCATCCTCATTACCTCTGGCATTCCTCCCACATACAGCAGCAGGTAGTCCGCATAAAGCGACACCTATGCTCCACCCCACCCCTCACCAACCCCCTCCAGTTCCTCGACTCTCGTAGTGCCATAGCCAGGGGTTCAATCGCCAGTGCGAAGAGCAGGGGGGACAGGGGACACCCCGTCTCGTCCCTCGGTGCAACCGAAAGTACACGGATCTCCTCCTATTTGTGGCCACACTCGCCATCGGGACCTCGTACAACAGCCTAACCCACCTGACAAACTCCTCCCCAAACCCGAACCTCTTCAGCACCTCCCACAGGTACCCCCACTCTACCCTATCGAAGGCTTTCTCAGCGTCCATCGCCACCACTATCTCCGCCTCCCCCTCCCTCGCCGGCATCATGATAACGTTCAAAAGCCTCTGCACATTCGCGTTCAACTGTCTCCCCTTCACAAACCCCGTCTGGTCTTCATGGATGATCTGCGGCACACAATCCTCAATCCTCGTAGCTAAGACCTTCGCCAGCACCTTGGCATCTACATTTAGCAAGGAAATCGGTCTGTAAGACCCACATTGCAGGGGATCCTTGTCCCGCATCAGGATCAAGGAGATCAGTGCCCGGGACATCGTCGGGGGTAAAGCCCCCCCCCCTCCCTTGCCTCATTGAAGGTCCTAACTAACAGCGGGCCCAACAGGTCCATATATTTTTTATAGAACTCGACCGGGAAACCGTCCGGCCCCGGTGCCTTCCCCGCCTGCATGCTTCCTATCCCTTTGATCAGCTGCTCCAGCCCAATCGGGGCCCTCAGTCCTGCCACCAGTCCCTCTTCCACCTTTGGAAACCTCAATTGGTCCAGGAAATGGCCCCTCCCCTCCTCCTCCCGTGGGGGCTCGGATCGGTACAATTCCTCGTAGAAGTCCCTGAAGACCCCATTGATGCCAACCCCACTCCGCACCACGCTCCCTCCCCTGTCCTTAACTCCCCCGATCTCCCTAGCTGCGTCCCGCTTCCGAAGCTGATGCGCCAGCATCCGGCTTGCCTTTTCCCCATACTCGTAGACCGCCCCCTGGGCCTTCCTCCACTGCACCTCCGCCTTCCTGGTGGTCACCAGGTCGAATTCGGCCTGGAGGCTGCGCCTCTTCCTCAACAATCCTTTCTCAGGTTCTTCTGCATACCTCCTGTCTACCCTCACCATCTCCCCCACCAGCCTCTCCCTCTCCCCCCGCTCCCTCCGCTCCTTGTGGGCCCTGATGGAGATCAGCTCTCCCCTCACCACCGCCTTCAGTGCCTCCCATACCATCCCCACTCGGACCTCCCCGTTGTCGTTGGTCTCCAAGTACCTCTCTATACTTCCTCGGACCCGCTCGCTCACCTCCTCGTCCGCCAACAGCCCCACCTCCAAGCGCCACAGCGGGCGCTGGTCCCTCTCCTCCCCCATCTCCAAGTCCACCCAATGCGGGGCGTGGTCCGAAATGGCTATTGCCGAATACTCGGTATCCTCTACTCTCGCTATCAGCGCCCTACTCAAAATGAAAAAGTCGATTCGAGAATAAGCCTTATGGACATGTGAGAAGAATGAAAATTCCCTAGCCCCCGGCCTTGCAAATCTCCAAGTGTCCACCCCTCCCATTTGGTCCATAAATCCCCTCAACACTCTAGCCGCCGCCGGCTTCCTACCTGTCCTAGACCTGGAGCGATCCAGTGCCGGATCCAACACTGTGTTAAAGTCCCCCCCCCCATTATCAGGCCCCCCACTTCCAAATCTGGGATCCGACCCAACATAAACCGCATAAAACCCGCATCGTCTCAGTTCGGAGCATACACATTGACCAGTGCCACCCTCTCTCCCTGCAACTTAACACTTACCATTCTGTACCTACCGCCATTATCTGCCACAATGCTCGACGCCTCGAATAACACCTTCTTTCCCACCAAGATCGCCACCCCTCGATTTTTGGCATCTAGCCCCGAGTGAAACACCTGACCTACCCACCCTTTCCTCAGTCTTACCTGGTCTGCCACCTTCAGGTGTGTCTCCTGGAGCATAACCACATCCGCCTTGAGCCCCTTCAGGTGCGCGAACACGCGGGCCCGCTTAACCGGCCCATTCAGTCCCCTTACATTCCAGGTTATCAGCCGGATTAGGGGGCTACCCGCCCCCCCTCCCCCGCCTACTAGCCATGACCCCTCCTCGGCCAGCCACGCGCCCGCACCCCACACCCGGCCCGTTCCCCACAGCGGCATACCCCCGTCTCGACCCACCCCACTCGCTCCAGCTCCTCCTTGATCTTAGCAGCAGCAACTCGATCCCCCCCCCCCCCCCCCTGGCTAGGACCCATCCTAGCTGGTTTACTCTCCCCATTGCACTTCCGCAAGTCAGCTGACTCCTGCTGACCCCGGCCACTCCCGCCACCCCTTCGACTCCTCCCATTGTATGGCACACCCTCCTCTCCCGCTGCCCATTCACAGGCTCTCCCCCTCCGTTCTAAGCACGGGAAACAATCCTTGCTTCCCCGCCCCGGTCCCGCCACCCCCCCCCAGTCTTCGGCGCGGGAAAAAAATCCCACGCTCTCCACCTACCAGGCCCCGCCACCAACCAAAACAGTGCCCAACCCACCCCATCCACCCTCCCCAACCCGAAAGAGAAAAACACAGAGAAAAAGAAACCCAAAACAATGCAAAGGCCCCCCCCCGAACCAAAAATAGGCATAACATATCCACCGCAGTCCCCAATCGCCCATCCCGACCCTCAGTCTGTGTCCAGCTTCTCGGCTTGAACAAAGGCCCACGCCTCCTCCGGAGACTCAAAATAATGGTGCCGGTCCTTGTAGGTAACCCACAATCGCGCCGGCTGCAACATGCCAAACTTCACCCCCTTCCTGTGCAGCACCGCCTTCGCTCGATTGTCCCCGGCCCTCCTCTTCGCCACCTCCGCACTCCAGTCCTGATATATCCGAACCTCCACGTTCTCCCACCTGCTGCTCCTCTCCTTCTTGGCCCACCTGAGCACACACTCCCGATCGACGAACCGATGGAACCGCACCAGCACCGCCCGCGGAGGCTCGTTAGCCTTGGGCCTCCTCGCCAACACTCTATGGGCCCCTTCCAGCTCCAGGGGCCCCTGGAAGGACCCCGCTCCCATCAGCGAGTTTAACATGGTGACCACATAGGCCCCCACGTCCGGCCCCTCCAGCCCCTCCGGGCGGCCCAGAATCCGCAGATTCTTCCGCCTCGACCGATTCTCCATCTCCTCGAACCGCTCCTGCCATTTCTTGTGGAGCGCCTCGTGCGCCTCCACCTTTACCACCAGGGCTAAGATCTCGTCCTCATTGTCAGAGATCTTTTGTTGAGCCTCTCGGATCGCTACCCCCTGGGCCGTCTGTGTCTCCAGCAGCTTATCAATAGGAGCCTTCACCCCGCTCCTAGTTAAAGCCATATACTGACGGGGAACTATTATTAACTCCTTCCCACACCGGGAATGTCGAAAAAGTGCCCTTGGGGGCCCTGAAAAGAGCCCAAAAGTCTCGAGAGGGAATCCTTTTGGCAGTGTTCGCTTCACCAAGCTGTCCCAAAATGTCCGTGGAAACTCCTGAAAAAGGTCTAAGTGTCCGTTCCAGACGGGAGCTGCCGAATGCATGACCTACTCCTCCATGGCCGCCACCGGAAGCCTCGTCCCCGCTTCTTCAGTGGCCCTGGTGAGATCTTTTCACAGTTGTTCCCTCTGCTGTTAGAATTCACTTTTGATAAAGGTCCTCAGGTCAGTTTGCAGCTTTAAGCTTGCCCTTCCCCCGCTTGCATGTTTATCCTGTTGCAGCCAAATCTTCCACTGCTTCTGCCGGGCCTGGCAGCCAAAAGACACAACACTCCTGGGGGACACCGTCAGGGGTGTGTTGCAGTCCTCTTGCCACACCGGGAAATGTCAAACAAATGCCGTGGGGGCCCTGCAAAAGAGCCCAAAAGTCCGTTCCAAGCGGGAGCTACCGAATATGCGACCTAGCTCTGCATAGCCGCACTCGGAAGTCCAGTACATCCTTTCTCAAGTAACGAGACCAAAACTGTACACATTACTCCAGGTAATCACCAGCACTCTATACAGCTCCAACATATCCTCCCTGTTTTTGAACTCCATCCCTCGAGCAATGAAGGGCAAAATTCCATTTGCCTTCCTAATTACCTGCAGCACCTGCAAACCAACTTTTTGCGATTCATGAACAAGGACACCCAGGTTCCTCTGCACAGCAGCATGCTGCAATTTTTTACCATTAAAATTTTAAATAAATAAATTTAGGAGCAATTTAGCGTGGCTAATCCACCTACCCTGCACATCTTCGGGTTGTGGGGACGAGACCCACGCAGACACGGGAGAATGTGCATCGCTCATTACCGCCCTGATGTCATCCTTAAATATCAGCTACACCCTTACCTTCCTGTCTGTCCTTCCGAATAGTCTGATACCCCTGGATATTTAACTCCCAGACGGGACCATCCTGCAACCATGGGCGGAATTCTCTGATAATGGGGCGATGTCCCCACACCTGCTAGAAAACGGGTGCGAATCACTCTGGACATTCCTGGAGAAAGTCCAGGGTGATTCTGCAATTTGCAGGGGGCTAGCAGGGCCCAGAATTGCTCCTCGCAACTCCGGCTGCCGATACAGGGTCCTGCACTTCCGGCCGCGGGTCCACGCATACGCACGGCGGCTGGCTCCGGCAGCGGCCCCGCGCAACATGGCGGGCCCACACTGCGGGCCAGTCCCGACAATATAGGCCCCCAGAGAAGCGTGAGCCCGCTAATCGGTGGCCCCCGATCGCGTGCCTGGCTGTCCTGGAGGCCCCCCCCGCCCCCCGGTGATGGTTCCCCTGCCTCCCACCAGGGCGGCTGCGGACTCAGTCCACAGCCGCCACTCCGCTGGGTTGAACCATGAGTGAACCACGCCGGCGGGAACTCGGCCAGTTGTCGGAGGAGAATCAATGGCCCCCGACCGGCGCCGCGTCGACCGCACATGTTTGGCGGCGATTCTCCGGTCCCCAGAGAATTGCGGGAGCGGTGTCGGACCTGATCGCTGGTCTGATGCCCATTCTCCGCCCTCATTCGGTGACGGAAATTTGGCGTGGGGTCTTAAATCCATGGTGGATGTGGAAGCAGTCGAAACAGCTCGCCTGCATTTGGCGCATATTTCATAAAGAGATTTCAGCAACAACTTGAGTCAACATGAATGTCATGAACTTCTGTACATCTTCACCAAACCAGCAAAATGTCTGGGGAAATTCATCAATCCAACACTCCCAGGGGCGACATTGAAAGTGAGTGTGAGTTAGTGAATCAACACTCGAGTTGTAACCCCCTTTTGATTTTGGGCACCTCACTACGAGTGTTGGATGAGTGAATTTACCACAGAATGCTAATTTTCACAGGAATTCCTTTATGTTTCCATATGGCTAGAGTATAAAGTTTGTATGTGATATGCCATCAATCAAGACGGAGAACGCAGAGTGAATTAACTATGGCTTTAATTGACTTACAACAGACCTGGCAGCATGCCCCAGAATGAGGCAGTGTGAAAGGTCGGCAGCTTATATACCCAGGCCCTAGGGGGAGGAGCCACGGGCAGAGCCAAAACCGTACATGTAATATAGTGGCAATACTGTACAACACATAGTAGTGGCAGCACAATACAACACAGTGGTTTCACCACATTCACCCCCTGTTTAAAAAAAAGTCCGGCGGGGGTGAAGTGAACAAGTTGCGTCAGAGATTGAGCCTGATGGGGGCTTTGATTGTCCGCCGTGACCGCCTCAGTTCCGGCAGTGGTGTGGGCATCGTAGTCGGTGGAAGCGTTGAGGCCGGCGTGTCCGGGAGTAAGACAGCTTCTGCGTTCCCAGGCGGGTGGGCAGCAACGGGGGAAGGGGGTATAGGGTCGGGTCGCGTAGTAGAAGAGAGGGGAGGAATAGGGTCGGGAGAGCCGGTGACAATCGCTGGGGAACCTGCGGGTGCCAAATCCCGAAGGGAGACTGTGTCCTCCCGCCCATCATGGTGAGCCACGTAGGCATACTGGGCATGGAGAAGAAGAACCCTCTCGACCAGAGGATCCGACTTATAAGTCCTCACATACCGTCGGAGGAGGACGGGCCCCGGAATCGCCAGCCAGGTCGGGAGCAAGACCCCCGAGCTGGACCTTCTGGGGAAGGCAAACATCCTCTCATGGGGGGTCACATTAGTAGTGGTGGAGAGAAGCGGCCGGATGGATTGGAGCGCCTCGGGAAGGACCTCCTGCCAGCGGGAGACTGGGAGACCTCTAGACCGTAGGGCAAGAAAGATGGCCTTCCTGACCGTCGCCTTCTCCCTCTCCACCTGTCCGGGGATTGTAGCTGGTAGTCCTGCTTGAGGCGATGCCCTTACTAAGCAGGAACTGACACAGCTCATCACTCATGAAGGAGGAACCCCGATCGCTATGGATGTAAGTGGGGAAACCGAACAAGATGAAGACACTGCTCAGGACCTTGATGAACGTGGCAGAGGTCATGTCAGGGAATGGGATGGCGAAAGGGAAGTGTGAGTACTCGTCAAGGATGTTGAGGAAGTACACGTTACGGTTAGTGGAGGGGAGGGGCCCTTTGAAATCCATGCTGAGGCGTTCAAAGGGGCGTGAGGCCCGTACCAGGTGAGCTATGTCTGGCCGATAGAAGTGCAGTTTGCACTCCGCGCAGACCTGGCAGTCCCTGGTCATGGTTCTGACCTCCTCGATGGAGTAAGGCAGGTTGCGGGCCTTGATATAATGGAAAAGCCGGGTGAGCCCCGGGTGACAGAGGCCATTGTGGAGGGCCCGCAGTCGGTCTACTTGTGCGCTGCCACAAGTACCGTGGGAAAGGGCATCTGGGGGCGCATCAAGCTTCCCAGGACGATACCGAATATCATAGCTGTAGGTGGAGAGTTCGATCCTCCACCTCAGTATCTTATCGTTTTTGATCTTTCCCCGTTGTGCATTGTCAAACATAAAGGCTACCGACCGTTGGTCGGTGACGAGGGTGAACCTCCTACCAGCTGGGTAGTGCCTCCAATGCTGCACAGCTTCCATAATGGCTTATGCTTCCTTCTCGACAGAGGAGTGTCGAATCTCGGAAGCATTGAGGGTTCTAGAGAAGAAGGCTACTGGCCTGCCCGCCTGGTTGAGGGTAGCAGCCAGGGCGACGTCTGACGCATCGCTCTCGACCTGGAAGGGGATGGACTCGTCCACCGCGTGCATGGCGGCCTTAGTGATATCGGCCTTGCTGCTCCGAAGGCCGAGCGGTCCTCAGCCGTCAGGGGAAATCTAGTGGTTTTAATAAGTGGGCGGGTTTTGTCCACAGAGTTGGGAACCCACTGGGCATAGTAGGAGAAAAGCCCCAGGCATCGTTTGAGGACCTTGAGGCTGTGGGGAAGGGGAAGATCTGTGAGGGGGCGCATGCGGTCGGGGTCGGGCCCTAGGACTCCGTTTTCCATGACATAGCCGAGGATGGCTAGCCGGGTTGTGCGGAAAACGCACTTCTCCTTGTTGTAGATCAGGTTCAGGAGCTGGGCAGTGTGGAGGAATTTCTTGAGGCTAGCGTCGTGGTCCTGCTGATCATGGCCGCAGATGATGACATTATCTAAGTACGGGTATGTAGCCCACAGCCCGTACTGGTCCACCATTCGGTCCATCGCTCGCTGGAAGACCGAGACCCCATTGGTAACGCCGAAGGGAACCCGGAGAAAGTGGTAGAGGCGGCCAGCTGCCTCGAAGGCAGTGTACTGGCGGACCTCCGCGCGGATAGGGAGCTTGTGGTACGCGGACCTCAGATCCACGATGGAGAAGACCTGGTACTGCGCAATCTGATTGACCATGTCAGATATGCGGGGAAGGGAGTACGCATTGAGCTGCGTGTACCGGTTGATGGTCTGACTGTAGTCGATGACCATCTGGTGCCTCTCCCCAATCTTGACGACCACCACCTGAGCTCTCCAGGGTCTGTTACTTGCCTCTATTATCCCTTCTCTCAGGAGTTGCTGAACCTCCAACTTGATAAAGGTCATGTCCTGAGCACTGTATCATCTGCTCTTAGTGGCGACGGGCTTACAGTCTGGGATGAGGTTGGCGAAGAGCGAGGGAGGGGTGACCCTAAGGGTCGAGAGGCTACAGACGGTGAGAGGGGGCAGGGGTCCATCGAACTTCAGGGTGATACTCTAGAGGTTGCACTGGAAGCAGATTTTCTGGGCTGCGGGTAAAACGGGAAGGGAGTAGCGCCGTACCGTGTCCGGGTGTATGAAGCTGTCTGTGCTCCCGGACTCAAAAAGGCAGGCCGCCTCGTAGCCGTTGATCCGGACCGCCATCATAGATTTAGCGAGGCCGCGAGGCCGAGACTGGTCTAGGGTGATGGAGGCGGCCACCGGATGGCGGGATAGCTTTGGACAGTGGACGGGCCAGTCAAGAGTAGCGGAGGCCAGCTGACGGACGAGCGAGCCAAAGTTCCGGGAGGCGGCGGTGGACTTCATAAATGGTGTCGAAGATGCGGCGGTGGATTTCAAAAATGGCGTCAGAGATGGCGGCCCCTGCGGGTCGCACGTGGCGGTTTGCGTCAAAGATGGCGGTGCCCACGGGTCGCACGTGGCGGGTGGCGTCGAAGATGGCGGACCCCGCGGGTTGCACGTGGTGGGTGGTGTCGAAGATGACGGCCCCCGCGTCCCAAGGGTGCCGCTTGGTCGGAGGCATAGGCACCCACGTTACGGAAGGCCACCTCCAGCGATTCAGCAAGCCGCACCGTTTCCCAGAGGTCAAGTGTCTCCCTCCCTAGCAGGTGGTGGCGAACGCAGTGTGAGTCAATGCCGGCAACATAAGCGTCCCGGATCAGAAGTTTGGTGTGCATAGCAGCCGGCACCGCCTCGAAGTTGCAGGCCCCGCCGAGCACCCGCAAAACGCGCAGAAATTCTGCCAGCGACTCTCCAGGGCGCTGACTCAAGGAGGTGCCTGGCGTGTGGCAAGGAGGTGCCTGGCGAACAGTCCGTTAACCCGCCTCACATATCGTCCTTTCAAGAGAGTAATGGCTTCAGCAAACGAGGCCGCGTCCCCGGAAGATGAGAAAAATTCGCGGGCTCACCCGGGAGATGAGGACTCTCAGCTTGTGTTCCTCGGAGACAGCGACGGCGGCAGAGTTGATGAAAGATTCTAGACAGCGAAGCCAGTGTGTGAAGAAGACATTGGCGTCGGCTGATTGGGGGTCGACTGCAGGAGGTCCGGTTTGAGACCCGGATCCATGTTAAACAGCTCTTTGATTTAATGTAAGTCAATTAAATTGATATGCCATCAATCAAGACGGAGAACGCAGAGTGAATTGACTTACAACAGAACTGGCAGTGTGCCCCAGAAAGAGGCAGTGTGAAAGGTTGGCAGCCTATGTACCCAGGCCCTAGGGGGAGGAGCCACGGGCAGAGCCAAAACCGTACAACATGTAAATATAGTGGCAATACTGTACAACACATAATAATGTGGCAGCGCAATACAACACAGTGGTTTCACCACAGTAAGCATAAAGTATTTCCCTTAAATGCATCACACTTAGAAGCTTTAATTTTGAAATGACTGCAAAATAGGGGCTAAAATTCTTTTGTGTCTGTGATACACGCAGAACAGCTGGATCTGTGATCAAGGCATTTCTGCTGCAGAAATGATCACTTGTCTGTTGCCTTTTAATGATTGATTAGAGAAAGTTAACAATGTAACAAATGTGGAGCTCTGTGGTAGTCAATCATCAAGCTCTTAACATTTCTAAATTATAATTAATTTTTTTGAACTCCTGCTGATTCCATGGATCCATGGATCCTGGGAAAAAACCTCACTCAGGACAAAGGGTGCAATCAGATTTCGAGATGAAGCAAAGCCTCGAGTTCGAAACAAACTCGAAACACAGGAATGCCTTATTTCAACAAAGAATCCAATAGTTGCAAATCAAAAAAACATTCTTAGTTCTGTCTACAAGTTTCTCAAATCCCAACACAGTAAATGATATTAATCACTGTACCATTCACGCCAAAGTCAAATGCATTCAAATCTTAATACAAGCAAACTTCTAATAATACGTTGGTATGCATGAGTTATCACCCAACCCTAATTTTGCTTCTTATGTAAGTAATAATGAGCTCTGTTAAACGTATATCTGATTGAATCCAACATATCCATCCAATCTAAATCACACGATGTAATAGTGTGTCACTATGCCCTTTCAAAATGACCTCACTGATGAAGATGAGAGGAAGAATTATGTGTTTTAATTAAGTTGAGAGATTTTCATCACCCTTTGATCTCCTTTACCCTTGCAGTCCCTCCCTCCCCCCAGAGTCTCTGACTTGTCAGCCTTGAGAAAACACTTCATGCTCTTGAGTCGATGTATGGCTGAATGAACAGCCTAACTGTGAAGAGAAAAAAGCAACTATGGGGGCAAATTTCCTGTCTGCTTTTTGCACGTTGGCTCTAAACCTGGTGGGCACTTTGTTGAGGCAGCAAAATTGGACTGTAAACATTTCCACCCATTTTCTACCAAAAAAAAAATTTTTCCATGTTCCCTCGGCCTTTTTAAACCTCTTGACCTCATTTGTGGGAGTTTCCTGTTTTTCCAACTTATTGCATTCTGCTTAATTTAGACTGCAGATGAGTCTGTCAGCTGATAGCCCTTCACTGGTGAGTTCAAAACCCATTCCAGACACTTGGGCACATATTCCAAGCTGACACTCCAGTGCAATACGGAAGGAGTGCTGCATTGTCAAAGGTTCTGGCTTTGAGATGAATTGTTAAATCAAAGTTCCCAACATGAGCAAATAGCTTTTTGCTGTAAAAAAAGAAGACATGAGACAGATTGCTCTCTTCTGGGACTAAGTCCTGTGGTGGGAGCGGGCGGGGGACAAGGAGTGTGTCCCACCGTGGAGGCTGATGGGAATTCCCGTGGTGTCAGCTCAATAATTATTCAAGTTTCCCGAAATCTTGCATAGCGACGTGGGATGGATGGTGCTTTCCCTGTTGACAAGGCCGATAGAGCTGGCAGGATGGGGACAAGGAGCTCTGACATCCAAGTTCATCCCTGGGCACCCTTGATCAAGTGGAGGCCAGGAGGGGCATCCAATGCCAGAAGTGAATGAAGAACATCATTCAAGCTGCCAAGGTAAATGAAACCTCAGCTGCTCACACTAATCACATTGACTGGGTCAAGGTTGTAGCCACCTGGGTTGGCCACATCACGACTTTAAAATGGCGATCCGCTAAGAATGCAGGGAAATTCAGTCAAACGCAGGAAAAACAAGCAGGTGCAACGTTTCCTGTATATCAGAACTTGCAGGAACCCAGACAGCACAGAAACTAACAACCATCTACATATTGGTGAGCGATCCCCGAGAACAATTGGAAACAGTTAAGATAAACAAGGCCAAGCCAGACTCCTCGGCGCCAGCAGCCAACGGACACTTAGGAACTGCCAAGCGATCAGGGAACAGCTCTAGAATTGGAGAAATCAATCCAAGTGATCAGAACTTAGTCCAATCACTTGGAACCAGGTACAGGGTCCACCCAAAAGGGCGCGAAGCCCCTGGTGACTATAAAATAGAGTACCTGTTATAACCTGCCTACTTACCATGGGCTGGGGACTAATGACTATCCCACAATCCTGTGGGAGTATGAGCTTTCCGAATGAGGGGGGCGGAGAAACCACTAGTAAACTCCTAGTATAAATAAGCTGGCCAGTTCAGGAACCAGGAGGAAGGAGTATGTAGCAAGGGAAGTTACTGCTACTGTTATGTATATATGTTATAGTAAATAAATGTTATTACTTTGTATCCTTAAAACTCGTGCTGGATTCTTCGTGGCCCTTACAAAACTGGCGACGAAGGTAAAAGTGAATAGCTGTCTACACTGCTGAAGCCACCTCCCTGGATTTTTGTTGGATACAGGTTGGAAGTTGTTTTCTATTATACCATGCCTCTGTACGGACGTTTGGATGTTTTTGATGCTGCGCTGGAAAGCTGGAACCAGTACACACAACGGATGCGTTACTATTTCCAGGCAAACAATATCACCGAAAATGAGTGCCAGGTGGTCATATTGCTCACCGCCTGCGGCCCGCATACGTTTGGGGTGAGTAGGAGCCTTACGTACCCAACTGCGCCGGACACCAAAACGTTTGATGAACTTGTGAATATAGTGGGGCAACACTTTAACCCAACCCCATCCACGATAGTCCAGCGTAATCGGTTTAATACCGCTGAGAGGACCCCTGGAGAATCCCTTGCCGATTTTCTATCCAGGCTACGCAGGATTGCGGAGTACTGTGACTATGGTGAGACCTTGTCAGAAATGTTACGCGACCCTTTGGTTTGCGGTATTAACAATGCAGCCACCCAGAGAAAGTTGTTAGCGGAGCCAACATTGACTTTTCAACAGGCCATTCAAATAGTCTTGTCCTGAGAGAGCGCAGAGCGAGGAGTACATGAGCTACAGGGAATGGAAGTGCATGCCTTGGGGCGCAACCCTTTCCGTCCAAAAACGTCCCCCCGCACTCCTGCGGTACCTTGGGCGAGGCAACGTCCGGACCGACGCCAGTGGCCATCGGACATTCCTCCCCGAAGGGAGCCTTCTCCAGAGCCAATGGATGAGGAGCCATGTCCGTGTCAGACTTGTAGGCGCCGACACCGTCGCGGACAGCGGTCCTGGGGATGCCAGAGGCGCCGTTGTTCCGACCGAAACTGGGACCAGCCCAGGGGCCGTAACTGGGACCAACCCAGAAGCCGTACCTTCCATGCGGATGAACCTGCGGCGACTACCCCTGAGGACGTGGAGACGGAGGACGACTGCCTGCAGCTGCATTGTGTGGCAGCTCCCCATGTGGCCCCCATTAAGGTGACAGTACGGGTCAATGGCCACCCGCTTGAGATGGAGTTGGATACTGGCGCAGCGGTCTCCGTGATTGCCCAGAGGACATTCGACCGCATCAAGCAGGGTATACAGCCCTTACATTAACCGACTCACAGGCCAGGTTGGCCACCTACACGGGGGAACCACTGGACATTGCAGGAACTGTTGTCTATGGACGCCAGGAGGGGCGTTTCCCACTTATCGTGGTGCGCGGCCATGGGCCCAGCCTGTTGAGTCGGGACTGGTTGCGCCATTTGCGGTTGCAATGGCAGCACATCCTCCAAACAGTTTCTGAAGGGTTGACTGCGGTGCTAGGACGATACCCAGATGTATTCCAGCCTGGTTTGGGGAAAATAAAAGGGGCCGTAGCCCGTATCCAAGTTGAACCAGGAGCCACGCTGCGCTATTTCCGGGCGCGCCCAGTGCCTTACGCCTTGCTCGAGAAGGTAGAAGGGGAGCTCACTCGTTTGGAGAGTTTGGGTATTATCAGGCCCGTCCGTTTTGCTGACTGGGCAGCACCAATTGTACCTGTAATGAAGCCAGATGCCACAGTTCGCTTGTGTGGCGACTATAAACTTACAGTGAATACAGTTTCCCGACTCGACCGATATCCAATGCCTCGCATAGAGGATCTCTACGCAAAACTTGCAGGTGGACTCTCGTTCACAAAATTAGATATGAGTCACGCCTACCTGCAGTTGGAGCTGGACCCTGCCTCCCGACCATATGTAACGATTAATACACACCGGGGCCTGTATGAATATACACGGTTGCCCTTTGGAGTATCCTCTGCCTGCGCAATTTTTCAACGTGTTATGGAGGGCATTTTGAGAGGTTTACCACGTGTGGCTGTCTACCTAGATGACGTTTTGATTACAGGGACGTCGGAGCAAGAACATTTGGAAAATCTGGAGGCTGTCCTTAGACGCCTTTCGGAGGCTGGAGTCCGTTTACATCGCACAAAGTGCGTATTTCAGGCAAAGGAAGTAGTCTACCTAGGTTATTGGGTGGACCGCGAAGGTCTGCACCCCGTCGCAGAGAAGGTGCGTGCAATTCAACATGCCCCCGCCCCGACTGACACTTTGCATCTTTGTTCTTTTCTCGGTCTCGTAAACTATTACGGGAAGTTCCTCCCCAATCTGGCAACTACGCTGGCCCCTTTGCACCTTCTGCTAAAGAAAAATCACACCTGGGTTTGGGGTCAGCCGCAAGAAACCGCTTTCCGGCGCGTAAAGCAACAATTGTCGTCGTCTGGGTTACTAACCCACTATGATCCTGGAAAGCCCTTGCTCGTCACATGTGATGCATCCCCGTATGGTATTGGGGCCGTGCTGTCCCACAAGATGGAGAACGGGGCCGAGCGACCGATAGCTTTCGCCTCCCGCACATTGGCTGCAGCGGAGAAAAAGTACGCGCAGATCGAGAAGGAGGGCCTGGCAGTGGTTTTTGCGGTGAAACGCTTCCACCAGTACGTGTACGGCCGCCATTTCACTATCGTGACTGATCATAAGCCCCTGCTGGGACTTTTCAGAGAGGATAAGCCAATACCGCCCATTGCTTCTGCACGGATCCAGCGCTGGGCTTTGTTGCTTGCTGCATACGAGTATTCTCTGGAGCACAAACCAGGTACGCAGATAGCAAATGCCGACGCACTGAGCCGATTGCCTTTATCGACTGGCCCCACGTCGACCCCCACGACCGGTGAGGTGGTTGCAACCCTAAATTTTATGGACACCTTGCCTGTCACGGCATCACAGATCCGTGAGCGGACCCAGACGGAGCCAGTCCTGTCAAAGGTTCGGCACATAGTCCTGTATGGTGGGCAGCATAGACAGCTCCCAGGCAAGTTGCGGGCATTTTCCTCCAAGCTGTCAGAATTCAGCGTGGAAGACGGCATCCTCTTGTGGGGGACGCGTGTGATTGTCCCGGAAAAAGGCCAGGAGCTGATACTAACAGACTTGCACAATGGGCATCCAGGCGTGACCAAAATGAAAATGTTGGCCCGGAGTTATGTCTGGTGGCCAGGCCTCGACACCGACATTGAGAAGGTGGCCCAAAACTGCTCCATTTGCCAGGAGCATCAGAAGCTTCCGCCGGCCGTGCCCCTACATCACTGGGAATGGCCAGGGAGGGCACGCTTGCATGCAGATTTCGCAGGCCCTTTTCAAGGATCCATGTTCCTTCTACTAATTGACACCCAGTCCAAATGGCTAGAGGTGCATAAGATGCAGGGGACAACGTCCTGCGCAACAATTGAAAAGATGCGTTTATCGTTTAGTACGCATGGCCTCCCCGAGGTGCTGGTCACGGATAACGGCACTCCATTCACGAGTGAGGAGTTTGCTAGGTTCACAAAGATGAACGGCATCCGCCATATCCGCACTGCCCCTTACCACCCGGCTTCAAATGGGTTGGCAGTGCAGACATTCAAAAGAGGCCTAAAGAAGCAGTCTTCCGGATCAATGGACACGAGACTGGCTCGCTTTTTGTTTACGTACAGGACCACCCCTCATGCAGTGACTGGGGTAGCTCCCGCAGAACTCCTAATGGGCCGGAGACTTCGCACCCGCCTTAGTATGGTTTTCCCGGACATTGGCGCAAAAGTACGCCGCACACAAGAACGGCAGGGACAGGGATTTTCTCGGCATCGTCCGATTCGGCAGTTTGCGCCCGGTGACCCAGTATTCGTTCAGAATTTTGCTGGTGGTGCCCAATGGGTTCCTGGTGTAATCTTTCGCCAAACGGGCCCTATATCTTACCAAGTGCAAGCCCAGGGTCGTCTCCAGCGAAAACATGTAGACCACGTTCGGTCCAGAAGATCATCCCCTCAAAAGATTCCCCGCCCCCGGAGCTCATTTCAGCAGCCGCAGAGACCAGAGATAAGGGAAGGTAGTCCTCACAATCTTCCACTGGTGCCTCACTCGAAGCCTGCGCAGGTCGTTACGGGACCGAATGGAGATAGAGACGCTGACATGACGGAGGCAGCAGACTCTGACTCCGAGATGGAGACACAGGATGCATCAGAGGGGGAATCCTCGGGTCCACGGGCCGTGGATGTACAACCGCGCCATTCATCACGGAAGCGCCGGTCTCCGTCTCGTTACACGCCGCCTGATCCAGCGCCGCATGCAAATGGCGTCCGGCCTGCGGCCAAACGAGTCCGACGCCCTCCTTCGCCAGGGTCTTCGGTGGATTCCTTGGACTTTGGGGGGGGAGGGATGTTATAACCTGCCTACTTACCATTGGCTGGGGACTAATGACTATCCCACAATCCTGTGGGAGTATGAGCTTCCCCAATGAGGGGGGCGGAGAAACCACTAGTAAATTCCTAGTATAAATAAGCTGGCCAGTTCAGGAACCAGGAGGAAAGAGTATGTAGCAAGGGAAGTTACTGCTACTGTTATGTCTATATGTTATAGTAAATAAATGTTATTACTTTGTATCCTTAAAACTCGTGCTGGATTCTTCGTGGCCCTTACAAAAGTACCCAAGTTCAATTTGTCCTTCTTGGCAGGGCCCCTCAGCAGCTCGAAACAACCCGTGACCGTGACCTGCCTAGCAGCTGCACCAACCAAGTAAGTCTCCAGTCAACGAACGCTACGAGATAGGCGCTCCTAGCTACCAGTCTATACCAGCTTTGAAGCCTGCAGACTCCGAATCGAACGAAAGGCCATTTGTTCCCCTGACCTGGTGGGCCAGTTCCAAAGCAAAGTATAGACCTCTTAGTGTTAGAGATAGTCTAGTAAGTAGAGTTTTATACATGAGTAGTGATTGACTATGTATAATAAATGTGTTTTGATTTGAAACTTACTAACTGGTGTATTGAGTTATTGATCAGCACTTGAACTTGAACCTCGTGGTAAAGATACCTGGCGACTCTAGAGCAAAGATTATAAAACAGAGCAAATTAAGTAAAGACACAACGAGCAACATTTACTGGAGACATCTGACGGGACCCGACTTAGAAGTGGCCCAATCACTCCGAGAGAACCCAAAATTTGAATTGAGAATCCAATTGGGAACAGAGACATTCACAAGCGTTCAAGCATTTCTGATCAATCCTCATAATTCGAAGGCATGAACAGCCCCCCACAGAAACCACAGGAGTGTTATAACTGTGGACAATTAGGTCACTTTGCACGAGAGTGCAACGGCCCACGAAAGCCACAGAGAGCCCAGCAGACAGGCACTCGGAATAGAAACAGGACAAAGCCCATACATAGTGTAAGCTCCCGTTCAGACCAGACAGACATGAACGGAACTGACTGACTGTGTTCGGGCTCCCCCACCTGGGTTTGCGACACCCTTTGGGATAGGTCTGGCCGACCAGTCGTTGCAGCGACAATACGGGGACAGCCCATTGAATTTCTCTGGGAAACAGGAGGGTCCCACACCACAATTAATTCCTCCACCATGTTCCAAAAAGACACGTGGCCCACTACAACCACAATCACTCTGAGCGGCTTCACCGGCTACTCACAACAGGGACACATCACAGCCCTTGTACTCATTCAATATGGCAACATTACAACAAAACACCCCATAGTTTTTGTCGATCTGCCCCACACAGCAGAACACATTTTGGGCATCGATTTCATGAACTCCCACAACCTGTCATTTGACCCAGTAAATCAATGTGTCTGGAAAATGACAAAGTCAGCAAGAGCCCCCGCAACGCTCACAGTAGGTGAGTATGCTAATACGATCAGCGCAGTCGGCGATATTTGGTTTGCCCCGACAACGACAAACAGGTTAGGACATTTCTCCAGAAAAACAGGACCGCATTTGCAAGCCATAAACATGACTGCAGCAGGATGGCTGGTTCGGTTCAAATAACAGGACCTGACCCTAGACCCCAGAAGCAATATGGGTTTCCCCAAGAGGCAGAGGGAGAAATCTTATAAGTTATTGATAGTTTATTAGAGCAGGGCGTACTTAGATCAGTAGCCTCTACTAATAATGCCCCGATTTGGCCAGTGAGAAAGCCCGATGGATCATGGCGACTGACCATCGATTACCGGGAACTCAATAAAGTCACCCCCGCAGTAGCCCCCAAGGTAGCCACAAGTCTCGAGACCAAGCTCAAACAGGGACTCACGATATTTTACGGTTTTGGACATCAGTAACGGATTCTGGTCCATTCCATTGGCAAAAGCCAATGGTGGTATGTATTAGGGGTCATGTGGGACCTGTGAAGCCGAGATGCTATTGGCTGACAGATCCCGGGCCCTGGTTGGATCTGCCGACTTCTGGCTCCACCCAGAAGGCGGAGTATAAGAACCCGAGCTTCTCCCCGCAGCTTCATTCTGTTGCTGAACTGCTGGGGACAAGCATCGCTTAATAAAGCCTGGATCGACTTCATCACTTCTCGTCTCTCGTAAGTCATTGTGCGCTACAATTTATTAAGCGAGCTTAAAAGACTATGGAGCTCCGGATCGCCCCGGAATGCCTGCGGATCAGCCCCCACGCAGCGAACTCGGCAGCAGTATTCAAACACTGGCAAGCATGCTTTGAAGGCTACCTCCGAACGGCCCCCGGCCGGATCACAGAAGACCAGAAAATGCAGGTCCTGCATTCGAGGGTAAGCCCGGAAATTTACCCTCTCATAGAAGACGCAGAGGATTTCCCGACGGCGCTCGCATTGCTGAAGGGCATCTACGTTCAGCCCGTTAACCAGATCTACGCGCACCACCAACTCGCGATGAGACGGCAAAGTCCCGGAGGGGTCGCCGCAATCCCTGGAGAAGAACGAGCCCAGCACATCCCAAACACCCTCCAACCCCCCCAGCGCCCCATGTGCGACCCGCGGGCGCCGTCATTTTGGGTCCCGGGCACCACGAGGGGAGGATGGACCAGCCACGTGCGATTCATGGGGGTGGCCATTTTGTCCACCTCCGACCACGTGCGATCCATGGGGGCGGCCATTTTGTCCTCCCCCGGCCGCGTGCGATTCATGGACACCACCATCTTGGTTGACAACAAAGGACCCCAGCATCGGCGGCTCCACGGGGTCCGAAGAAGACTCCGCGACACTACTACCACGACTGGCTTCGGTGACACTGGATCAATCGCGGCCCCGGACGCTCCAGACGACGACAATAACGGTGCTGGTCAACGGATACGCGACGCCATGCCTGATCGACTCCGGGAGCACTGAAAGTTTTATTCACCCAGACACGGTAAGACGCTGTTTTCTGACCATCCATCCAAGCACGCAAAAGATTTCCGTAGCTGCAGGATCCCATTCCGTAGAGATCAAATGGTTCTGCATCGCAAACCTAACGGTGCAAGGGAGGGAGTTTAAGAACTATAGGCTATACGTCCTTCCCCAACTCAGCGCGCCCACATTACTGGGATTAGATTTCCAGTGTAACCTGCAGAGCCTAACATTCCAATTCGGCGGCCCAATACCCCCACTCACGATCTGCGGCCTCGCAACTCTCAAGGTTGAACAGCCATCCTTGTTTGCAAACCTCACCCCGGATTGCAAACCCGTCGCCACTAGGAGCAGACGGTACAGCGCCCAGGACCGGATATTTATTCGGTCTGAAGTCCAGCGGTTGCTGAAGGAAGGCATAATCCAGGCCAGCAATAGTCCCTGGAGAGCCCAGGTGGTAGTAGTAAAGACCGGGGAGAAGCAAAGGATGGTCGTAGACTATGGTCAGACCATCAACAGGTACACGCAGCTAGATGCGTACCCTCTCCCCCGCATATCCGATATGGTCAATCGGATTGCCCAGTATAAGGTCCTTTCCACCGTGGACCTCAAGTCCGCCCAGGTGACCGCAAGTACACCGCCTTCGAGGCAGACGGGCATCTATACCACTTCCTAAGGGTCCCATTTGGCGTCACGAGCGGGGTCTCGGTCTTCCAACGGGAGATGGACCGAATGGTTGACCAGCACGGGTTGCAGGCCACGTTCCCGTATCTCGACAACGTAACCATCTGCGGCCACGATCAGCAGGACCATGACGCCAACCTCCAAAAGATCCTCCAGACCGCTAACGCCCTGAAACTCACATATAACGAGGAAAAATGCGTTTTTGGCACAAACCGTTTGGCTATCCTGGGATACGTAGTGCGCAATGGAGTAATAGGCCCCGACCCCGAACGCATGCGCCCCCTTATGGAATTCCCCCTCCCCACTGTTCCAAAGCCCTGAAACGTTGACTGGGTTTCTTTTCATATTACGCCCAGTGGGTCCCCCAGTACGCAGACAAGGCCCACCCGCTAATACAGTCCACTACCTTCCCCCTGTCGACAGAGGCTCGCCAGGCCTTCAGCCGCATCAAAACAGATATCGCAAAGGCCACGATGCGCGCCATCGACGAGTCCCTCCCCTTCCAGGTCGAGAGCGACGCATCCGACGTAGCTCTGGCGGCCACCCTTAACCAAGCGGGCAGACCCGTGGCCTTTTTCTCCCGGACCCTCCACGCCTCAGAAATCCGCCACTCCTCAGTGGAAAAGGAAGCCCAAGCCATAGTGGAAGCTGTGCGACATTGGAGGCATTACCTGGCCGGCAGGAGATTCACTCTCCTCGCCGACCAACGGTCGGTAGCCTTCATGTTCGATAATGCACAGCGGGGCAAAATTAAGAATGACAAGATCCTAAGGTGGAGGATCGAGCTCTCCACCTTCAACTATGAGATCTTGTATCATCCCGGAAAGCTGAACGAGCCGTCCGATGCCCTATCCCGCGGCACATGTGCCAACGCACAAATAGACCGCCTCCAAGCCCTCCACGAGGACCTCTGCCACCCGGGGGTCACTCGATTCTACCATTTCGTAAAGACCCGCAACCTCCCCTCCTCTGTGGAGGAGGTCCGTACAGTCACCAGGAACTGCCACATCTGCGCAGAGTGCAAACCGCACTTTTTCAGGCCGGATAGAGCGCACCTGATCAAGGCTTCCCGCCCCTTTGAACGCCTCAGTTTGGATTTCAAAGGGCCCCTCCCCTCAACCGACCGCAACGCATACTTCCTGAACGTGGTGGACGAGTACTCTCGTTTCCCCTTCGCCATCCCCTGCCCCGACATGACAGCGGCCACAGTCATTAAAGCCCTTGGCACCATATTCACACTGTTCGGTTGCCCCGCGTATATCCATAGCGACAGGGGGTCCTCCTTCATGAGTGACGAGCTGCGCCAGTTCCTGCTCAGCACGGGCATAGCCTCGAGCAGGACGACCAGCTACAACCCCCGGGGGAACGGGCAAGTAGAGAGGGAGAACGGCACGGTCTGGAAAACCGTCCTGGTGGCCCTACAGTCCAAGGATCTCCCAGTTTCCCGGTGGCAGGAGGTCCTCCCGGACGCTCTCCACTCCATCCGGTCGCTGCTGTGTGCCACCACTAACCAAACGCCTCATGAGCGCCTCCTTGTCTTCTCCAGGAAGTCCTCCTCCGGAAGTTCGCTGCCGACCTGGCTGGCGGCCCCAGGACCCATCTTGCTCCGGAAACATGTGCGGGCGCACAAATCGGACCCGTTGGTCGAGGGGGTTCACCTTCTCCACGCGAACCCACAGTACGCCTACGTGGCGTACCCCGACGGCCGACAGGACACGGTCTCCCTGCGGGACCTGGCACCCGCCGGAAACACACACACACCCCCGACACCGATCATCCCCTCCCTGCCACCGGTGCACCCCGCGACCGCCCCCTTCCCGGGGGGAACGGTCCTCCTCCCGTGCCCGCCCAGGAGTAAAACAGGAACAAACAGCGAAACGCTCCCGGAGACGACAGCGCCCGAGCAAGCACCTGCACCACCACCGGGGCTGAGGCGATCGACGAGGAAGACCAGACCACCCACTCGACTGGGGGAATCCGCGTGACACCAAGAATGTTGTTGTAACAAAAATAAATTTTTTTGCTCATATTGTAAATAGTTCTCACAAACTTGTACATAGCCCAGTGTAGGGCTAAAGCTGTAGTAACACTGTCCAAAATTTGTTCCAGGGCCAGCCTTGTAAACCCCTACCACCATGCGAACAACCACACCGCCGGGTTCCTTTTTAACAAGGGGTGAATGTGGTGGTATGTATTAGGGGTCATGTGGGACCTGTGAAGCCGAGATGCTATTGGCTGACAGATCCCGGGTCCTGGTTGGATCTGCCGACTTCTGGCTCCGCCCTGAAGGCGGAGTATAAGAACCCGATCTTCTCCCCGCAGCTTCATTCTGTTGCTGAGCTGCTGGGGACAAACATCGCTTAATAAAGCCTGGATCGACTTCATCACTTCTCGTCTCTCGTAAGTCATTGTGCGCTACACAGTACAAATTTGCCTTCACTTTTAAAGGTCAGCAGTGCACGTGGACATGCCTTCCACAAGGATTGCCTTGCAGGAGCAGTCCTCAGAATTTCAGCAGGAGCAGAGTGCAGGGGCCTGTCGGGAGGTAGGTTTTTGCTTTAAAAACACTTGCCTTGCAGGAGCAGTCCTCGGAATTTTGGCGGGAGCAGACTGCAGGGGCCTGTCGGGAGGTAGGTTTTTGCTTTAAAAACACTTGCCTTGCAGGAGCAGTCCTCGGAATTTTGGCGGGAGCAGACTGCAGGGGCCTGTCGGGAGGTACGTTTTTGCTTTAAAAACACTTACCTGGTCCCGATTTTGTTCTTCTTTTCTGTTTAATTTCAATTTATTTTTTTTGATATTAGGCGGGAACCGGAAGTTCGACCCGCGGACTTCTGGGAAGGTTCCCCCCCCCCGACCAATAAATTATGGTGGAGAGGAAACCTGAGACGCTACACGTGTAGTGTCTCCCACCCGCCCTCCTCCTCTAACCTATCAGACCCATTGGTGTGAGGTAAGTGCCATATTATATTATTATTATTATTTTATTTTTTTATTTTATTTATTTAGTAACCAACCTTCCTTGGTTGGAAGTTAGAGGGATGGCAGGGAAGGTAGTGCAATGTTCCCCCTGCAGGATGTTTGAGGAGAGGGATGCCGTTAGTGTCCCTGCTGATTTTACCTGCAGGAAGTGCAGCCATCTCCAGCTCCTCCAAGACCAAGAGTTAGGAAACTTGAGCTGGAGTTGGATGAACTTCGGATCATTCGGGAGGCAGAGGGGGTCATAGATAGCAGCTTCAGGGAATTAGTTACACCAAAGATTGGAGATAGATGGGTAACTGTAAGAGGGACTGGGAAGAAGCAGTCAGTGCAGGGATCCCCTGCGGTCGTTCCCCTGAGTAACAAGTATACCGCTTTGGATACTTGTGGGGGGGGGACTTACCAGGGGCAAGCCATGGGGTACGGGCCTCTGGCACGGAGTCTGTCCCTGTTGCTCAGAAGGGAAGGGGGGAGAGGAGCAGAGCATTAGTAATTGGGGACTCGATAGTCAGGGGCACAGATAGGAGATTTTGTGTGAGCGAGAGAGACTCACGTTTGGTATGTTGCCTCCCAGGTGCAAGGGTACGTGATGTCTCGGATCGTGTTTTCCGGGTCCTTAAGGGGGAGGGGGAGCAGCCCCAAGTCGTGGTCCACATTGGCACTAACGACATAGGTAGGAAAGGGGACAAGGATGTCAGGCAGGCTTTCAGGGAGCTTGGATGGAAGCTCAGAACGAGAACAAACAGAGTTGTTATCTCTGGGTTGTTGCCCGTGCCACGTGATAATGAGATGAGGAACAGGGAGAGAGCAATTAAACATGTGGCTACAGGGATGGTGCAGGCGGGAGGGATTCAGATTTCTGGATAACTGGGGCTCTTTCTGGGGAAGGTGGGACCTCTACAGGCAGGATGGTCTACATCTGAACCTGAGGGGCACAAATATCCTGGGGGGGAGATTTGTTAGTGCTCTTTGGGGGGGGTTTAAACTAATGCAGCAGGGGCATGGGACCCTGGATTGTAGTTTTAGGGTACGGGAGATTGAGAGTATAGAGGTCAGGAGCACAGATTTGACTTCGCAGGAGGGGGCCAGTGTTCAGGTAGGTGGTTTGAAGTGTGTCTACTTCAATGCCAGGAGTATACGAAATAAGGTAGGGGAACTGGCAGCATGGGTTGGTACCTGGGACTTCGATGTTGTGGCCATTTTGGAGACATGGATAGAGCAGGAACAGGAATGGTTGTTGCAGGTTCCGGGGTTTAGGTGTTTTAGTAAGCTCAGAGAAGGAAGCAAAAGAGGGGGAGGTGTGGCGCTGCTAGTCAAGAACAGTATTACGGTGGCGGAGAGGATGCTAGATGGGGACTCTTCTTCCGAGGTAGTATGGGCTGAGGTTAGAAACAAGAAAGGAGAGGTCACCCTGTTGGGAGTTTTCTATAGGCCTCCTAATAGTTCTAGGGATGTAGAGGAAAGGATGGCGAAGATGATTCTGGATAAGAGCGAAAGTAACAGGGTAGTTATTATGGGAGACTTTAACTTTCCAAATATTGACTGGAAAAGATATAGTTCGAGTACATTAGATGGGTTGTTTTTTGTACAATGTGTGCAGGAGGGTTTCCTGACACAATATGTTGACAGGCCAACAAGAGGCGAAGCCACATTGGATTTGGTTTTGGGTAATGAACCAGGCCAGGTGTTAGATTTGGAGGTAGGTGAGCACTTTGGGGACAGTGACCACAATTCGGTGACTTTTACGTTAGTGATGGAAAGGGATAAGTGTACTCCGCAGGGCAAGAGTTATAGCTGGGGGAAGGGCAATTATGATGCCATGAGACATGACCTGGGTGGGGTAGGTTGGAGAAGTAGGCTGCAAGTGTTGGGCACACTGGATATGTGGAGCTTGTTCAAGGAACAGCTACTGCGTGTTCTTGATAAGTACGTACCGGTCAGGCAGGGAGGAAGGCGTCGAGCGAGGGAACCGTGGTTTACCAAAGAAGTGGAATCTCTTGTTAAGAGGAAGAAGGAGGCCTATGTGAAGATGAGGTGTGAAGTTTCAGTTGGGACGCTTGATAGTTACAAGGTAGCGAGGAAGGATCTAAAGAGAGAGCTAAGATGAGCAAGGAGGGGACATGAGAAGTATTTGGCACGTAGGATCAAGGAAAACCCAAAAGCTTTCTATAGGTATGTCAGGAATAAAAGAATGACTAGGGTAAGAGTAGGGCCAGTCAAGGACAGGGATGGGAAGTTGTGTGTGGAGTCTGAAGAGATAGGCGAGATACTAAATGAATATTTTTCGTCAGTATTCACTCAGGAAAAAGATAATGTTGTGGAGGAGAATGCTGAGACCCAGGCTATTAGAATAGATGGCATTGAGGTACGTAGGGAAGAGGTGTTGGCAATTCTGGACAGGCTGAAAATAGATAAGTCCCCGGGGCCTGATGGGATTTATCCTAGGATTCTCTGGGAGGCCAGGGAAGAGATTGCTGAGCCTTTGGCTTTGATTTTTATGTCATCATTGGCTACAGGAATAGTGCCAGAGGACTGGAGGATAGCAAATGTGGTCCCTTTGTTCAAGAAGGGGAGTAGAGACAACCCCGGCAACTATAGACCGGTGAGCCTCACGTCTGTTGTGGGTAAAGTCTTGGAGGGGATTATAAGAGACAAGATTTATAATCATCTAGATAGGAATAATATGATTAGGGATAGTCAGCATGGCTTTGTGAAGGGTAGGTCATGCCTCACAAACCTTATCGAGTTCTTTGAGAAGGTGACTGAACAGGTAGACGAGGGTAGAGCAGTTGATGTGGTGTATATGGATTTCAGTAAAGCGTTTGATAAGGTTCCCCATGGTAGGCTATTGCATAAAATACGGAGGCTGGGGATTGAGGTTGATTTAGAGATGTGGATCAGAAATTGGCTAGCTGAAAGAAGACAGAGGGTGGTGGTTGATGGGAAATGTTCAGAATGGAGTTCAGTCACAAGTGGCGTACCACAAGAATCTGTTCTGGGGCCGTTGCTGTTTGTCATTTTTATAAATGACCCAGAGGAGGGCGCAGAAGGATAGGTGAGTAAATTTGCAGACGACACTAAAGTCGGTGGTGTTGTCGACAGTGCGGAAGGATGTTGCAGGTTACAGAGGGACATAGATAAGCTGCAGAGCTGGGCTGAGAGGTGGCGAATGGAGTTTAATGTAGAGAAGTGTGAGGTGATTCACTTTTGAAGGAATAACAGGAATGCGGAATATTTAGCTAATGGTAAAGTTCTTGGAACTGTGGATGAGCAGAGGGATCTCAGTGTCCATGTACATAGATCCCTGAAAGTTGCCACCCAGGTTGAGAGGGTTGTTAAAGAAGGCGTACGGTATATTAGCTTTTATTGGTCGAGGGATTGAGTTTAGGAGCCATGAGGTCATGTTGCAGCTATACAACACTCTGGTGCGGCCGCATTTGGAGTATTGCGTGCAATTCTGGTCGCCGCATTATAGGAAGGATGTGGAAGCATTGGAAAGGGTGCAGAGGAGATTTACCAGAATGTTGCCTGGTATGGAGGGAAGATCTTATGAGGAAAGGCTGAGGGACTTGAGGCTGTTTTCGTTAGAGAGAAGGAGGTTAAGAGGTGACTTAATTGAGGCATACAAAATGATCAAAGGATTGGATAGGGTGGACAGTGAGAGCCTTTTTCCTTAGATGGTGATGTCTAGCACGAGGGGACATACCTTTAAATTGAGGGGAGATAGATATAAGACAGATGTCAGAGGTAGGTTCTTTACTCAGAGAGTAGTAAGGGCGTGGAATGCCCTGCCTGCAACAGTAGTGGACTCGCCAACACTAAGGACATTCAAATGGTCATTGGATAGACATATGGACGATAAGGGAATAGTGTAGATGGGCTTTAGAGTGGTTTCACAGGTCGGCGCAACATCGAGGGCCGAAGGGCCTGTACTGCGCTGTAATGTTCTATGTTCTAATTAGTAGAGAATGTAAAAACGGCTCAGCTAGCAGCCGCAGTAAAATTAGGCACCAGGAAGAAACAGAGCAAGGCCTGTTTCGACAAGACAGTGCATGCGACTGAGTTTGATGTCGGACAGCAGGTCATGCTCTCCATTTACAACCCCAGCACGTTCCTGTCACCTAAGTATTCGGGTCCGTACTCCGTTGCGGACAAAGTAAGCCCCTCTGTTTATAAGATTAAGTACCCCAACGGGAAGACCGCGTGGTTTCATATTAACCAGCTCAAGGCATATGGCTCGCAGTCTGACCACACACACCACGTCATGCTCGACGCAGCAGACCACGCCCCACCCACAGCAAACGTATCCCTACCCTCCCCCAACCATGTCCACCCCATCCACGGACTCGACCTCAACTCCATCCCCAAACTCTAGACTCCGCCCTGGAACGCCCACAGACAGCAGCAGCAGCGACAGTGACTGTGACACACACGATAGCCACAGCACGCCTCCCTACTATCCCCATGCAACAGGCCCCACACCCAGCGAATCTGAACACGATTCGAGTGATCCCTTCCTGATCACATTCCTTAACAAACCTCACCAAAGACCACCACCCTACCGTGACGACCTCGACTCCATCTCCACAGAATTAGACACGACTATTTGGCACCATGACAATTCGTACAGGCTCGTCCGAAACGAGGAGGTGGACCCTAAGTCACACCATGCAACTTTAGCAACCCTCATCCATTCAAGAGTATGGCATCTGGGAAAAGATGATGACATTGAGTCTGACTCCCAAAACGCGAACCCCTTTGCGACCCTGTTCGCAACTGATAACTGAGTTGTCCAGATGATGTTTTAAAAGGAACCGCTTGGGAGAAACGGTGTCCTTTCTGATGGAACCTGCACCATGTTTGTTGAATGTTTGTTCGATTAGTGTTATCGTTAAGTGTTGGGTGTAAACTCGGGAAAGTTTTTCACGGCCCCCGTCACCACCCCCTTTGACGCCCAATGGCTGTTAGAGGAACTAGTTTGTCCCCAGAAAATTGTTAAAGGCATAAGTTTGTCCCAGACAATAGTTCAGAGAAACTAGTCTGTCGACAGAACCCAACTCATAGTTGCTCTCCTAATTCGAGAGGCAGCCACCCATGACGACCACATTCTTACCTGTTCTTTGGTCCCCGCCCTGCCTGAGGACCCCCCTCTGGTCAGCTACGCTGACCACATACGGCATTGATCACCGTCCTACCCGGGGATTCCATTCAAATCTCACCCGCCGCAGCCCATACGCACCCCATTTTGGCTCGTTACGTTCAAAATTCTTTTGTTTGGTTTTGGCAACCCTTAGGTTGCTTCCCTATGCTATTTACATCCTCAAACACTGTGATGGTATATCACACAGGCTGCGAGACGGCTCGCAGTACGGCAATATTTTCTTAGATGTCTAGTCCAAATATTCGGTTTTAAAAAAAATAAATGTGGGGGTCACACATGGTGACCAATTATAAAGGGAAATTGGCAGTAAAAGACAGACATGCTAACGTACAAGATATTAAACAAGATAGTAACAGACACTATGCTTGATCCACAGAATTCCAGAAGCTCCAGGAAGAGAGAAAAGACGAAAAGGAAGAGAAGAGAAGAAAGAAGAGAACAATGAAGACATCAATACGTGTTTTTCGTTATCATTATAATTTGTATCCGGTTACACGCGAACGCGAACCCCCTGACCCCAACCCACCCGGCCGTCAATGATTCACTTCCCCATAGCATCCAGAGCCCAGTGACAAGTAACAACACACCATCATGGTGTGATACGTTTATAACATGGTACTCCCTTTCATATATAATTGAATCCCTTTTAGCATTGGCGATGTTCTGCAGCATCGTGCAGACTATCCGCATGAGAAAATGGCGAAGGAGAGCCTACCGCTCTCGCACCCCGGTATACAGGATAAGATCCCCTATTTTTGGTTTTCACCAGGCCCCCGAACCCCTTGATCTACAATAAAGAACATTCGTTTTGCGTCATTTGTGAATAAAGAAATATGTCTCATTTGCAACTGAAAGATTGTACAACTCTGTGCTTGACCGCCAAGCCAGAGGAAAATGTAAATGCTGCTATTATTTTTGTATTGTTAGGAAGTTAGTGTGATTGGATGTTTAAGTGAGTGTAGTTTATGGAAGATAGTTACAGGTACCGTTTTTTTTAATATGTTGTACTGCCGTGAGGTGATGATGCAGCTGTACAAAACTTTGGTAAGGCCACATTTGGAGTACTGTGTACAGTTTTGGTCGCCTCATTTTAGGAAGGATGTGGAAGCTTTGGAAAAGGTGCAAAGAAGATTTACCAGGATGTTGCCTGGAATGGAGAGTAGGTCTTACGAGGAAAGGTTGAGGGTGCTAGGCCTTTTCTCATTAGAACGGAGAAGGATGAGGGGCGACTTGATAGAGGTTTATAAGATGATCAGGGGAATAGATAGAGTAGACAGTCAGAGACTTTTTCCCCGGGTGGAACAAACCATTACAAGGGGACATAAATTTAAGGTGAAAGGTGGAAGATATAGGAGGGATATCAGAGGTAGGTTCTTTACCCAGAGAGTAGTGGGGGCATGGAATGCACTGCCTGTGGAAGTAGTTGAGTCGGTAACATTAGGGACCTTCAAGCAGCTATTGGATAGGTACATGGATTACGGTAAAATGATATAGTGTAGATTTATTTGTTCTTAAGGGCAGCACGGTAGCATTGTGGATAGCACAATTGCTTCACAGCTCCAGGTTCGATTCCGGCTTGGGTCACTGTCTGTGCGGAGTCTGCCCGTCCTCCCCGTGTCTGCGTGGGTTTCCTCCGGGTGCTCCGGTTTCCTCCCACAGTCCAAAGATGTGCGGGTTAGGTGAATTGGCCAATGATAAATTGCCCTTAATGTCCAAATTGCCCTTGGTGTTGGGTGGAGGTGTTGAGTTTGGGTAGGGTGCTCTTTCCAAGAGCCGGTGCAGACTCAAAGGGCCGAATGGCCTCCTTCTGCACTGTAAATTCAATGATAATCTATGATTAATCTAGGACAAAGGTTCGGCACAACATCGTGGGCCGAAGGGCCTGTTCTGTGCTGTATTTTCTATGTTCTATGTTCTATGCATGTCCCTGTTGTGACATGGCGCCACTTAGAATTGTCAGTTAAAATTTTCTTGCATAGTTATGGTCAGTGTAGAGGCCATGGAAGAGTGCTCGCTGGGTCAGGGAGTGAAGACGACGCAGTTATGTGATCCTTCACGCTTCGCGTTAGGGATCACAAGGAGGGTGTGTAGCCACCTGGGTTGGCCACATCCCGACTTTAAAATGGAGACCACTAAGAATGCAGGGAAATTCAGTCAAACGCAGGAAAAACAAGCAGGTGCAAAGTTTCCTGTATATCAGAACTTGCAGGAACCCAGACAGCACTGAAACTAACAATCATCTACATATTGATGAGTGATCCCCTGGAACAATTTGAAACAGTTAAGATAAACAAGGCCAAGCCAGACTCCTCGGCGCCAGCAGGAGCCAAGACAAAGGAAGGCCAACGGACACTTAGGAACCGCCAAGCGATCAGGGAACAGCTCTAGAATTGGAGAAATCGATCCAAGTGATCAGAACTTAGTCCAATCACTTGGAACCAGGTACCGGGTCCACCCAAAAGGGCGCAAAGCCCCTGGGGACTATAAAATAGATTACCCAAGTTCAATTCGTCCTTCTTGGCAGGGCCTCTCAGCAGCTCGAAACAACCCGTGACCATGACCTGCCTAGCAGCTGCACCAACCAAGTAAGTCTCCAGTTAACGCACGCTACGAGATAGGCGCTCCTAGCTACCAGTCTATACCAGCTTTGAAGCCTGCAGACTCAGAATCGAACGAAAGGCCATTTGTTCCCCTGACCTGGTGGGCCAGTTCCAAAGCTAAGTATAGGCCTCTTAGTGTTAGAGATAGTCTAGTAAGTAGAGTTTTATACATGAGTAGTGATTGACTATGTATAATAAATGTGTTTTGATTTGAAACTTACTAACTGGTGTATTGAGTTATTGATCAGCACTTGAACTTGAACCTCGTGATGGTATCATAAAGATACCTAGCAACTCTAGAGCAAAGGTTATAAAACAGAGCAATTTAAGTAAAGACACAACGAGCAACAAGGTACATGGACCTCAGTGGCAACGTCATAACGTCATGCATCATAGCCTCGCTGCAGCCCATCCACTCTGCAGGCTGATTGACCACTGTGCCTCCTTCATCATCCACACACAGAGTTCACCTGCCTTCTGGAAGGAGGGGATGGGGAAGGGACCCTAGTGCAGTGGCACAAGCAAGCTCCACAAATGATATGCCTTTCTGAGCCTTATGCTTGTTCGTTGATTGTCTCACTTCTCTGAAGGATGCTAAAAATCCTTCTGGGAAATATAACTTTAAAAAAAATGTTTTTTATTGAGGCATTTATATAAATAACAAACACATGAATAAGAGCAAAAGCAAGGTTGCACAACATAATAAATAATGAACACCCACACCCCCTGCCCTTCCCCTCCTCCCTTCCCCATTTTAACCCCCCTATCCTCCCCCTCCCCGCCGCTGGCACCTCAATCCTCCTTAAAGAAGTCAATGAACGGCTTCCACTTCCGAGTGAACCCTACAACCAACCCTCTCAAGACAAGCTTCAGCTTTTCCAATCTCAGGAATTCCTGGGAATTTTCACTGGAACGACGGAGGTTGAGGGGCGACCTGATAGAGGTCTACAAAATTATGAGGGGCATAGACAGAGTGGATAGTCAGACGCTTTTCCCCAGGGTAGAGGGGTCAATTACTAGGGGACATAGGTTTAAGGTGCGAGGGGCAAGGTTTAGAGTAGATGTACGAGGCAAGTTTTTTTACACAGAGGGTAGTGGATGCCTGGAACTCGCTGTCGGGAGAGGTGATGGAAGCAGGGACGATAGTGACATTTAAGGGGCATCTTGACAAATGCATGAATAGGATTGAAATAGAGGGATACGGACCCAGGAAGTGTAGAAGATTGTAGTTTAGTCGGGCAGCATGGTCGGCACGGAATTGGAGGGCCGAAGGGCCTGTTTCTGTGCTGTACTTTTCGTTGGTCTTTGTTCTTTGTAAGTCGGGGATGGCCCCAAACACCTTCTTTGCGAATCCCACATCGTCCCAATTGGGACCATATACACTTAACAGCGCCACTAACCTCCCCTCCAACGCCCCTGTCACAATCACATATCTACCCCCCTGATCTGCCACCACCTTCTCCATCTGGAAACATACTCTTTTGCTGACCATTACCACTACCCCTCGAGCCATTCCGTCAAATCCAGAGTGAAACACCTGACTAACCCAGCCCTTTTTAAGTCTCACCTGGTCCTTCACCCTCAAGTGAGTCTCCTGCAGCATTGCTACATCGGCTTTCAAATTTTCAAGATGCGCAAGCACCCTTGACCTCTTGACCGGACCTCCTAACCCCCTCACGTTCCATGTGACTATCCTAACTGGGGGTCTCTCACCCTCCCCAACCCTTCTTATCCACCACCATCATCATACCACCGGGCCCTGCCCCATGAGCCTGACCCGCCCCTATCCATTATTAATATCGAACCCCTTCCCCCCCATCCCCAAACACCCCCCCCCCCCTACATTTTCTCTCGAAAAAAACATCTCCCAGCATTGATCCCTTCCCCTCCAGACTGAGTGGCTGTCACCTGCCCCTCTGCATCCCACTCCTCTGCTGCAGCCTCTGCCTCCTCTCAGAGCGGCCTCCGCTCATGTTGCCATAGGGATGTGGCCATCGCCACAGTGGCCAGCATCGCGGGTTGGTGTCCGAAAGTCATTGTCTGCAGGGGGTGAAAGGCACACATGTTAGCATGGCGCATCCTGTGCCCAACCAGGTGCCATGGGCTACACGGTGGCCCCGGTTGGCACTGCGGGCACCACCCACGCATGTAACGCCCGCACCCTGGCCCTGTCGGTGCCCCCGTTCCTGGCGCCCGTCCCTGCTGCCACGGGTACCGTTGGCTGGCACTGCTGTTATGGGTGAGGCGTTTTCAGAACCCCAGAATGTATCATGGAGTTCAACCTTTAATGGATTTGTTGCTTTTCCTAGCACATGGCTTTTTCCCTCGGTGTGGGATAACAATTATGGACACATGGGTTTTTAAACACAAAACACTGTTTATTCCATAAACTCCCGAAAAAAAAAAAAATTAAAAGAACGACTAGGGTAATAAAAGAATGACTAGGGTAAGAGTAGGGCCAGTCAAGGACAGGGATGGGAAGTTGTGTGTGGAGTCTGAAGAGATAGGCGAGATACTAAATGAATATGTTTCGTCAGTATTCACTCAGGAAAAAGAGAATGTTGTGGAGGATAATGCTGAGACCCAGGCTATTAGAATAGATGGCATTGAGGTACGAAGGGAAGAGGTGTTGGCAATTCTGGACAGGCTGAAAATAGATAAGTTTCAAAAAGGGGAGCAGAGACAACCCTGGAAACTATAGACCGGTGAGCCTCACGTCTGTTGTGGGTAAAGTCTTGGAGGGGATTATAAGAGACAAGATTTATAATCATCTAGATAGGAATAATGTGATCAGGGATAGTCAGTATGGCTTTGTGAAGGGTAGGTCATGCCTCACAAACCTTATCGAGTTCTTTGAGAAGGTGACTGAACAGGTAGACGAGGGTAGAGCAGTTGATGTGGTGTATATGGATTTCAGTAAAGCGTTTGACAAGGTTCCCCACGGTAGGCTATTGCAGAAAATACGGAGGCTGGGGATTGAGGGTGATTTAGAGATGTGGATCAGAAATTGGCTAGCTGAAAGAAGACAGAGGGTGGTGGTTGATGGGAAATGTTCAGAATGGAGTTCAATTACAAGTGGCGTACCACAAGGATCTGTTCTGGGGCCGTTGCTGTTTGTCATTTTTATAAATGACCTAGAGGAGGGCGCAGAAGGGTGGGTGAGTAAATTTGCAGACGACACTAAAGTCGGTGGTGTTGTCGACAGTGCGGAAGGATGTTGCAGGTTACAGAGGGACATAGATAAGCTGCAGAGCTGGGCTGAGAGGTGGCAAATGGAGTTTAATGTAGAGAAGTGTGAGGTGATTCACTTTGGAAGGAATAACAGGAATGCGGAATATTTGGCGAATGGTAAAGTTCTTGGAAGTGTGGATGAGCAGAGGGATCTCGGTGTCCATGTACATAGATCCCTGAAAGTTGCCACCCAGGTTGATAGGGTTGTGAAGAAGGCCTATGGAGTGTTGGCCTTTATTGGTAGAGGGATTGAGTTCCGGAGTCATGAGGTCATGTTGCAGCTGTACAAAACTCTGGTACGGCCGCATTCGGAGTATTGCGTACAGTTCTGGTCACCTCATTATAGGAAGGACGTGGAAGCTTTGGAGCGGGTGCAGAGGAGATTTACCAGGATGTTGCCTGGTATGGAGGGAAAATCTTATGAGGAAAGGCTGATGGACTTGAGGTTGTTTTCGTTAGAGAGAAGAAGGTTAAGAGGAGACTTAATAGAGGCATACAAAATGATCAGGGGGTTAGATAGGGTGGACAGTGAGAGCCTTCTCCCGCGGATGGAAATGGTTAGCACGAGGGGACATAGCCTTAAACTGAGGGGTAATAGATATAGGACAGAGGTCAGAGGTAGGTTCTTTATGCAAAGGGTGGTGAGGCCGTGGAATGCCCTACCTGCAACAGTAGTGAACTCGCCAACATTGAGGACATTTAAAAGTTTATTGGAAAAGCATATAGATGCTAATGGCATAGTGTAGGTTAGATGGCTTTTGTTTTTTGACTTCCCATGTCGGTGCAACATCGTGGGCCGAAGGGCCTGTACTGCACTGTTCTATGTTCAACTTAACATCTTAAATAAACATTGGATCTCTTAACACCCCTTACTTCAAAGATAACTCAGAAAATATTGCAACAGTAAATAATTCCTTAAAATGTTCCTTCCAACTTCCAAGAGACTGAACACCTTTAAACAAAATCACATCAGGTTAAAGGTTTTACTATTATGAGCTTAAATCACCCAAATGATCCATAGATGGTCTTTTATGGCAGAGTTCCAGCTCACTGCAAAACACAGACACACACCCATCTCTTTCCCTCCAAACTGCAAAACTAAACTGCAAAACTAAACTGCAAAATGGCTGACATGACCTCAGCTCCACCCACTCTCTGACATCACTGTTTTCTGAAATTAAAAATTGCTTAAACATCCATAGCTTAAAGGTACTCTCACATGACACCTCCCCCAAGAAAAAAAAACCCATCAACTTCAAGATGGTTTCATTTTTCACTTTTCTGCCTTTCTACAACTGTTATACTATCTCTAATTAAGTTTTCACAGGTTTATGCCGACAAATATGGCGTGTTGCCGTGGAACTTCCGTGTTTACAAACAACACATAACAATAACACTACCAAACAAACATTGAACAACATGCTGCAGGTTCCATCAGAAAGGACACCGTTTCTCCCACGCGGTTCCTTTTTAAAACATCACCTGGACACCTCAGTTATCAGTTGCGAACAGGGCCGCAAAGGGGATCTCGTTTTGGGAGTCAGACTCAAAGTCATCCTCTTCTCCCGGATGCCATACTCTGGAATACGTCTTAATTCAACGCTCGCTACGAGATAGGCGCTCCTCGCTACCAATCCGTACCACCTTTGAATCCCGCAGACTCAGAACCTGAACGAAAGGCCATTTGTTCCCCTGACCTGGTGGGCCAGTCCAAAGTTAAGTGTAGGCCTGTTAGTTGTAGAAGTAGCTTAGAAGTAGAATTTGTGCATGAGTAGCGATTACGGTGTATAATAAATGTGCTTTGATTTAAATCTTACGAATCGGTGTATTGGATTATTGATCATTACTCGGACTTGAACCTCCTGGCGGTATCATAAAGATACCTGGTGACTCGAGAGCAAAGGTAATAAAACAGAGCAATTGAACCAAGGAGAAAGTTAGCAACACCATCCTAGAGTTTGAGGATGTAAATAGCAGAGGGGAGCAACCATAGTTTGCCAAAACCAAACAAAAAGAATTTTGAACATAATGAGCCAAAAATGGGGTGCGTATGGGCCGCGGCGGGTAAGAGTTGGATGGATTCCCCGGGTAGGACGGTGATCAATGCCGTATGTGCTCTACCCGAGCGTAGTTGACCAGCGGGGGGTTCCTCAGGCAGGGCGGGGATCAATGCCGTTTCTCCACTGCCTGAGTAACCAGCAAGAATGGGCAAAAATGTAGTCATCGTGGGGGGTTGCTGTAAAGGGTCGCAAAGGGGTTCTCGTTTTGTGAGTCAGACTCAAAGTCATCCTCTTCTCCCGGATGCCATACTCTGGAATGGATGAGGGTTGTTAAAGCTGCATGGTGTGACTTAGGGTCCATCTCGTCATTTCGGACGAGCCTGTATGAATTGTCACGGTGCCAAAAAGTTGTATCTAATTCTGTGGGGACGGAGTCGTCATCGTAGGGTGGTGGTCTTTGTTGAGGAATGTGATCAGGAAGGGATCACTCAAATCGTATTCAGATTTGCTGGGTGTGGGGCCTGTTGCATGGGGATAGTAGGGAGGCGTGCTGTGGCTATTGTCTGTGCCACAGTCGCTGTCTCTGCTGCTGCTGTCTGTGGGCGTTCCGGGGCGGAGTCTAGAGTTCGGTGGTGGAGTCGAGGGTGAGTCCGTGGATGGGTTGGACGTGCTGGGGAGGGTAGGGATAGGTGGGCTGTGGGCGGGGCGTGGTCTGCTGCGTCGAGCATGACGTGGTGTGTGTGGTTAGACTGCGAGCCATATGCCTTGAGCTGGTTAATATGGAACCACGCGGTCTTCCCGTTGGGGTACTTAATTTTATACACGGAGGAGCTTACTTTGTCTGCAACCGAGTACGGACCCGAATACTTCGGTGACAGGAATGTGCTGGGGTTGTAAATGGAGAGCATGACCTGCTGTCCTACTTCAAACTCAGTCGCGTGCACTGTCTTGTCGAAACAGGCATTGTTCTGTTTCTTCCTGGTGCCTAATCATACTGCGGCTGCTAGCTGAGCCGTTTTTACATTATCCACTAACTGTTTCACTGCGTTCTCGTGTGTGAGGGCCGTCACTTCGGGGTTGGTCAAGTCAAGTCCTAATAAAAATTCTGTGCATTTCATGGGGCGTCTGGTCATGAGAGTGTGTGGGGTGTATCCTGTGGATGTTGAAACGGTGTCACATAAAAACATTACTGCAAACGGAAGGACTGAATCCCACGTGGTGCTGTTTTGTTGGACCATTTTCCTGAGGATTGATTTTAGCGTCCGATTCATTCGCTCCACGATACCACTGGACTGGGGGTGGCATGCGATGTGGAATTTTTGGGTAATGCCAAATATTGTGAGGAAGTTCTTCATGACACGTCCCGTAAAATGGGAACCTTGGTCATATTCAATGCTGCAGGGGAGTCCCCATCTCGTAAAGATGTGGTGGGTTAAAATCTTCGCGGTAGTCTTTGCTGTGTTAGTTCTAGATGGGAAGGCTTCTACCCATTTTGCAAATGTGTCTATTACAACTAAGACATACTTGTAACCATTCCTGGAAGGGGGCAATGGTCCTATAAAATCAATCTGGTGGTTAGTCCAGGGGCCATTAACGGGGCGGGTGTGGCTAAGCTGAGCTTTCTTTGCGTATCTGTCCAGATTGTTTTGGGCACAGATAAGGCAATTTTCAACATAGTGCGTGATGTTGTCCTTCAAATTCGGCCACCAACAGAGCTGCCTGAGGTGGGCTGTAGTGGGGTCAATTCCCAGATGCCCATGACTGTCATGGAACAAACAAATGAGCTGATTCCTGTCCTGTTCAGGAACCGCATAAAGGGTGTCTTTTAGGATCACACCATCATGTGTGGTCAGTGCATTTTGAAATCTATCGTCTGGAGCTGGAAAGCTTCCTTTTAAAATCTCCCTGAGATTATTATCTTGCTTCTGGGCCTGCCCTAAATCCTCAATATTAGTCTGTGAGACCTGAAGTGCATTCACTGGGGCGCTTTCGGGGGGTGTCCAAAAATGTCCATGCCTGGAACCTGTTTTAGCCAGTGCGTCGGCTTTTACATTTCCAGGTGTGGAGGAACGGTGGTAACTTCGGACTTTAATGATGCCAAAAGTCCTGTCCTGTGCTTTGTCTAAAATGTGCCGGAGCAATGGATCTGAAGGGAGGGGTTTTCCGTCTGCGGAAACAAATCCTCTTGCTTTCCACAGGGGTAGGAATTCTGTGAAGCTGTTACAGACATAGAGGCTGTCCGAGTATATGTCTGCTGGGCTGGGGAAGGAATCTGGGTGATCTATAATGTATGCAATGGCTGCTAGTTCTGTCGCCTGCGCGCCTAAGTGTCCTGGTAGTTTTAAGGAGATTTCTTCTAGGGCGCGTCCCTGCACGTCCTCGACATAGATGCCGCATCCTGTAATGCGCATCCCGTCTAATACAGTGGAAGAAACATCCACATATATTCTCAAAGGTGTGCACGTGTCTGTGTGCTGGGGGCTCTGGGGTGAACTACCTATCTTTCTGGGGGGTGATTTTGCGATAAAGGGACCTGTGTTGTGTTGCGGGGAGATGATTTCACATTCGTGGGGCCTTGGTACTGAAGGTTGTCGGTGAGGAAAGTGTGGGTCTTGGTCCTTTTAACAGTGATGTCCCGTCCCTGTAAAAGAAGGGTTCACCTGGCTGCTCTAATCTGGCTTACTGTCCTTAAGTCGTCCGTCTAGTAAAAGTTGGATGGGGGTGTGTTCCGTGAGGATTGTGATGGGGTTTAGTCCGGTGATGTAGGAGAAGTATTTGACTGCCCAGAAAATTGCGAGCAGGTGCCTTTCACAGGCCGAAAATCCCTGCTCCACAGGATCTAAAACTCTGGAGGCGTAAGTCACGGGTCTTAACTGTTCGTGCCGTTCCTGGAGGAGCACGGCCGAAAGGGTGCGGTCTGTGCTAGCTATCTCTATAGCATAGGGGGAAAGCGGGTCTGGAACCTGTAATGCGGGTGCTGCAATGAGTGCATCTACAGCATCCGTATGCTGCGGAAGCCATTCCCAAGGGGCTCATTTCTTTAGGAGTTCCGAGAGGGGTGCTGCCTTGGTGGCGAAACCGTCAATATGGTTTCGGCAGTAGCCAACCAGTCCTAAAAACGACCGGAGGGCTGAAACATTCTGGGGAAGGGGCAATTTGACAACCGAGTCAATTCTTTTATGCTCAATCTCGCATTTACCATGCATGATAATCGTTCCCAAATATACCACTTTGTCTTCCAAAAGTTGGGCCTTTTTGGGGTTTACTTTGCATCCAATCTGCTGTAGGAGTTCCAGGAGTTCGGCCAGAAGCTCGATGTGCTCTGCCTTGGTGTCTGTCTGCAGTAATAGGTCGTCCACATACTGGACCAGACATTCGGGGCGAGAAAAGTTTGCTAATCCATTTGCCAGCTGTTGGTGGAAAATGGAGGGGGAGTTGTGGAATCCTTGTGAAAGGCATGTCCACGTGTACTGCTGACCTTTAAAAGTGAAGGCTAATTTGTATTGGCACGCTTTTGCCAATGGAATGGACCAGAATCCGTTACCGATGTCCAAAACTGTAAAATATCGTGAGTTGAGTCCCTGTTTGAGCATGGTCTCGGGACTTGTGGCTACCGTGGGGGCTGCTGCGGGGGTGACTTTGTTGAGTTCCCAGTAATCGATTGTCAGTCGCCATGATCCATTGGGTTTTCTCACTGGCCAAATCGGGGCATTAGAACATAGGACATAGAACGATACAGCGCAGTACAAGCCCTTCGGCCCACGATGTTGCACCGAAACAAAAGCCATCTAACCTACACTATGCCATTATCATCCATAAGTTTATCCAATAAACTTTTAAATGCCCTCAATGTTGGCGAGTTCACTACTGTCGCAGGTAGGGCATTCCACGGCCTCACCACTCTTTGCGTAAAGAACCTACCTCTGACCTCTGTCCTATATCTATTACCCCTCAGTTTAAGGCTATGTCCCCTCGTGCTAACCATTTCCATCCGTGGGTGAAGGCTCTCACTGTCCACCCTATCTAACCCCCTGATCATTTTGTATGCCTCTATTAAGTCTCCTCTTAACCTTCTTCTCTCCAACGAAAACAACCTCAAGTCCATCAGCCTTTCCTCATAAGATTTTCCCTCCATACCAGGCAACATCCTGGTAATTCTCCTCTGCACCCGCTCCAAAGCCTCCACGTCCTTCCTATAATGTGGTGACCAGAACTGTACGCAATACTCCAAATGCGGCCGTACCAGAGTTTTGTACAGCTGCAACATGACCTCCAGACTCCGGAACTCAATCCCTCTATCAATAAAGGCCAACACTCCATAGGCCTTCTTCACAACCCTATTAACCTGGGTGGCAACTTTCAGGGATCTATGTACATGGACGCCTAGATCCCTCTGCTCATCCACACTTCCAAGAACTTTACCATTAGCCAAATATTCCACATTCCTGTTATTCCTTCCAAAGTGAATCACCTCACACTTCTCTACATTAAACTCCATTTGCCACCTCTCAGCCCAGCTCTGCAGCTTATCTATGTCCCTCTGTAACCTGCTACATCCTTCCACACTGTCGACAACACCACCGACTTTAGTGTCGTCTGCAAATTTACTCACCCACCCTTCTGCGCCTTCCTCTAGGTCATTGATAAAAATGACAAACAGCAACGGCCCCAAAACAGATCCTTGTGGTACGTCACTTGTAACTGAACTCCATTCTGAACATTTCCCATCAACCACCACCCTCTGTCTTCTTTCAGCTAGCCAATTTCTGATCCACATCTCTAAATCACCCTCAATCCCCAGCCTCCGTATTTTCTGCAATAGCCTACCGTGGGGAACCTTATCAAACGCTTTACTGAAATCCATATACACCACATCAACTGCTCTACCCTCGTCTATCTGTTCAGTCACCTTCTCAAAGAACTCGATAAGGTTTGTGAGGCATGACCTACCCTTCACAAAGCCATGCTGACTATCCCTGATCATATTATTCCTATCTAGATGATTATAAATCTTGTCTCTTATAATCCCCTCCAAGACTTTACCCACTACAGACGTGAGGCTCACCGGTCTATAGTTGCCAGGGTTGTCTCTGCTCCCCTTTTTGAACAAAGGGACCACATTTGCTATCCTCCAGTCCTCTGGCACTATTCCTGTAGCCAATGATGACATAAAAATCAAAGCCAAAGGTCCAGCAATCTCTTCCCTGGCCTCCCAGGGAATCCTAGGATAAATCCCATCAGGCCCCGGGGACTTATCTATTGTCAGCCTGTCCAGAATTGCCAACACCTCTTCCCTACGTACCTCAATGCCATCTATTCTAATAGCCTGGGTCTCAGCATTCTCCTCCACAACATTATCTTTTTCCTGAGTGAATACTGACGAAAAATATTCATTTAGTATCTCGCCTATCTCTTCAGACTCCACACACAACTTCCCATCCCTGCCCTTGACTGGTCCTACTCTTTCCCTAGTCATTCGCTTATTCCTGACATACCTATAGAAAGCTTTTGGGTTTTCCTTGATCCTACCTGCCAAATACTTCTCATGTCCCCTCCTTGCTCGTCTTAGCTCTCTCTTTAGATCCTTCCTCGCTACCTTGTAACTATCCATCGCCCCAACTGAAACTTCACACCTCATCTTCACATAGGCCTCCTTCTTCCTCTTAACAAGAGATTCCACTTCTTTGGTAAACCACGGTTCCCTCGCTCTACGCCTTCCTCCCTGCCTGACCGGTACGTACTTATCAAGAACACGCAGTACCCGATCCTTGAACAAGCTCCACTTATCCAGTGTGCCCAGCACTTGCAGCCTACTTCTCCAACCTATCCCCCCCAAGTCACGTCTAATGGCATCATAATTGCCCTTCCCCCAGCTATAACTCTTGCCCTGCGGTGTATACTTATCCCTTTCCATCATTAACGTAAACGTCACCGAATTGTGGTCACTGTCCCCAAAGTGCTCTCCTACCTCCAAATCCAACACATGGCCTGGTTCATTACCAAAAACCAAATCCAACGTGGTCTTTCCTCTTGTTGGCCTGTCAACATATTGTGTCAGGAAATCCTCCTGCACACACTGTACAAAAAACGACCCATCTAATGTACTCAAACTATATCTTTTCCAGTCAATATTTGGAAAGTTAAAGTCTCCCATAATAACTACCCTGTTTCTTTCGCTCTTATCCAGGATCATCCTCGCCATCCTTTCCTCTACATCCCGAGAACTATTTGGAGGCCTATAGAAAACAGGGTGACCTCTCCTTTCCTGTTTCTAACCTCAGCCCATACTACCTCGGAAGATGAGTCCCCATCTAGCATCCTCTCCGCCACCGTAATACTGCTCTTGACTAGCAGCGCCACACCTCCCCCTCTTTTGCCTCCTTCTCTGAGCTTACTAAAACACCTAAACCCCGGAACCTGCAACATCCATTCCTGTCCCTGCTCTATCCATGTCTCCAAAATGGCCACAACATCGAAGTCCCAGGTACCAACCCATGCTGCCAGTTCCCCTACCTTATTTCGTATACTCCTGGCATTGAAGTAGACACACTTCAAACCACCTACCTGAACACTGGCCCCCTCCTGCGACGTCAAATCTGTGCTCCTGACCTCTATACTCTCATTCTCCCTTACCCTAAAACTACAATCCAGGTTCCCATGCCCCTGCTTCATTAGTTTAAACCCCCCCAAAGAGCACTAACAAATCTCCCCCCCAGGATATTTGTGCCCCTCAGGTTCAGATGTAGACCATCCTGTCTGTAGAGGTCCCACCTTCCCCAGAAAGAGCCCCAGTTATCCAGAAATCTGAATCCCTCCCGCCTGCACCATCCCTGTAGCCACATGTTTAATTGCTCTCTCTCCCTATTCCTCATCTCACTATCACGTGGCACGGGCAACAACCCAGAGATAACAACTCTGTTTGTTCTCGTTCTGCGCTTCCATCCTAGCTCCCTGAAAGCCTGCCTGACATCCTTATCCCCTTTCCTACCTATGTCGTTAGTGCCAATGTGGAGCACGACTTGGGGCTGCTCCCCCTCCCCCTTAAGGACCCGGAAAACACGATTCGAGACATCACGTACCCTTGCACCTGGGAGGCAACATACCAAACGTGAGTCTCTCACGCTCCCACAAAATCTCCTATCTGTGCCCCTGACTATCGCGTCCCCAATTACTAATGCTCTTCTCCTCTCCCCCCTTCCCTTCTGAGCAACAGGGACAGACTCCGTGCCAGAGGCCCGTACCCCATGGCTTACCCCTGGTAAGTCCCCCCCCCCCCCCACAAGTATCCAAAGCGGTATACTTGTTTCTCAGGGGAACGACCGCAGGGGATCCCTGCACTGACTGCTTCTTCCCAGTCCCTCTTACAGTTACCCATCTATCTCCAATCTTTGGTGTAACTAATTCCCTAAAGCTGCTATCTATGACCCCCTCTGCCTCCCGAATGATCCGAAGTTCTTCCAACTCCAGTTCCCTAACTCGGTCTTGGAGGAGCTGGAGATGGCAGCACTTCCTGCAGGTAAAATCAGCAGGGACAGTAACGGCATCCCTCACCTCAAACATCCTGCAGGAGGAACATTGCAGTCCCTTCCCTGCCATCCCTCTAACTTTCTACCAAGATCTGGCTAACAACTAAATTTTTTTTAAAAAATAATAATAATAATACAATATGGTACTTATTTTTTTATTATTAGGTTAGAGGAGGAGGGCGGGTGGGAGACACTACACGTGTAGTGTCTCGGGTTTCCTCTCCACCAGAATTTATTGGTGAGGGATTCCCCAGAAGTCCGCGGGTCGAACTTCGTGTTCCCGCCTTAAAAAATTAAATTTAAAAAAAAACAACAGCAAAGAGGGACAGAAACGGGACCAGGTAAGTGTTTACTTAAATACTCACCCAGCAGCAGCCCCCGCACTCCGCTCCCGCTGAAATTCTAAGAGATGCTCCTGTAAGGTAAGTTAATTTAAACTGCAATACACACCCACCAGCTGCCTCTGCGCTCCGCTCCCGCTGAAACTCCCAAGAGATGCCCCTGCAAGGTAAGTTAGTTTAAACTTCAGTACTCACCCACCAGCAGCCTCTGCACTCCGCTCCTGCTGAAACTCCAATTCAAGTATTATTAGTAGAGGCTACTTGATCTAAGTACGCCCTGTTCTAATAAGCTATCGATAACCTTTGAGATTTCTCCCTCTGCCTCTTGGGGAAATCCGTATTGCTTCTGGGGTCTAGGGACAGGTCCTATTATTTGAACCGAACCAGCCATTCTGCTGCAGTCATGTTTATGACTTGCAAATGCGGTCCTGTTTTTCTGAAGGACTGCCCTAACCTGTTTGTCCGTGCTAATCGTGGTTGGGTCAAACCAGAAATCGCCGACTGCGCTAATCTTATTTGCATACTCACCTACTGTAAGCGTTGCGGGATCTTGCTGACTTTGTCATTTTCCAGACACATTGATTTACTGGATCAAATGAAAGGTTGTGGGAGTTCATGAAATCAATGCCCAAAATGTGTTCTGCTGTGTGGTCCAGATCGATCAAAACTATGGGGTGTTTTGTGGTAATATTGCCAATTTGAATGGGTACAGAGGCTGTGATGTGTCCCTGTTGCGAGTGGCTTGTGGAGCCGCTGAGGGTGATTGTGGCTGTAGTGAGCCACGTGTCCTTTTGGAACATGGTGGAGGAATTAATTGTGGCGCAGGACCCTCCTGTGTCCCAGAGAAATTCGATGGGCTGACATCGAATGGGCTGCAACGACTGGTCGGCCGGACCTATCCCAAAGGGTGTCACAGACCCAACTGGGGGAGCCCAAACACCGTCAGTCAGTTCCGTTCAGGTCTGTCTGTTTTGAACGGGTGCTCACACTATGTATGGGGCTTTGTCCTGTTACTATTCAGAGTGCCTGCCTGCTGGGCTTTCTGTGGCTTTCGTGGGACATTGTATTCCTGTGCAAAGTGTCCTAATTGTCCACAGTTGTAGCATTCCTGGGATTTAGGCTGCTGTGGGCTATTTCCCTCATTTACCCATGCGGGGTTCTGGTGCGTTTTAACTGCTTGAATATCTGCCTCTGTCTGCTGTTCTTCGGGTTTCCTAATTGCGGGTTTGTTTTGGACAGATAGCCCCCAGGTGCGGGACAACCTTTTTAAAACCCATTTTTCTTTGTGCGCTTCTTCCGAGGGGTCATAATTGGTACAGGCTTTTTGTCCTGCCTCTGGGCATGGGAGATAAGGGTGCGGGTCCATTTGGCCATGTTGTCTTGGGACAAGTTTCCAAAAATGGCTGTAAAATGGACCCACAGGCATCTAGCAAACGCTGCAGGGTGTTCGGTTTTCTTCTGCCTGCACTTATTCAGGCCTTCTACTGAGTCACCTCTGTGATAGCCGATCGCATCTAAGATCGCTGTGTGCATCTCTGCAAGGGTGCCTCCTCCTACATTCTGTGGGTAGGGAAGGGCTGCTACAACCGAAGGGTCTAAACTCAGAGCTGTGAGCTTCACTTGCTCATGCTCATCCAGGCCTGCTACTTTATCTAGCAAAGAAGTGGTGGGGGTCTGAGGTGGGGAGGAACGGTGTGATCTTTTTGCACGCGTCCCGTAATTGGGTCACGGTTAAGGGGGTGGTGTAAAGGAATTCCGCATCTCCTTCCGATGTGACTGTGCGGTGGGTGGTTACTGGATTCATGGGTGCCTGATCTATCTGCTCTGTGGGGGGTTGGGGTGCTTTTCTCTTTTGGGGCTTTCCTTGCGCACATGTTCCCTGAATATATCTATGCGCGGTTTCATTTAATTCTTGCCAATCAGGGCCGTCTTCTTCATCGAATTGGGATCCAAAGGTGCTCTGAAACCCATTTCGCACTGAAAGCAAAAACTGCAGTTCCGCAATCTGCTTCCTGCATTTCGCATGATCTAATGAGCTTTGTCTGTGCTCCGTGGTGGCAGCATGGAGTGCTCTTAACGCTGCTTTTAAATCGCTGCACTGCCTTTGCAATGCCTCTACCTGTTTCTCTGTCTCTTCTCTTACCAGGACTGCACATTGCGTGTCCCGATAGGCCTTATCGTACTGGGTTTGGAAGCTGCTCAGATGCGATAGACAAAACTGGTGTGCCCACTTGGCATCATCCACCTCTCCGTCCTTTGCTGCCAACTTCCTTCTTAAATCTATATTCTCTCTCTCAATCTCGCTAACATCGACCTTACTCATTCAATGTCTCTCTTCTATCTCTTTGCGGAGCGTCCAAACGACCTCCTCTGTGCCTCGCAATTGTGCCAAACAGGACATGATTGCTATCGGCTTGCGAGCTTTCCCTAAGCCCTTCTTATGGATCTCTGACAGGTTCTCCCACCAAGTATGTCCTATACTCCCGGGTCCTGTTTCCTCATTGTCACAGATTTCACTCCAAAGGAGTGAAAGGAGGGAGAAATATCCCTTTGAGATATTTCCTGATCTCTTCTTCCCAAACAGGTCACTGTCCTACTCTGCTGCTGGTCGCTGCAACCTCAAATTCCTGGGGGTTCATAAGGCGTTCCATTGCCTTCATTGCCATTTTCCCTATCTGAATGCTCTTTTAAAATTTGTAACGAGGGGTACGAAGGCGGTGCTGTAAACACGGGTATGGCGCTCGCTATTTTCCAGAATACAAACTCCCGACAGCTTTCCGCAACAAACAATCTATCAGTTTTACCTTATAGCCCTGTTAGTTATGCATGCATTAACATGCTTCTGAATTATGAGGATTGATCAGAACTGCTTGAACACTTGTGGTTTTTCTGTTCCCAATTGGATTCTAATTCAAATTTTGGGTTCTCCCGGAGTGGTTAAGCCACTTCTAATTCGGGTCCCGTCAGGATGTCGCCAGTAAATGCTGCTAACTTTGGTTGGCTCTTAATTCATTGCCCGTTGGGGCTTTACTGAATTTGCTCTGTTTCTATAACCTTTGCTCTAGAGCCGCCAGGTATCTATATGATACCGCCACGAGGTTCAAGTTCAAGTACTGATCAATAACTCAACGCACCAATTAGTAAGATTCAAATCAAAACACATTTATTATACACAGTAAATCACTACTCATGCATAAACTCTACTTTCTAGACTATCTCTATCACTAAAAGGCCTATTCTTAGCTTCGGAACTGGCCCACCAGGTCAGGGGAACAAATGGCCTTTTGTTCGATTCTGAGTCTGCAGGATTCAAAAGCTGGTATGAATGGTAGCTAGGAGCGCCTATCTCGTAGCGAGCGTTGACTGGAGACTTACTTGGTTGTTGCGGCAGCTAGGCAGGTCACGGTGAAGGGTTGATTCGCATTGCTGAGTGACCCTGCCAAGAAGACTGATTTGAACTTTGGGGCTTTAATTTATAGTTCCCAGGGGCCTCGTGCCGTTCGGGGCAGACCCTGTATCTGGTTCCAAGTGATTGGACTACGTTCTGATCACTTGGATCGATTTCTCCAATACTGGAGCCATTCCCTGATCGCTGGGCGGTCCCTGAGTGTCCGTTGGCCTTCCTTTTCTTGGCTCCTGCTGGTGCCAAGGAGTCTGGCTTGGCCTTATTCACCTGAAAAGTGTATCAATTGTGCCTGGGAATCGTTCATTACTATGCAGATGGCTGCTGGTTTCAGTGCTGTCTGGTTTTTGCAAGTTCCAATACACAGGATTTCTGCACTTGCTAGTTTTTGCCTGTGTTGGCTGAATTTCCCTGTAGTCTTTGCGGATCTCCATTTTAAGTCGGGAAGTGGCCAACCCAGGTGGCTCCAGGAGCGATAGTTGTCCACCCTATGGGACCTCTGTTCAGGACACTCTGACTTTGTCTAGCCCGTGGGCAGCATGGTTGCACAAGTAGATAGCACTGTGGCTACACAGCGCCAGGGTCCCAGCTTCGATTCCCTGCTGGGTCACTGTCTGCACGTTCTCCTCGTGTCTGCGTGGGTTTCCTCCGGGTGCTCCGGTTTCCTCCCACAGTCCAAAGACATGCAGGTTAGGTGGATTGGCCATGATAAATTGCCCTTAGTGACCAAAAGATTAGGAGGGGTTATTGGGTTACTGGAATAGGGCGGAAGTGAGGGCTTAAGTGGGTCGGTGCAGACTCGATGGGCCGAATGGCCTCCTTCTACACTGTATGTTCTATGTTCTGAATCCTCTAGCCAGTGGTCCCTTGAACCTAATTCTCTGTCACCACAGAGGGAGCAGTTGGTGCAAAGCAGGACAGCCAAAGTAAACCAGAGCCCTCCAGGTCTCGGGTCTCCAAAGGACTGCCTTCTGCTGTTACAAATGAACAAAATAAATATTGCACTTTTCAATACACTGCACACTGCACCCATTTAGGCACAAAAGGAAACTTGCAGGGTTATGAGAGAAATGTGGGAGCAATTAGATCGCTGTTTCAAGGAGTTGGCACAGGATAATGGGTCAAAAGGCCCCTCTGCTAAGCTGCAAGATTCTATGATTTGTGTGTGCTGCCGTATCTTCCACTACTGTTCCATGTAACCTGGAAGAGCCATCTTACTCAACTGTACTGCTTCAACCTAGTACCGTGACACACAAACATAGGTAATGCAATATTACATGAACATGGAATTTGTAAGTCGATGGATGGATCCCAGGGATGAATGATGTTTTTTTAATGTGACAATATTTTCATATATTCCATACATTTCCTGTATGTTCCAAATGCACTTGGGAATAGAAAGTTTAGTGGCTGTGTAAGGCATTGTGTGAACCTTCAAATGGGAAGATTTAAGGGACGCACAGTGGCACAGTGGTTAGCACTGCTGCCTCACAGCTCCAGGTACCTGGGTTTAATTCCAGCCTTGGGTGACTGTGTAGAGTTTGCATTTTCTCCCCATGTCTGTTGCCTCCGAGTGCTCCAGTTTCCTCCCACAGTCTAAAGATGGGCAGGTTAGGTTAATTGGCCATGCTAAATTGCCCCTTAGTGCCCAAAGGTTAGATGGGGTGGCAGGGTTATGGGTTGAGTTGGGAGTGTGGGCCTAGGTGGAGTGCTCTTTCAGAGGGTCGGTGCGGACTCGATGAGCTGAATAGCCTTCTTCTGCACTGTAGGAATTCTATGAATTTAACTGTTTCAGAAAGTTTGTATCAGCCAGCAATCTCTTGTTCCCATTGGAAGGCATTTTATATTTTAAAGCACACTTTCACCACACATGTAGACAGGAGGATTCTCCGATCCTCCGCGGCGGAATCACGCTCAGCGCGGGTGCGGAGAATAGCCGTTCACGCCGTAAATCCAGCGCGACGGCGCTGCCGCAATTCTCCGCGGGCCCACGAGTCCCGCGCACGCGGTCGACGCGGCGCTGGTCGGGGCCGCTGAAATAGACCTCCGCGGTCGACCGGCCGAACCCCCACCGACGTGCTTTACATGTGATACTACCCAGCGGGATCTGGGACCCGCGGCCGTGGTGGCGGTCCTGGTGGGGGGCGGGGGTATCTGACTCCGGGGGGGGGCCTCAGCGATGGCCAGGCCCACGATTGGGGGTCACCGGTCGGCATGCCATCGCGATCTGGGAGAGACCAACTTTCCTCCGCGCGGGCCCGCTGTGTGGGTCCGCCATGCCAGCAATGCCCGCGCCAAGGTGGGCCACCACGCGCTTGCGGCCGTCGTGCGCACACTCGTATCCGTCTGGCTAGCAGTGCTCCACCGGCAGCCAGAGCTGGGAGCCATGCCGGGGCTCTGCTAGCTCCCTTGAAAATGGAGAATCACCCTGGACCTTTAAGGAAAAGGTCTGGAGTGATTCTCGCCTGTTTTCTGGCGGGCGTGGGGACTTAGTCCCCAGAAGGGAGAATCTTTCCTACATCCTCTTCAGTCTTTTGTGATTAGAGACTGTTTATTGTTTATTACATTGAGTCAATTGTTCCTGGTTTTGGAACGTTTACAAGATTTGAAATGTTTGGTGCCAAAACATGCTGCTTTTCAAATTCCTTTTGGGAAGCAGAGTTTGCTGATCTCTTCTTTTTATTACTTACCAACAGCTGTATTAGGGTTGGAGCAGAAGTGAAGAATTCCATATTTTAAACACGACCGGTGACAAGTGGGTCACCATCATATCAGAACACTGGGGGAAGGTGGGATTTGGGAGAGGGGAGACTAGTTTCTGGGCACGAATTCCCCACAGCTTTCATCTTGGAAAAGCACTGAATGCTGCGAAGAATAGGCTAATGGGGATCTAACACCTGCTTTAGCATTCTGATGGCACAGTTGGTGGAGCATCTCCCACAGTAATTATCATGGTGTGGAATCAGGATGAACAGGATATTCCTGTTGGCAACACAACAACATTATGGGCTGTTACGGATTCACAATTACTCCCCTCCAGTTTGCACCATCTTCCGAGGACATACCAATGTGCTGGCTTGGAGTTCGTCTGCACCAGGATGACTGATTTACATCTGCAGATTCTGGTAGAGCATTGTGCCAGTTACTGAAGTCTTAGGACACAGATACAGTGCAGTACAGCTGACTGGAGTCTCGGGACAGAGATACAGTGCAGTACAGCTGACTGGAGTCTCGGGATAGAGACACAGTGCAGTAGAGCTGACTGGAGTCTCGGGACAGAGATACAGTGCCGTACAGCTGACAGGAGTCTCGGGACAGGGATACAGTGCCGTACAGCTGACTGGAGTCTCGGGACAGAGATACAGTGCAGTACAGCTGACTGGGGTCTCGGGACAGAGATACAGTGCAGTACAGCTGACTGGAGACTCGGGACAGAGATACAGTGCAGTACAGCTGACTGGAGTCTCGGGACAGAGATACAGTGCCGTACAGCTGACTGGAGTCCCGGGACAGAGATACAGTGCCGTACAGCTGACTGGAGTCTCGGGACAGAGATACAGTGCAGCACAGCTGACTGGAGTCTCGGGACAGGGATACAGTGCCCTACAGCTGACTGGAGTCTCGGGACAGAGATACAGTGCAGCACAGCTGACTGGAGTCTCGGGACAGAGATACAGTGCCGTACAGCTGACTGGAGTCTCGGGACAGAGATACAGTGCAGCACAGCTGACTGGAGTCTCGGGACAGAGATACAGTGCAGTACAGCTGACTGGAGTCTCGGGACAGAGATACAGTGCCCTACAGCTGACTGGAGTCTCGGGACAGAGATACAGTACCGTACAGCTGACTGGAGTCTCGGGACAGAGATACAGTGCAGTACAGCTGACTGGAGTCTCGGGACAGAGATACAGTGCAGCACAGCTGACTGGAGTCTCGGGACAGAGATACAGTGCAGTGCGGCTGACTGGAGTCTGGGGACAGAGATACAGTACAGTACAGCTGACTGGAGTCTGGGGACAGAGATACAGTACCGTACAGCTGACTGGAGTCTCGGGACAGAGATACAGTACCGTACAGCTGACTGGAGTCTCGGGACAGAGATACAGTGCAGTACAGCTGACTGGAGTCTCGGCACTGAGATACAGTGCCCTACAGCTGACTGGAGTCTCGGGACAGAGATACAGTGCAGCACAGCTGACTGGAGTCTCGGGACAGAGATACAGTGCAGTACAGCTGACTGGAGTCTCGGCACAGAGATACAGTACAGTACAGCTGACTGGAGACTCGGGACAGAGATACAGTGCAGTACAGCTGACTGGAGTCTCGGGACAGGAATACAGTGCAGTGCAGCTGACTGGAGTATCGGGACAGGAATACAGCGCAGTACAGCCGCCTGGAGTTTCGGGACAGAGATACAGTGCCATACAGCTGACTGGAGTCTCGGGACAGAGATACAGTGCCGTACAGCTGACTGGAGTCTCAGGACAGAGATACAGTGCCGTACAGCTGACTGGAGTCTCGGGACAGAAATACAGTGCAGCACAGCTGACTGGAGTCTCGGGACAGAGATACAGCGCAGTACAGCTGACTGGAGTCTCGGCACTGAGATACAGTGCAGTGCGGCTGACTGGAGTCTCGGGACAGAGATACAGTACAGTACAGCTGACTGGAGTCTGGGGACAGAGATACAGTACAGTACAGCTGACTGGAGTCTCGGGACAGAGATACAGTACCGTACAGCTGACTGGAATCTCGGGACAGAGATAAAGTGCAGTACAGCTGACTGGAGTCTCGGGACAGAGATACAGTACAGTACAGCTGACTGGAGACTCAGGACAGAGATACAGTGCCGTACAGCTGACTGGAGTCCCGTGACAGAGATACAGTGCCGTACAGCTGACTGGAGTCTCAGGACAGAGATACAGTGCAGTACAGCTGACTGGAGTCTCGGGACAGAGATACAGTGCAGTACAGCTGACTGGAGTCTCGGGACAGAGATACAGTGCAGTGCGGCTGACTGGAGTCTCGGGACAGAGGTACAGTACAGCACAGCTGACTGGAGTCTCGGACAGAGATACAGTGCAGTACAGCTGACTGGAGTCTCGGGACAGAGGTACAGTACAGCACAGCTGACTGGAGTCTCGGGACAGAGATACAGTGCAGTACAGCTGACTGGAATCTCGGGACAGAGACACAGTACAGTACAGCTGACTGGAGTCTCGGACAGAGATACAGTGCAGTGCGGCTGACTGGAATCTCGGGACAGAGATACAGTGCAGTACAGCTGACTGGAGTCTCGGACAGAGATACAGTGCAGTACAGCTGACTGGAATCTCGGGACAGAGACACAGTACAGTACAGCTGACTGGAGTCTGGGGACAGAGATACAGTACAGTACAGCTGACTGGAATCTCGGGACAGAGACACAGTACAGTACAGCTGACTGGAGTCTCGGACAGAGATACAGTACCGTACAGCTGACTGGAGTCTCGGGACAGAGATACAGTGCTTTACAGCTGACTGGAGTCTCGGGACAGAGATACAGTACAGTACAGCTGACTGGAGACTCGGGACAGAGATACAGTGCAGTACAGCTGACTGGAGTCTCAGGACAGGAATAATGTGCAGTACAGCTGACTGGAGTCTCGGGACAGAGATACAGTGCAGTACAGCTGACTGGAGACTCGGGACAGGAATACAATGCAGTGCAGCTGACTGGAGTATCGGGACAGGAATACAGCGCAGTACAGCTGCATGGAGTCTCGGGACAGAGATACAGTGCCATACAGCTGACTGGAGTCTCGGCACAGTGATACAGCGCAGTACAGCTGACTGGTGTCTCGGGACAGAGATACAGTGCAGTACAGCTGACTGGAGTCTCGAAACAGAGATACAGTACCGTACAGCTGACTGGAGTCTCGGGACAGAGATACAGTGCAGTACAGCTGACTGGAGTCTCGGGACAGAGATACAGTGCCGTACAGCTGACTGGAGTCTCGGGACAGAGATACAGTGCAGCACAGCTGACTGGAGTCTCGGGACAGAGATACAGTGCCGTACAGCTGACTGGAGTCTCGGGACAGAAATACAGTACCGTACAGCTGACTGGAGTCTGGGGACAGAGATACAGTGCAGTACAGCTGACTGGAGTCTCGGCACTGAGCTACAGTGCAGTGCGGCTGACTGGAGTCTCGGGACAGTGATACAGTACAGTACAGCTGAATGGAGTCTCGGGACAGAGATACAGTGCAGTACAGCTGACTGGAGTCTCGGGACAGAGATACAGTACAGTACAGCTGACTGGAGACTCGGGACAGAGATACAGTGCAGTACAGCTGACTGGAGTCTCGGGACAGGAATAATGTGCAGTACAGCTGACTGGAGTCTCGGGACAGAGATATAGTACAGTACAGCTGACTGGAGGCTCGGGACAGAGATACAGTGCAGTACAGCTGACTGGAGTCTCGGGACAGGAATACAGTGCAGTGCAGCTGACTGGAGTATCGGGACAGGAATACAGTGCAGTACAGCTGCCTGGAGTCTCGGGACAGAGATACAGTGCCATACAGCTGACTGGAGTCTCGGGATAGAGACACAGTGCAGTACAGCTGACTGGAGTCTCGGGACAGAGATACAGTGCAGTACAGCTGACTGGAGTCTCGGGACAGAGATACAGTGCCGTACAGCTGACTGGAGTCTCGGGACAGAGATAGAGTGCAGTACAGCTGACTGGAGTCTCGGCACAGAGATACAGTGCAGTACAGCTGACTGGAGTCTTGGGACAGAGATACAGTGCAGTACAGCTGACTGGAGTCTTGGGACAGAGATACAGTGCAGTACAGCTGACTGGAGTCTCGGGACAGAGATACAGTGCAGTACAGCTGACTGGAGTCTGGGGACAGAGACACAGTGCAGTACAGCTGACTGGAGTCTCGGGACAGAGATACAGTGCAGTACAGCTGACTGGAGTCTCGGGACAGAGATACAGTGCAGTACAGCTTACTGGAGTCTCGGGACAGAGATACAGTGCAGTACAGCTGACTGGAGTTTCGGGACAGAGATACAGTGCAGTACAGCTGACTGGAGTCTCGGGACTGAGATACAGTGCAGTACAGCTGACTGGAGTCTCGGGACAGAGATACAGTGCAGTACAGCTGACTGGAGTCTCGGGACAGAGATACAGTGCCGTACAGCTGACTGGAGTCTCGGGACAGGGATACAGTGCAGTACAGCTGACTGGAGTCTCGGGATAGAGATACAGTGCAGTACAGCTGACTGGAGTCTCGGGACAGAGATACAGTGCAGTACAGCTGACTGGAGTCTCGGGATAGAGATACAGTGCAGTACAGCTGACTGGAGACTCGGGACAGGGATACAGTACAGTACAGCTGACTGGAGTCTCGGGACAGGGATACAGTGCAGTACAGCTGACTGGAGTCTCGGGACAGAGATACAGTGCAGTACAGCTGACTGGAGTCTCGGGACAGGGATACAGTACAGTTTAGTGCAGTTTATTGGCGTCTTGGGATACAGATACTGGATAGGGAAGATTATCTGATTCCCACACTTGGAATGCAAGCTTTTAATGAACTCTACAATTGCATAAAAAATGAATCAGTTGAGTTGTATTTTATTCTGAAGCTATTGAGTTCTTTGACCCTATCTCTTGTTATCTCCTCTAAATATGTGCCTTCCCCAATTGGAAAATATAATATTCTGTGAGAGTGGAGTGTTTTCATTTCATGTTATGCAAACAGCACAGTTTTGTTTCATTGAATTATTTCATAATCTATTTAGAATATATGAGAGCCTGATGGCAATCTTTTAGAGTAAAGCTGACACTCTGCAGTTATGAAAGATCCTTGTGGATGGTTTATATAACAACAAAATGTAATAAAATCAGCATCTGTGTGATCTTCTGAACTCATTTCTTCACCGAAGGGATCTTTTTTGCTTGTAATTGGATTGAGTTTTTATTTATTTTTGCATCTTTGAAGGTGATTTATCTGGCTCTGGGTGGGATTATAATGTCTGTACGGTGGGGGATACAGGATCAGAATTATGTGGGACAGGCTTTTCCTGTCCATCCCTTTTGTGTATTCCTATGTCTGAAATGAAACCATCTCAAAGAAATTTAAGGCATCTAGAAGGAGACAAATCCTCTTTCATTACTGCAGAGTGTCAGCTGCACTCTAACAGATTGCCAGCAGGCGCTCATAGTTTGTAAATAATGTTATGAAATAATTCAATAGACAAAATAAAAACTGCTATTTACATAACAGTGAACAAAAAAAAAATCACTGCTTATAATTAACTCTGCATTAAAGTTCCCAGATGCAACAGCTGATTTCTGAGTACATTTGATTAAATCGCATCATTTAAATTGAGATGTGATCGGAAGGTTAAAATATTTGCTAGTAATTCTACAGAGACTTGTGTTTTGGAAATGGGCTTGGGTACTTGGATAGTGATTGTACACATTTTGTGAAGTTTGCTTTCAAGTTTGTTTGGCACTGTGCTATATTTTATGAGCATCTTTCTGCGGTCCTCCTGCAAGAATCATCTGGTCCAAACATCTGTACTCAATTTCCAAAATGCCAATAATTCTTCCAGTCATTATCTGAGCATGGCCTGCTATAATAAGACTATAGACAGTTGTATGGGAAAGCTGGGAAGAGAGGGTTATGGGTCAATTGAGACTAGCTTACTGGTAAAAACTGGGTGGCATGTACAAGTCGGGCTGAAGGGCCTGTTTTCATGCTGTAAACTTCAATGACTATCAGTTGAGTTTTAAAATTAAATGGTTTATTATCTAAGTAAAAGATGTCGCTGTATATTATGAGCCTTCTTAGTATTTTGAGAATATAGCTATGTGCCACCAAGCCTGCGTCACAGGTTGCTGAAGTTAACATAAGACATAGGAGCAGAATTAGGCCACACGGCCCATCGAGTCTGGTCCGCCATTCAATCATCCCCATTTTCCTGCCTTCGCCCCATAACCCCTTTTCCTGAGAAGTTATTAGAGATAGGGCAGTCACATTTTCACATCCCCACCGAGGCAATACAACAAAAGATTGGAAATGTTTATCATTTATGATGATAAACTCCCTTATCATGAGTTCAGGACATTCTAAAACACTATGGCTAATTGTACATTTGGGATGTAGCACTGTGCTTCACATCGCCAGGGTCCCAGGTACGATTCCGGCTTGGGTCACTGCCTGTGTGGAGCCTGCACCTTCTCCCCGTGTCTGCGTGGGTTTCCTCCATGTGCTCCTTTTTCCTCCCACAAGTCCCGAAGACGTTCTTGTCAGGTGAATTGGACATTCTGAATTCTCCCTCAGTGTCCCTGAACAGTCGCCGGAATGTGGCAACAAGGGCTTTTCACAGTAACTTCATTGCAGTGTTAATACAAGCCGACTTGTGACGATAATAAAGATTATTATTATTAATTAAGTGCGATGCAGCCAATTTGAACACATCAAGATCCCACGAACAATATAATGACCAGATCATCTATTTTTTATGATGTGGGTTGAGAGAGAAATGTTGGCCAGACAGAACTCATCATCTTACCTTTCTTTGTTTAATGACTCATCTAAAAGGTAAGAGGCAGGATTCTCCATTTCAGAAACTAAGGGCTGGATTCTCTGATTTTGAGACTATTATGGGCCAGGGTTTAGAGAACCCCAAAGTGTATCATGGAGTTCACCTGACCCATAACTTTTACTAGATTGTGGCATGGGGAGCACACGGCCCACTCTACAGGTGTGGTACAGCAGAAATGAAAAAGTATTTTTAAAGCAAAACAATGTTTATTCTATGAACTCAAGTTAACCTTTTTAAAACATACAGTGAACCCCTTAGCAACCATTAATTCAAATACAACCCCCAAAGACTACAACACTGAATAAACCTTTAAGCTTTCCTTTTTAACATCCTTACGACTTAAAACACCTTTTACCAGAAGCACATCAGGTTAAAGTCACTACTGAAAACATTTATAATTCTGAATTCACCAAATGATCAAGAGATAGTCTTTTGATGGCAGAGAGAACAGCAGTACACCTGCTTGCTCCAACACTGAAAACAAAACTAAAACACACCCTGCAGCCTGCTCAAAAACATAAGCAAAAAGCTGACAGACAGCCCAGCTCTGACATAACTGCAGTAGTAAACACCCATTTCTTAAAGGCACCCTCACTACAGATACTTGTATACACACCCATTTATAAACACCCATTTCTTAAAGGTACTCTCACATGACAAGACTAAATGCTGACACCGGCGTTGGAACTGTGGCGTTTTACATCAGAAAAAATGGAGCAACAGCTGCACCGATTCAGCTGCTTTGAATGGGCTAGCACCGTCACCACATGGAATGCACTCAATTCCATGGAAAACGGGGCCGGATTTGCCAGGTCTGTGATTGGAGCACATGAGGCTCACATGCCGCAGCCGCACTTAAACGGTTCTTCCCCCCCCCCATACACACCATCCCAGCCAACAGGATGGCTGGATGGAGAGCAGCACCACGGTTCAGGGACACTGAGCTTGAGACCCTCCTGGACGCCGTGGAGGAGAGAAGGATGACCCTGTACCCCGGCCCGGTGTTAAGGAATGGGTTAAGAGACATCCCAATTAAATGCCTCATTTATGTTAAGTATCCAATAATTGACACTGATATGTATAGTAGCTTCAGGTGGCCTTTGGGGCATGTGATGTGATGATAGAGCTTTGTACAGCGTTGTAAAGGTAAATAAAGGTGTTTGTGAGAAGGAGCAGAACTTTTGACTCTTTATACAACAGTAACTAAACGGCCGTGAGGAAAGCCACCGGGTGCTGCTGTTCGCCGTGCCTGGGCACAGGTGGCAGAAGCGGTCAGCGGTGTGAGCAATGATGTCCGAACTGGCATGCAGTGCTGGAAGAAACTCCATGACCTCCTCAGGACGGCCAGGGTGAGTTGGCCGCTCCCTGTCCTTAGCACTGACAGCCTCCCCCCCCCCCCCCCCGCCCCCCGCCCCCCACACACACACACACAAGTGCAGCCCGGCCCGGGGACGGCCAAAATTCCACCCTGCCCCACATGCCAGCGCCCATACCAGCCACCATGGCCGGTGCCCTGGCCACTGAGGCCACCATCTACCCAACCTTTGGGCTGCATGCGTCGGACCATCTAATGGTTGTGCTGTTTGTGTTTCACCCCACTCCCAGGAGAAGGCCGCGCACAACCGCCGGAAGCGGGAGAAGACCGCAGGGGGACCACCAGAACTGTGGTCCCTCACCATGCCCGAGCAGAGGGCACTGGATGTTGTCGCAGCCCGGAGGAAAGTGACATCGCCGAGGTGGAGTTCGGCGGCAGGGAAGGAAGTGAGACCCTGCTTAGTTGCCCACACCCCGCCATCTCCCTCACCCCACATCCCTCTGTCATAATATACACCAGTATATCATGGTGCAGACACACACACTGATGGACACACAGCAAGACCAATCAACACACACAACACCGCAGCCAATCACCAGTTAGAGCACACTCACTATATAGACAGGGGGCATCAGAGTTCCCGCTCATTCGGGATGCAGCCTCTTAGAAGGACAGAGCTTACAGCTTACAGCACAGATCTTCACCATGTGCTGAGTGCATAGACTGGTTTGGACAGGCATAGGTCTTTAGTTTAATCTAACATCATGTTAACCCACAGTGAAAGTATGTTCAACAATTTCTAACTTAATAAAATAGTGTCGTACTATTTTAAGTGTTGGTGGCCTGTGTGTTCCACGGATCCAGAGCACCCAACACATCATGATACCAGGAGTTGAGGGATGTTAGAACTTCTGAGACCTACCTGCAATTGATCTGCCTTCCACCAGCAAACAGCCATCCTGCAAAATGGACAGCGTCCGCCCGCCGCCGCTCGGCATCACCGGTAACCTAGGGGCCAACTGGAAGATATTCAAACAACGCTTCCAGCACTACCTTGAAGCCACAGACCGGGAAGCTGCCTCAGACACCAGGAAGAACGCTCTCTTTCTATCCACGGCAGGGGAACATGCCATCCACATTTTCAATTCTCTCACCTTTGCTGATGGTGAAGATAAATCAAAATTCAAGACGGTCCTCCTCAAGTTTCACAGTCACTGCAACATCGAGGTGAATGAAAGTTTTGAGCACTATGTACCCTGCACAGCGTCTGCAGGGTAAGGATGAACCTTTCCAGTCCTTTCTCACTCACCTCCGCATCCTTGCGCAGTTCTGTAATTACGGGCCCACCTCCAACTCCATGATACGCGACCAGATCGTTTTCGGTGTTCAGTCGGACCCCCTACGCCAGCAGCTCCTCAAGGTACAGCAGTTCACCCTAGCGATTGCCATCGAGACCTGCGTGCTACACAAACACGCCACTAGTCGGTATTCCCACATCCAAGCGGCTGAAACAGCGCGGCAAGGTCCCCACGAGGCAGAACGGGTCCAAGCAATCGAGCAACTCCAGGGCCTCAGCCTGGATGAGGGCGGCCATTTCGCTCGCTTTTCGCGGACTCCCGCGATTGTGCGCACCGAACGAGGGGACGGCGACGTCGACGAACGTACTGCGCAGGCGCTACAAACGTGCTGACGCTACAACGTGCGGCAACTGTGGCTCCGCCCAATTAAAGCAGCAATGCCCTGCCAAATCCCGACGACGCCTGAGATGTGGCAAACCTGGCCACTATGCTGCTTTATGCAGATAAGCTCAGCCTGCCAACTCTTGTCGCTCCAGCCAGCCTCGCAGGAATGTCCGGGCCATTCAACCCACGGTCACCACGTCCGATTTGGACCTGCTACCCGATATTGACGCCGAGGACCCGAAGGCACCTTTTCGAGTCGGTATCGTTACATAAAGCAGAGTGTCCCCGACGCAAAGAATCCAGCCTCTATCGGTATACAGCATTGATCCAGACGATGAGTGGTGTGCCACCCTTTCGGTCAACCAGTCCCAAATACAATTCCGCCTGGACACTGGTGCCTCCGCCAATCTCATTGTCTGACCTCCAAAGCCTTTGTGTCAAACCAGCCATCCTCCCATCATTCTGCCAGCTATTAGATTATAATGGCAATGCCATTGCTGCCAGCGACTCATGCCAACTTGAAGTGACGCACAGGTCACAAAAAGCCACCTTTCCCTTTGAAATCGTGGGCTCCTCGAAAGCCTCCCTGCTTGGCGCGCAGGCATGTAAGCTGTTGAACCTAGTTCAGATAGTTCACTCTCTCTCTCCTGCTGACGCATCTGCCTTTCAAGACACCGACTTCAGGGCACAGCTCGACGCCATTATCAACCAGTACCATAAGACCATAAGACCATAAGACATAGGAGCGGAAGTAAGGCCATTCGGCCTATCGAGTCCACTCCACCATTCAATCATGGCTGATTTCAACTCCATTTACCCGCTCTCTCTCCATAGCCCTTAATTCCTTGAGAAATCAAGAATTTATCAACTTCTGTCTTAAAGACACTCAACGACCCGGCCTCCACCGCCTTCTGTGGCAATGAATTCCACAGACCCACCACTCTCTGGCTGAAGAAATTTCTCCTCATCTCTGTTCTAAAGTGACTCCCTTTTATTCTAAGGCTGTGCCCCCCGGTCCTAGTCTCCCCTGCTAATGGAAACAACTTCCCTACATCCACCCTATCTAAACCATTCATTATCTTGTAAGTTTCTATTAGATCTCCCCTCAACCTCCTGAACTCCAATGAATATAATCCCAGGATCCTCAGACGTTCATCGTATGTTAGGCCTACCATTCCTGGGATCATTCGTGTGAATCTCCGCTGGACCCGCTCCAGTGCCAGTATGTCCTGCCTGAGATGTGGGGCCCAAAATTGCTCACAGTATTCTAAATGGGGCCTAACTAATGCTTTATAAAGCTTCAGAAGTACATCCCTGCTTTTATATATATATATATTTTTTTGCACTGAGTGCTGAATTTGGTGCATTTGAGTGCGATAGTGAGAGTTTGGTGACCGAGGGAGTATAAGGCTTCATTTTTATCTAAAGTTTCGTCTTTCTTTTATTTAGTTAATTAACTTAAAAGTTGCTGTTTGGTTTAGAAGAAGGTGAATTTTCAATCAGCTTTAAACAGGCTTCTACTTGTAGGCACTTGCAGCTGGAGCTTATTAATTAGTTAATTGGATTAGGCCAGTTTTTCAGAGGCTAGATTCACAGTATAAAAGTGATCCCCTACAGTGCAGACTTTGTTTGCACTGAGTGCTGAATTTGGTGCATTTGAGTGCGATAGTGAGAGTTTGGTGACCGAGGGAGTATAAGGCTTCATTTTTATCTAAAGTTTAGTCTTTCTTTTATTTAGTTAATTAACTTAAAAGTTGCTGTTTGGTTTAGAAGAAGGTGAATTTCAATCAGCTTTAAACAAGCTTCTACTTGTAGGCACTTGGAGCTGGAGCTTGTTAATTAGTTAATTGGATTAGGCCAGTTTTCAGAGGCTAGATTCACAGTATAAAAGTGATCCCCGACAGTGCAGTCTTTGTTTGCATTGAGTGCTGAATTTGGTGCATTTGAGTGCTATAAGTAAGAGTTTGGTGACCGAGGGAGTTAGGTTAGGAGGGAGTAAGGTGCTCCTTTCATTTTGTTTCCGACATTTCCGCAAAGAGTGAGAAGAGAGCCAGGAGTTTACAGAAAGTGTAGCTGACTGGGAGCAGAGTCGGAGGGCGGAGATCTAGTTAGTCCACACAGCAGCTATATTCTGTAAGGTAAGAGGGGATGGAGGCTAGGCCAGTTACATGCTCCTCCTGTAGGATGTGGGTGGTGAGGGATACCACCGGTGTCCCCGCTGACTATACCTGCGGGAAGTGCACCCAACTTCAGCTCCTCAAAGACCGTGTGAGGGAACTGGAGCTGAAGCTGGATGAACTTCGGATCATCCGGGAGGCAGAGGGGGTGATTGAGAAGAGTTACAGGGAGGTAACCACACCCAAGGCACAGGACAAGAATAGCTGGGTTACAATCAGGGGGAAAAAAACAAACAGGCAGGCAGTGCAGGGATCCCTCGTGGCCGTTCCCCTTCAAAACAAGTATACCGTTTTGGATGCTGTTGGGGGGGATGACCTACCGGGGGAAGGCCCTAGCGGCCAGGTCTCTGGCACTGAGTCTGGCTCTGGGGCTCAGAAGGGAAGGGGGGAGAATAGAAAAGCAATAGTTGTAGGAGATTCAATGGTCAGGGGAATAGATAGGAGATTCTGTGGTCGCGAGTGAGACTCCCGGAAGGTATGTTGCCTCCCGGGTGCCAGGGCCAGGGATGTCTCGGATCGTGTCTTCAGGATCCTTAAGGGGGAGGGTGAGCAGCCAGAAGTTGTGGTGCACATTGGTACCAACGACATAGGTAGGAAAAGGGGTGTGGAGGTAATAAACAAGTTTAGGGAGTTAGGCTGGAAGTTAAAAGTCAGGACAGACAGAGTTGTCATCTCTGGTTTGTTGCCGGTGCCAAGTGATAGCGAGGCTAGGAATAGGGAGAGAGAGTGCAGTTGAACACGTGGCTGCAGGAATGGTGTAGGAGGGAGGGCTTCAGGTATTTGGATAATTGGAGCGCATTCTGGGGAAGGTGGGACCTGTACAAGCAGGACGGGTTGCATCTGAACCAGAGGGGCACCAATATCCTGGGAGGGAGGTTTTCTAGTACTCTTCGGGAAGGTTTAAACTAATTTGGCAGGGGAATGGGAACCGGATTTGTAGTCCAGCAACTAAGGTAGCCGATATTCAGGACGCCAAAGCATGTAATGAGGCAGTGGGGAAGGGAACACTGACAAAGGAGAGTACTTGCAGGCACGGAGATGGGTTGAAGTGTGTATACTTCAACGCAAGAAGCATCAGGAATAAGGTGGGTGAACTTAAGGCATGGATCGGTACTTGGGACTACGATGTGGTGGCCATCACGGAAACTTGGATAGAAGAGGGGCAGAAATGGTTGTTGGAGGTCCCTGGTTATAGATGTTTCAATAAGATTAGGGAGGGTAGTAAAAGAGGTGGAGGGGTGGCATTATTAATTAGAGATAGTATAACAGCTGCAGAAAGGCAGTTCGAGGAGTATCACCCTATTGAGGTAGTATGGGTTGAAGTCAGAAATAGGAAAGGAGCAGTCACCTTGTTAGGAGTTTTCTATAGGCCCCCCAATAGTAGCAGAGATGTGGAGGAACAGATTGGGAAACAGATTTTGGAAAGGTGCAGAAGTCATAGGGTAGTAGTCATGGGCGACTTTAACTTCCCAAATATTGAGTGGAAACTCTTTAGATCAAATAGTTTGGATGGGGTGGTGTTTGTGCAGTGTGTCCAGGAAGCTTTTCTAACACAGTATGTAGATTGTCCGACCAGAGGAGGGGCAATATTGGATTTAGTACTGGGTAATGAACCAGGGCAAGTGATAGATTTGTTAGTGGGGGAGCATTTTGGAGATAGTGACCACAATTCTGTGACTTTCACTTTAGTAATGGAGAGGGATAGGTACGTGCGAGAGGGCAAGGTTTACAATTGGGGGAAGGGTAAATACGATGTTGTCAGACAAGAATTGAAGTGCATAAGTTGGGAACATAGGCTGGCAGGGAAGGACACAAGTGAAATGTGGAACCTGTTCAAGGAACAGGTGCTACGTGTCCTTGATATGTATGTCCCTGTCAGGCAGGGAAGAGATGGTCGAGTGAGGGAACCATGGTTGACAAGAGAGGTTGAATGTCTTGTTAAGAGGAAAAAGGTGACTTATGTAAGGCTGAGGAAACAAGGTTCAGACAGGGCATTGGAGGGATACAAGATAGCCAGGAGGGAACTGAAGAAAGGGATTAGGAGAGCTAAGAGAGGGCATGAACAATCTTTGGCGGGTAGGATCAAGGAAAACCCCAAGGCCTTTTACACATATGTGAGAAATATGAGAATGACTAGAGCGAGGGTAGGTCCGATCAAGGACAGTAGCGGGAGATTGTGTATTGAGTCTGAAGAGATAGGAGAGGTCTTGAACGAGTACTTTTCTTCTGTATTTACAAATGAGAGGGGCGATATTGTTGGAGAGGACAGTGTGAAACAGATTGGTAAGCTCGAGGAAATACTTGTTAGGAAGGAAGATGTGTTGGGCATTTTGAAAAACTTGAGGATAGACAAGTCCCCCGGGCCTGACGGGATATATCCAAGGATTCTATGGGAAGCAAGAGATGAAATTGCAGAGCCGTTGGCAATGATCTTTTCGTCCTCACTGTCAACAGGGGTGGTACCAGGGGATTGGAGAGTGGCGAATGTCGTGCCCCTGTTCAAAAAAGGAACTAGGGATAACCCTGGGAATTATAGGCCAGTTAGTCTTACTTCGGTGGTAGGCAAAGTAATGGAAAGGGTACTGAAGGACAGGATTTCTGAGCATCTGGAAAGACACTGCTTGATTAGGGATAGTCAGCACGGATTTGTGAGGGGTAGGTCTTGCCTTACAAGTCTTATTGAATTCTTTGAGGAGGTGACCAAGCATGTGGATGAAGGTAAAGCAGTGGATGTAGTGTACATGGATTTTAGTAAGGCATTTGATAAAGTTCCCCATGGTAGGCTTATGCAGAAAGTAAGGAGGCATGGGATAGTGGGAAATTTGGCCAGTTGGATAACGAACTGGCTAACCGATAGAAGTCAGAGAGTGGTGGTGGATGGCAAATATTCAGCCTGGATCCCAGTTACCAGTGGCGTACCGCAGGGATCAGTTCTGGGTCCTCTGCTGTTTGTGATTTTCATTAATGACTTGGATGAGGGAGTTGAAGGGTGGGTCAGTAAATTTGCAGACGATACGAAGATTGGTGGAGTTGTGGATAGTAAGGAGGGCTGTTGTCGGCTGCAAAGAGACATAGATAGGATGCAGAGCTGGGCTGAGAACTGGCAGATGGAGTTTAACCCTGAAAAGTGTGAGGTTGTCCATTTTGGAAGGACAAATATGAATGCGGAATACAGGGTTAACGGTAGAGTTCTTGGCAATGTGGAGGAGCAGAGAGATCTTGGGGCCTATGTTCATACATCTTTGAAAGTTGCCACTCAAGTGGATAGAGTTGTGAAGAAGGCCTATGGTGTGCTCGCGTTCATTAACAGAGGGATTGAATTTAAGAGCCGTGAGGTGATGATGCAGCTGTACAAAACTTTGGTAAGGCCACATTTGGAGTACTGTGTACAGTTCTGGTCGCCTCATTTTCGGAAGGATGTGGAAGCTTTGGAAAAGGTGCAAAGAAGATTTACCAGGATGTTGCCTGGAATGGAGAGTAGGTTTTACGAGGAAAGGTTGAGGGTGCTAGGCCTTTTCTCATTAGAACGGAGAAGGATGAGGGGCGACTTGATAGAGGTTTATAAGATGATCAGGGGAATAGATAGAGTAGACAGTCAGAGACTTTTTCCCTGGGTGGAACAAACCATTACAAGGGGACATAAATTTAAGGTGAAAGGTGGAAGATATAGGAGGGATATCAGAGGTAGGTTCTTTACCCAGAGAGTAGTCGATTTCGGCAGCGTGAGAGCAGCTGGTTAGTCAGTTTCAGCGGGAGCATTGCGGAAGGAGGTTGCTGGGAGGTAAGTCAACCTTTAAAAGCACTTCTCTTTGCAGGGGCAGGCCAGTCGATTTCGGCGGCGTGAGAGCAGCTGGTTAGTCAATTTCAGTAGGAGCATTGCGGAAGGAGGTTGCTGGGAGGTAAGTCAACCTTTAAAAGCACTTCTCTTTGCAGGGGCAGGCCAGTCGATTTCGGCAGCGTGAGAGCAGCTGGTTAGTCAGTTTCAGCGGGAGCATTGCGGAAGGAGGTTGCTGGGAGGTAAGTCAACCTTTAAAGCACTTCTCTTTGCAGGGGCAGGCCAGTCGATTTCGGCGGCGTGAGAGCAGCTGGTTAGTCAGTTTCAGCGGGAGCATTGCGGAAGGAGGTTGCTGGGAGGTAAGTCAACCTTTAAAAGCACTTCTCTTTGCAGGGGCAGGCCAGTCGATTTCGGCGGCGTGAGAGCAGCTGGTTAGTCAGTTTCAGCGGGAGCATTGCGGAAGGAGGTTGCTGGGAGGTAAGTCAACCCTGAAAAGCACTTCTCTTTGCAGGGGCAGGCCAGTCGATTTCGGGGCGTGAGAGCAGCTGGTTAGTCAATTTCAGCAGGAGCTGAGAATTTTTCTTTTTTTTTTAAAAATTAGTTTTTTAGACGGGATAAGGAAGTCGACCCGCGGACGTCTGGGAAGACCCTCACCAATAAATTCTGGTGGAGAGGAAACCCGAGACACTACACGTGTAGTGTCTCCCTCCCGCCCTCCTCCTCTAATCTAATAATAAAACCCATTGGTCTGAGGTAAGTACCATATTTTTATTATATTATTATTATTTTTTATAAAAATTTAATTTAGTTGTTAGCCAGATCTTGGTAGAAAGTTAGAGGAATGGCAGGGAAGGGAGTGCAATGTTCCTCCTGCAGGATGTTTGAGGTGAGGGATGCAGTTAGTGTCCCTGCTGATTTTACCTGCAGGAAGTGCTGCCATCTCCAGCTCCTCCAAGACCGAGTTAGGGAACTGGAGCTGGAGTTGGAAGAACTTCGGATCATTCGGGAGGCAGAAGGGGTCATAGATAGCAGCTTCAGGGAATTAGTTACACCAAAGATTGGAGATAGGTGGGTAACTGTAAGAGGGACTGGGAAAAAACAGTCAGTGCAGGGATCCCCTGCGGTCGTTCCCCTGAGAAACAAGTATACCGCTTTGGATACTTGTGGGGGGGACGACTTACCAGGGGTAAGCCATGGGGTACGGGCCTCTGGCACGGAGTCTGTCCCTGTTGCTCAGAAGGGAAGGGGGGAGAGGAGCAGAGCATTAGTAATTGGGGACTCTATAGTCAGGGGCACAGATAGGAGATTTTGTGGGAGCGTGAGAGACTCACGTTTGGTATGTTGCCTCCCAGGTGCAAGGGTACGTGATGTCTCGGATCGTGTTTTCCGGGTCCTTAGGGGGAGGGGGAGCAGCCCCAAGTCGTGGTCCACATTGGCACCAACGACATAGGTAGGAAAGGGGACAAGGATGTCAGGCAGGCTTTCAGGGAGCTAGGATGGAAGCTCAGAACTAGAACAAACAGAGTTGTTATCTCTGGGTTGTTGCCCGTGCCACGTGATAGTGAGATGAGGAATAGGGAGAGAGAGCATTTAAACACGTGGCTACAGGGATGGTGCAGGCGGGAGGGTTTCAGATTTTTGGATAACTGGGGCTCTTTCTGGGGAAGGTGGGACCTCTACAGACAGGATGGTCTACATCTGAACCTGAGGGGCACAAATATCCTGGGGGGGAGATTTGTTAGTGCTCTTTGGGGGGGTTTAAACTAATGCAGCAGGGGCACGGGAACCTGGATTGTAGTTTTAGGGTAAGGGAGAATGAGAGTATAGAGGTCAGGAGCACAGATTTGACGTCGCAGGAGGGGGCCAGCGTTCAGGTAGGTGGTTTGAAGTGTGTCTACTTCAATGCCAGGAGTATACGAAACAAGGTAGGGGAACTGGCAGCGTGGGTTGGTACCTGGGACTTCGATGTTGTGGCCATTTCGGAGACATGGATAGAGCAGGGACAGGAATGGATGTTGCAGGTTCCGGGGTTTAGGTGTTTTAGTAAGCTCAGAGAAGGAGGCAAAAGAGGGGGAGGTGTGGCGCTGCTAGTCAAGAGCAGTATTACGGTGGCGGAGAGGATGCTAGATGGGGACTCTTCTTCCGAGGTAGTATTGGCTGAAGTTAGAAACAGGAAAGGAGAGGTCACCCTGTTGGGAGTTTTTTATAGGCCTCCTAATAGTTCTAGGGATGTAGAGGAAAGGATGGCGAAGATGATTCTGGATATGAGCGAAAGTAACAGGGTAGTTATTATGGGAGACTTTAACTTTCCAAATATTGACTGGAAAATATATAGTTCGAGTACAATAGATGGGTCGTTTTTTGTACAGTGTGTGCAGGAGGGTTTCCTGAAACAATATGTTGACAGGCCAACAAGAGGCGAGGCCACGTTGGATTTGGTTTTGGGTAATGAACCAGGCCAGGTGTTGGATTTGGAGGTAGGAGAGCACTTTGGGGACAGTGACCACAATTCGGTGACGTTTACGTTAATGATGGAAAGGGATGGCGAAGAGTTATAGCTGGGGGAAGGGCAATTATGATGCCATTAGACGTGACTTGGGGGGGGATAAGGTGGAGAAGTAGGCTGCAAGTGTTGGGCACACTGGATAAGTGGGGCTTGTTCAAGGATCAGCTACTGCGTGTTCTTGATAAGTATGTACCGGTCAGACAGGGAGGAAGGCGTCGAGCGAGGGAACCGTGGTTTACCAAGGAAGTGGAATCTCTTGTTAAGAGGAAGAAGAAGGCCGATGTGAAGATGAAGTGTGAAGTTTCGGTTGGGGCGATGGATAGTTACAAGGTAGCGAGGAAGGATCTAAAGAGAGAGCTAAGACGAGCAAGGAGGGGACATGAGAAGTATTTGGCAGGAAGGATCAAGGAAAACCCAAAAGCTTTCTATAGGTATGTCAGGAATAAGCGAATGACTAGGGAAAGAGTAGGACCAGTCAAGGACAGGGATGGGAAATTGTGTGTGGAGTCTGAAGAGATAGGCGAGATACTAAATGAATATTTTTCGTCAGTATTCACTCAGGAAAAAGATAATGTTGTGGAGGAGAATGCTGAGCCCCAGGCTAATAGAATAGATGGCATTGAGGTACGTAGGGAAGAGGTGTTGGCAATTCTGGACAGGCTGAAAATAGATAAGTCCCCGGGACCTGATGGGATTTATCCTAGGATTCTATGGGAGGCCAGGGAAGAGATTGCTGGACCTTTGGCTTTGATTTTTATGTCATCATTGGCTACAGGAATAGTGCCAGAGGACTGGAGGACAGCAAATGTGGTCCCTTTGTTCAAAAAGGGGAGCAGAGACAACCCCGGCAACTATAGACCGGTGAGCCTCACGTCTGTAGTGGGTAAAGTCTTGGAGGGGATTATAAGGGACAAGGTTTATAATCATCTAGATAGGAATAATATGATCAGGGATAGTCAGCATGGCTTTGTGAAGGGTAGGTCATGCCTCACAAACCTTATTGAGTTCTTTGAGAAGGTGACTGAACAGGTAGACGAGGGTAGAGCAGTTGATGTGGTGTATATGGATTTCAGCAAAGCGTTTGATAAGGTTCCCCACGGTAGGCTATTGCAAAAAATACGGAGGCTGGGGATTGAGGGTGATTTAGAGATGTGGATCAGAAATTGGCTAGCTGAAAGAAGACAGAGGGTGGTGGTTGATGGGAAATGTTCAGAATGGAGTACAGTCACAAGTGGAGTACCACAAGGATCTGTTCTGGGGCCGTTGCTGTTTGTCATTTTTATCAATGACCCAGAGGAAGGCGCAGAAGGGTGGGTGAGTAAATTTGCAGACGATACTAAAGTCGGTGGTGTTGTCGATAGTGTGGAAGGATGTAGCAGGTTACAGAGGGATATAGATAAGCTGCAGAGCTGGGCTGAGAGGTGGCAAATGGAGTTTAATGTAGAGAAGTGTGAGGTGATTCACTTTGGAAGGAATAACAGGAATGCGGAATATTTGGCTAATGGTAAAGTTCTTGAAAGTGTGGCTGAGCAGAGGGATCTAGGTGTCCATGTACATAGATCCCTGAAAGTTGCCACCCAGGTTGATAGGGTTGTGAAGAAGGCCTATGGAGTGTTGGCCTTTATTGGTAGAGGGATTGAGTTCCGGAGTCGGGAGGTCATGTTGCAGCTGTACAGAACTCTGGTCCGGCCGCATTTGGAGTATTGCATACAGTTCTGGTCACCGCATTATAGGAAGGACGTGGAGGCTTTGGAGCGGGTGCAGAGGAGATTTACCAGGATGTTGCCTGGTATGGAGGGAAAATCTTATGAGGAAAGGCTGACGGACTTGAGGTTGTTTTCGTTGGAGAGAAGAAGGTTAAGAGGAGACTTAATAGAGGCATACAAAATGATCAGGGGGTTGGATAGGGTGGACAGTGAGAGCCTTCTCCCGCAGATGGATATGGCTGGCACGAGGGGACATAACTTTAAACTGAGGGGTAATAGATATAGGACAGAGGTCAGAGGTAGGTTCTTTACGCAAAGAGTAGTGAGGCCGTGGAATGCCCTACCTGCTACAGTAGTGAACTCGCCAACATTGAGGGCATTTAAAAGTTTATTGGTTAAACATATGGATGATAATGGCATAGTGTAGGTTAGATGGCTTTTGTTTTGGTGCAACATCGTGGGCTGAAGGGCCTGTACTGCGCTGTATTGTTAAAAAAAAAAGAAAAAAAAAAAAAAAGTAGTGGGGGCATGGAATGCACTGCCTGTGGAAGTAGTTGAGTCGGAAACATTCGCGACCTACAAGCAGCTATTGGATAGGTACATGGATTACGGTAAAATGATATAGTGTAGATTTATTTGTTCTTAAGGGCAGCACGGTAGCATTGTGGATAGCACAATTGCTTCACAGCTCCAGGGTCCCAGGTTCGATTCCGGCTTGGGTCACTGTCTGTGCGGAGTCTGCACGTCCTCCCCGTGTCTGCGTGGGTTTCCTCCGGGTGCTCCGGTTTCCTCCCACAGTCCAAAGATGTGCGGGTTAGGTGAAATCCCTTTGGATTTCGGCGGCAGCGGTGCGCAGGGGCCTTCTTGGAGGGGAGTAGTGAGTTTAAAAGCTCTTACCTTTACAGGAGCAGCCCTTTGGATTTCGGCGGCAGCGGTGCGCAGGGGCCTTCTTGGAGGTGAGTAGTGTATTTAAAAACCTTACCTTTACAGGAGCAGCCCTTTGGATTTCGGCGGCAGCGGTGCGCAGGGGCCTTCTTGGAGGTGAGTAGTGTATTTAAAAACCTTACCTTTACAGGAGCAGCCCTTTGGATTTCGGCGGCAGCGGTGCGCAGGGGCCTTCTGGGAGGTGAGTAGTGAGTTTAAAAACCTTACCTTTACAGGAGCAGCCCTTTGGATTTCGGCGGCAGCGGTGCGCAGGGGCCTTCTGGGAGGTGAGTAGTGAGTTTAAAAGCTCTTACCTTTACAGGAGCAGCCCTTTGGATTTCGGCGGCAGCGGTGCGCAGGGGCCTTCTTGGAGGTGAGTAGTGTATTTAAAAACCTTACCTTTACAGGAGCAGCCCTTTGGATTTTGGTGGCAGCGGTGCGCAGGGGCCTTCTGGGAGGTGAGTAGTGAGTTTAAAAGCTCTTACCTTTACAGGAGCAGCCCTTTGGATTTCGGCGGCAGCGGTGTGCAGGGGCCTTCTTGGAGGTGAGTAGTGAGTTTAAAAGCTCTTACCTTTACAGGAGCAGCCCTTTGGATTTCGGCGGCAGCGGTGCGCAGGGGCCTTCTTGGAGGTGAGTAGTGTATTTAAAAACCTTACCTTTACAGGAGCAGCCCTTTGGATTTCGGCGGCAGCGGTGCGCAGGGGCCTTCTGGGAGGTGAGTAGTGAGTTTAAAAAGCCTTGCCTGGTCCCGTGTCTGTTCTTCTTTTCTGTTTTATTTGTTTTTATATAAGGCGGGAACCGGAAGTTCGACCTCTGGCAAGTCCCCCCCCCCCCCCCCCCAACCAATAAATTCTGGTGGAGAGGAAACCCGAGACACTACACGTGTAGTGTCTCCCACCCGCCCTCCTCCTCTAACCTAATAATAAGACCCATTGGTGTAAGGTAAGTGCCATATTATATTATTAGCATTGTGCAGGTCAAGGATCGGTGGTGGAGGAGCAGTCTCTGTCAGCGAGAGAACCTGAGAACATCTCAGGCACTCAGAAGGTAAGTAAGTGATTTTTACTTTTATACCTTTTTTCAAATTGTGTGTGTCGGGGGGAAACTGAAGTGACATCACAGAAAAGCTGTGACCTGAGTGGCTGGTTGGGATTCTAACCTAAATTTTAACAAAAATTTGAGTATTTGGGAACTAATTAAACATAATAACTTAATTATAATTTAGAGGATATCTAAGCCAGAGATCGGAGAGTATTATAGTTAGCTATCGCATTTCTATTAGAAATCTAGTGCTAGGAAACAGATAGTTGACAGTAACTTTGCAATTTAAAAAAAAAAAGTATTGAAAAAAAAAGACAAATTTTAATTTTAATTAATTGACGCAATGTCAGTTAGAGGGGTGCTGTGCTCTGACTGTGAGATGTGGCAGGTCCGGGAGGCTTCCAGCGTCCCGGATGGCTTCATCTGCAGAAAGTGCACCCAACTGCAGCTCCTCACAGACCGCATGGTTCGGTTGGAGCAGCAATTGGATGCACTTAGGAGCATGCAGGTGGCGGAAAGCGTCATAGATCGCAGTTATGTAAATGTGGTCACACCCAAGGTGCAGGCAGAGAAATGGGTGACCACCAGAAAGGGCAGGCAGTCAGTGCAGGAATCCCCTGTGGTTGTCCCCCTCTCGAACAGATATACCCCTTTGGATACTGTCGGGGGGATAGCCTATCAGGGGAAAACAGCAGCAGCCAGAGCAGTGGCACCACGGCTGGCTCTGATGTTCAGAAGGGAGGGTCAAAGCGCAGAAGAGTAATAGTAATAGGGGACTCTATAGTCAGGGGCACAGATAGGCGCTTCTGTGGACGTGAAAGAGACTCCAGGATGGTATGTTGCCTCCCTGGTGCCAGGGTCCAGGATGTCTCCGAACGGGTAGAGGGAATCCTGAAGGGGGAGGGCAAACAGGCAGAGGTCGTTGTACATATTGGTACTAACGACATAGGCAGGAAGGGGCATGAGGTCCTGCAGCAGGAGTTCAGGGAGCTAGGCAGAAAGTTAAAAGACAGGACCTCGAGGGTTGTAATCTCGGGATTACTCCCTGTGCCACGTGCCAGTGAGGCTAGAAATAGGAAGATAGAGCAGACAAACACGTGGCTAAACAGCTGGTGTAGGAGGGAGGGTTTCCGTTTTCTGGACCACTGGGAGCTCTTCCGGGGCAGGTGTGACCTGTATAAGATGGACGGGTTGCATCTAAACCGGAGAGGCATAAATATCCTGGCCGCGAGGTTTGCTAGTGTCACACGGGAGGGTTTAAACTAGTATGGCGGGGGGTGGGCACGGGAGCAATAGGTCAGAAGGTGAGAGCATTGAGGGAGAACTAGGGAATAGGGACAGTGTGGCTCTGAGGCAGAGCAGACGGGGAGAAGTTGCTGAACACAGCGGGTCTGGTGGCCTGAAGTGCATATGTTTTAATGCAAGGAGCATTACGGGTAAGGCAGATGAACTTAGAGCTTGGATTACTACTTGGAACTATGATGTTGTTGCCATTACAGAGACCTGGTTGAGGGAAGGGCAGGATTGGCAGCTAAACGTTCCAGGATTTAGATGTTTCAGACGGGATAGAGGGGGATGTAAAAGGGGAGGCGGAGTTGCGCTACTTGTTCGGGAGAATATCACAGCTATACTGCGAGAGGACACCTCAGAGGGCAGTGAGGCTATATGGGTAGAGATCAGGAATAAGAAGGGTGCAGTCACAATGTTGGGGGTATACTACAGGCCTCCCAACAGCCAGCGGGAGATAGAGGAGCAGATGGGTAGACAGATTTTGGAAAAGAGTAAAACAACAGGGTTGTGGTGATGGGAGACTTCAACTTCCCCAATATTGACTGGGACTCACTTAGTGCCAGGGGCTTAGACGGGGCGGAGTTTGTAAGGAGCATCCAGGAGGGCTTCTTAAAACAATATGTAAACAGTCCAACTAGGGAAGGGGTGGTACTGGACCTGGTATTGGGGAATGAGCCCGGCCAGGTGGTAGATGTTTCAGTAGGGGAGCATTTCGGTAACAGTGACCACAATTCAGTAAGTTTTAAAGTACTGGTGGACAAGGATAAGAGTGGTCCGAGGATGAATGTGCTAAATTGGGGGAAGGCTAATTATAACAATATTAGGCGGGAACTGAAGAACATAGATTGGGGGCGGATGTTTGAGGGCAAATCAACATCTGACATGTGGGAGGCTTTCAAGTGTCAGTTGAAAGGAATACAGGACAGGCATGTTCCTGTGAGGAAGAAAGATAAATACGGCAATTTTCGGGAACCTTGGATGACGAGTGATATTGTAGGCCTCGTCAAAAAGAAAAGGGAGGCATTTGTCAGGGCTAAAAGGCTGGGAACAGACGAAGCCTGTGTGGCATATAAGGAAAGTAGGAAGGAACTTATGCAAGGAGTCAGGAGGGCTAGAAGGGGTCATGAAAAGTCATTGGCAAATAGGGTTAAGGAAAATCCCAAGGCTTTTTACACGTACATAAAAAGCAAAAGGGTAGCCAGGGAAAGGGTTGGCCCACTGAAGGATAGGCAAGGGAATCTATGTGTGGAGCCAGAGGAAATGGGCGAGGTACTAAATGAATACTTTGCATCAGTATTCACCAAAGAGAAGGAATTGGTAGATGTTGAGTCTGGAGAAGGGAGTGTAGATAGCCTGGGTCACATTGTGATCCAAAAAGACGAGGTGTTGGGTGTCTTAAAAAATATTAAGGTAGATAAGTCCCCAGGGCCTGATGGGATCTACCCCAGAATACTGAAGGAGGCTGGAGAGGAAATTGCTGAGGCCTTGACAGAAATCTTTGGATCCTCGCTGTCTTCAGGGGATGTCCCGGAGGACTGGAGAATAGCCAATGTTGTTCCTCTGTTTAAGAAGGGTAGCAAGGATAATCCCGGGAACTACAGGCCGGTGAGCCTTACTTCAGTGGTAGGGAAATTACTGGAGAGAATTCTTCGAGACAGGATCTACTCCCATTTGGAAGCAAATGGACGTATTAGTGAGAGGCAGCACGGTTTTGTGAAGGGGAGGTCGTGTCTCACTAACTTGATAGAGTTTTTCGAGGAGGTCACTAAGATGATTGATGCAGGTAGGGCAGTAGATGTTGTCTATATGGACTTCAGTAAGGCCTTTGACAAGGTCCCTCATGGTAGACTAGTACAAAAGGTGAAGTCACACGGGATCAGGGGTGAACTGGCAAGGTGGATACAGAACTGGCTAGGCCATAGAAGGCAGAGGGTAGCAATGGAGGGATGCTTTTCTAATTGGAGGGCTGTGACCAGTGGTGTTCCACAGGGATCAGTGTTGGGACCTTTGCTGTTTGTAGTATATATAAATGATTTGGAGGAAAATCTAACTGGTCTGATTAGTAAGTTTGCAGACGACACAAAGGTTAGTGGAATTGCGGATAGCGATGAGGACTGTCTGAGGATACAGCAGGATTTAGATTGTCTGGAGACTTGGGCGGAGAGATGGCAGATGTAGTTTAATCCGGACAAATGTGAGGTAATGCATTTTGGAAGGGCTAATGCAGGTAGGGAATATACAGTGAATGGTAGAACCCTCAAGAGTATTGAAAGTCAAAGAGATCTAGGAGTACAGGTCCACAGGTCATTGAAAGGGGCAACACAGGTGGAGAAGGTAGTCAAGAAGGCATACGGCATGCTTGCCTTCATTGGCCGGGGCATTGAGTATAAGAATTGGCAAGTCATGTTGCAGCTGTATAGAACCTTAGTTAGGCCACACTTGGAGTATAGTGTTCAATTCTGGTCGCCACACTACCAGAAGGATGTGGAGGCTTTAGAGAGGGTGCAGAAGAGATTTACCAGAATGTTGCCTGGTATGGAGGGCATAAGCTATGAGGAGCGATTGAATAAACTCGGTTTGTTCTCACTGGAACGAAGGAGGTTGAGGGGCGACCTGATAGAGGTATACAAAATTATGAGGGGCATAGACAGAGTGGATAGTCAGAGGCTTTTCCCCAGGGTAGAGGGGTCAATTACTAGGGGGCATAGGTTTAAGGTGAGAGGGGCAAGGTTTAGAGTAGATGTACGAGGCAAGTTTTTTACGCAGAGGGTAGTGGGTGCCTGGAACTCACTACCGGAGGAGGTAGTGGAAGCAGGGACGATAGGGACATTTAAGGGGCATCTTGACAAATATATGAATAGGATGGGAATAGAAGGATACGGACCCAGGAAGTGTAGAAGATTGTAGTTTAGTCGGGCAGTATGGTCGGCACGGGCTTGGAGGGCCGAAGGGCCTGTTCCTGTGCTGTACATTTCTTTGTTCTTTGTTCTTGTTCTTTGAATTGGCCAATGATAAATTGCCCTTAATGTCCAAATTGCCCTTGGTGTTGGGTGGCGGTGTTGAGTTTGGGTAGGGTGCTCTTTCCAAGAGCCGGTGCAACTCAAAGGGCCGAATGGCCTCCTTCTGCACTGTAAATTCAATGATAATCTATGATTAATCTAGAACAAAGGTTCGGCACAACATCGTGGGCCGAAGGGCCTGTTCTGTGCTGTATTTTTCTATGTTCTATGTTCTATATTTCAAGTCTCTTGAGATAAATGACAACATTGCATTTGCTTTCTTAATTACGGTCTCAACCTGCAAGTTTACCTTTAGAGAACCCTGGACTAGGACTCCCAAGTCCCTTTGCACTTCAGCATTATGAATTTCGTCACTGTTTAGAAAATAGTTCATGCCTCTATTCTTTTTTCATCAGCCATTTCTTGGACCACTCTCCTAAACTGTCTAAATCTTTCTGCAGCCTCCCCACCTCCTCAATACTACCTGCCCCATCACCTATCTTTGTATCATCGGCAAACTTAGCCAGAATGCGTCCAGTCCCGCCATCTAGATCGTTAATATTTAAAGAGAACAGCTGTGGCCCCAACACTGAACTCTGCGGGACACCACTCGTCAACGGTTGCCATTCCGAAAAATAACCTTTTATCCCAACTCTCTGCCTTCTGCCTGACAGCCAATCATCAATCCATATTAGTACCTTGCCTCGAATACCATGGGCCCTTATTTTACTCAGCAGTCTCCCATGAGGCACCTTATCAAAGGCCTTTTGGAAGTCAAGATAGATAACATCCATTGGCTCTCCTTGGTCTCACCTATTTGTTATCTCTTCAAAGAACTCTAACAGGTTTGTCAGGCATGACCTCCCCTTACTAAATCCATGCTGACTTGTGCTAATCCGACCCTGCACTTCCAAGAATTCAGAAATCTCATCCTTAACAATGGATTCTAGAATCTTGCCAACAACTGAGGTTAGGCTAATTGGCCTATAATTTTCCACCTTTTTCCTTGTTCCCTTCTTGAACAGGGGGGTTACAACAGCGATTTTCCAATCCTCTGGGACTTTCCCTGACTCCAGTAACTTTTGAAAGATCATAACTAACGCCTCCACTATTTCCTCAGCTATCTCCTTTAGAACTCTAGGATGTAGTCCATCTGGGCCCAGAGATTTATCAATTTTTAGACCTCTTAGTTTCTCTAGCACTTTCTCCTTTGTGATGGCTACCATATTCAACTCTGCCCCCTGACTCTCCTGAATTGTTGGGATATTACTTGTGTCTTCTACTGTGAAGACTGACGCGAAGTACTTATTTAGTTCCTCAGCTATTTCCTTGTCTCCCATCACTAGATTACCAGCGTCATTTTGGAGCGGCCCAAAGTCTACTTTTGCCTCCCGTTTGTTTTTAATGTATTTAAAGAAACTTTTACTATCATTCCTAATGTTACTGGCTAGCCTACCTTCATATTTGATCCTCTCTTTCCTTATTTCTCTCTTTGTTATCCTCTGTTTGTTTTTGTCGCCTTCCCAATCTTCTGACTTCCCACTACTCTTTGCCACATTATAGGCTTTCTCTTTTGCTTTGATGCATTCTCTAACTTCCTTTGTCAGCCATGGCTGCCTAATCCCCCCTCTGATAACCTTTCTTTTCTTTGAGATGAACCTCTGTACTGTGTCCTCAATTACTCCCAGAAACTCCTGCCATTGCTGTTCTACTGTCTTTCCCACTAGGCTCTACTCCCAGTCGATTTTCATCAGTTCCTCCCTCATGCCCCTGTAGTTACCTTTATTTAACTGTAACACCTTTACATCTGATTCTACCTTCTTTCTTTCAAATTGCAGACTGAATTCTACCATATTATGATCACTGCCTCCTCAGTGTTCCCTTACTTTAAGATCTTTAATCAAGTCTGGCACATTATCATAGATTATCATAGAATTTACAGTGCAGAAGGAGGCCATTCGGCCCATCGGGTCTGCACCGGTTCTTGGAAAGAGCACCCTACCCAAGGTCAACACCTCCACCCTATCCCCATAACCCAGTAACCCCACCCAACACTAAGGGCAATTTTGCACTAAGGGCAATTTATCATGGCCAATTCACCTAACCTGCACATCTTTGGACTGTGGGAGGAAACCGGAGCACCCGGAGGAAACCCGCGCACACACGGGGAGGATGTGCAGACTCCGCACAGACAGTGACCCAAGCCGGAATCGAACCTGGGACCCTGAGCTGTGAAGCAATTGTGCTATGCACAATGCTACCGTGCTGCCCTTTACGTAACACTAAGTACCACGACATCTTCGAGGGCTCCCGTACACCTACAAGATTTTATTAAAACCGAATGCCACGCCTGTGGTGCACGCACCTCACAGGGTCCCAGCACCCCTGAAGGACCGCCTCAAACAGCAGCTGCAGGACCTCCAGAACCAAGGAGTGATTTCCAAAGTCACGGAACCGACCAACTGGGTCAGTTCCATGGTATGTGTAAAAAAGCCTTCTGGCGGATTGAGAATTTGCATTGATCCCAAGGATCTAAATCGCAATATTATGAGGGAGCACTATCCAATTCCCAAGGGTGATGAGCTCCCATGTGAGATGGCTCGCGCCAAGCTCTTTACCAAACTCGACGCCTCAAAAGGATTCTGGCAAATCCAGCTCGATAAATCCAGCAGGAAACTCTGCACATTTAACACCCCCTTTGGCAGATATTGTTACAACAGGATGCCGTTTGGGATCATACCTGCATCAGAAGATGATGGAAGGCATTGAAGGTGTTCGCGTCTATGTCGATGACATAATCATTTGGTCCAGCACCCCACGGAGCAAGTTAGTCGCCTCCAGCACGTATTCAGATGTATACATGAGCATGGCCTCCGCCTCAACGGGGCCAAATGCTCTTTTGGTCAGACGGAACTCAAGTTCCTCAGGGACCACATCTCCCAATTGGGTGTGCAGCCAGATGCGGACAAGATAGCTGCCATCACAGCTATGAAAACACCAGAGGACAAGAAGGCGGTCCTCCGATTTCTGGGCATGGTCAATTTTTTAGGGAAATTCATCCCTAACCTCACCTCTCATACCACGGCTCTCAGGAACCTGGTCAGGAAGACGACAGACGTCCAATGGCTCCCTGCCCACGAGCGCGAATGGAGAGAACTCAAAACAAAACTGACCACGGCCCCGGTCTTAGCTTTCTTTGATCCAGCAAAGGAGACCAAAATTTTGACCGATGCCAGTCAATCCGGCATTGGGGCAGTTCTCCTTCAACTTGATGAGGCCTCATCAAGGGCCCCCATTGCATATGCGTCATGTGCGATGACCCCCACGGAACAGCGCTACGCGCAGACAGGAAAGGAGTGCCTGGGCCTTCTGACCGGTGTGGTTAATTTTCACGATTATGTCTACGGACTTTCTCAATTCACCATCGAGACCGACCATCGCCCACTGGTCAATATAATACAGAAAGACTTGAACGACATGATGCCTCGCCTCCAGCGTATTCTTCTCAAGCTCTGGCGATACGACTTCCAGCTGGTATACACCCCAGCAAAGACCTCATCATTGCTGATGCTCTCTCCAGGGCAATCAACACTCCATGTGACCCAGCGGGATTTGTCTGCCACGTTGACGCCCATGTGGCATTCGCGGCCTCCAATCTACCTGCCTCGGATGAACGCCTCGTCCAAATTCGCCATGAGGCGGTGGTTGACTGCTTGTTACAGCGTGACATGCGCCACTTAACGGACAGGTGGCTCAAGGGCCAATGCCCTCAGTTCTATAATGTCAGAGATGATCTGGCGGGAGTAGACGAGGTTCTTCTAAAACTGGACCGCATTGTCATCCCGCGTAGCATGCGCCAGCTTGTCCTGGAACAACTACACGAGGGCCACCTTGGCGTGGAAAAGTGCCGCCGATGGGCCCGAGAGGCAATGTACTGGCCCGGCATTAATGAGGACATAGCCAACACAGTGCTCAACTGCCCCACTTGTCAGCGCTTCCTGCCGGCCCAACCACGTGAGACCCTGCAGCCCCATGAGTTGGTCACGTCACCATCGACCAAGGAGGGCATCGACCTGTTCAACGCGCTGGGTAGAGAGTATGTCCTGATCGTGGACTACTTTTCGAATTACCCGGAGGTGATACGGTTGCACGACCTCACCTCGTCTGCAGTCATTCGTGCATGTAAAGAAACCTTTGCTCGACACGGCATCCCGCTCACGGTTATGTCGGACAATGGCCCCTGCTTCGACAGCCAAGAATGGTCCAGCTCTGCCAGGCGGTACAATTTTTGCCCATGTGACGTCCAGTCCCCTGTACCCCCAATCCAACGGCAATGTGGAGAAGGGAGTACATATAGTCAAACGGCTCCTATGCAAGGCTGCCGATGCTGGGTCCGATTTCGACCTTGCCTTGCTGGCCTATCGCTCCCCCCCCACTGTCCACTGGCCTGTCGCCAGCCCAGTTACTCATGGGTTGCACTCTGAGGACGACGGTACCGTCCATCCATGTCCCAGACCTCAACCACGTTCCGGTTCTTCGCCAGATGCAGCTGTCTCGTGCACAGCACAAGGCGGCTCATGACACCCGTGCAGCTGATCTCCCTGCTCTGGCTCCAGGTGACAACGTCCGCGTCCATCTTCCGGATGGTGGCTGGTCTGCAACCGCTGTTGTCCTTCGGCAGGTGGCCCCCCGTTCGTTCCTCGTTCGTCTACCGGATGGCTCTATTCTGCGCCGCAATCGATGCGCCCTTCGTCTCATTCCACGCTCGCCACATGATCCTCCACTGTCGCCTCGCCCTCCTGCTGACCCTGCCACGGACTATGCAGAGATCCCTGTCATTCTGATCCCCCTGACTTTGACGCAGTCCAGCCCGCTCCTGAACCGGCGGCTCTCGACTCACTCTTGAGGTGGTCAACCAGAATTTGTCGCCCACCTCAGAGACTAAGTTTATGAACTTTGCGAACTTATGGACTCTCTGAATTGTTCTGTTGCTTTGTTTGATCGTTTCCCTGGTGTGTATATAGTGTTGATCTCGTTATTCTTGTTGCATACTGCTTCTCTGCACCAGCCACCTTCCCATGTAAATAGCTTAGTTCTCATGTACGTAGTCCTGTAAATGTCTTCGCACCCCACACGTAGTTAAGAACATCCTCACCATACATTATATATTGCCACACACATACATTCTTTTATAAAAGGGGATGTCATAATATACACCAGTATATCATGGTGCAGACACACACACTGATGGACACACAGCAAGACCAATCAACACACACAACACTGCAGCCAATCACCAGTTAGAGCACACTCACTATATAGACGGGGCATCAGAGTTCCCGCTCATTCGGGATGCAGCCTCTTAGAAGGACAGAGCTTACAGCTTACAGCACAGATCTTCACCATGTGCTGAGTGCATAGACTGGTTAGGACAGGCATAGGTCTTTAGTTTAATCTAACATCATGTTAACCCACAGTGAAAGTATGTTCAACAGTTTCTAACTTAATAAAATAATGTTGCACTATTTTAAGTGTTGGTGGCCTGTATGTGTTCCATGGATCCAGAGCACCCAACACATCACCCTCCATCCCCCTCAACCACACCCCCTCAGGCTGCTATCTAATCATACATGTCGTCTTGCGTCTTACAGGACCTGCCAGACATGGGGCCGGTCCATCCGGAGTCCACAGCCAGAGCCGGTGCCCCCCAGACAGCCGAGCACTGAGGGGGAGAGCAGCCCCCACACCTCGCCCAAGATTCAGAACACCCCGGAGCTCGGGTCGGGGAATGACACGGACTTTCCGTCACAACTGTCACCTACACCCTCCATCATCCCAGAGACTATCACCTTGGTTGGGCACATTAGTGAAGAGGCTCCTGGGACACTTTCTGGTGCGCACCACACATTGCTTCCGGTACAGCAGGTGGCGGTAGGAGCAGCCGAGGGGCCGGACGGATGGAGGGCAGACCAGCACCAGGAACCAGCTGCCGTGCAGACTGGTCCCGGACTTCTGGAAGATCCAGTCCCAGCCACAGTGCAGGTGCAGTCAGAGTGCCAGGAATGACGGCGGGCATCCAGCAGGCGCAGGTAGAGGAGTCCATCCGTGTGCAGGAGCAGGGGGTGATGCCGGTCATGCATGCCACCCAGGCTGACACTGCATAGGTGGCGTCCAAGGTGGAGGCATTGGGGGCGAAGGTTTTGACTATGGAGTGGGTGATCAGTGGGTGCACAGCAAGATGGCCGCTCTAACGGCAGTCGGTGACTGGGCACCTCCCCAGTCCCGTGGGGGGTTACCCCTGCTTCTCGGCTTGTCCCCCTCTCCTCAAACGGCCCTGGCATGGGGCCCCCAACCCCAGCCAGCACGGCCAGTGTCTTCACAGCCCGCAGTAACTTCACGCCATTTCCTCCCTCCTCTCTCGCTCCGCAGCCACAACATCAGGTTCACGACTTTTGAGAGCACAAGTGAACCATGCCATCGAGAACTCAGCCCATCGGAGGCAGTGACTCTCGGAGGTCCCGGTGTTAGGGTATCTGGCCCGCTTATGATATGCCAACTGTACTTTTACCCCGCGCGGCGAGCAATGCTTTACATCATTTTTGGGGTTCCGGAGAATTCCGATTTGGCGTCAAACCAGTGCCTACCGCGATTTTGGCTGTTCTGCGCCCAATCACATTTTGCAATTTCGGTGTCAGAAAACGGAGAATCCCCTGGGTGGGATTCTTTGATCTTGAGGCTAAGTGTTGGCTCCATTGTAAACGCCGTTACGTTTCCCAACGGCGTCAACATGGCCTCAGGATCAGCAATTCTGGCCCCTACAGGGGGCCAGCACGGCACTGGAGCGACCCACGCCGCTCCAGCTGCTGATCCCGGCATCAACTGGGCGACGCGGAATCTGCGTATGCGCAGTGGCTTCCTTCTCTGCGACGGCCCCGATGCAAATTGGCGTAGTGCTATAGGGGCCGGCGCGGAAGAAAGGAGGCCCCCAGCCCGAGAGGCCAGCCCGCTGATCGGTGGGCCCCGATCGCAGGCCAGGATACAGCGGAGGCCCCCCCCACAGGCTGCTCCTGGACCCTTCCACGCCGAGGTTCGCCGGCTAAGAGCAGTTTGAACGGCGCCAGCGGGACTCGGGTTTTTCGGTACGGCCGCTTGGCCCATCCCGGGCGGAGAATTGCCGGGGGAGCCCCGTATAGTGGGCCCGGCCGGCGCCGCGCCGACAGCGCCGCGCCTATGGCGCCGATTCTCCGGCTCCCGGCATCGGGGCGGCATGGTCGTGCCGGTCGTGGCAATTCTCCGGCCCGGCCCTGTGTTGAGAGAATCCCGCCCCCTGCATTGAATGCTCTGCAGAGTATATCTCTTAGTGATTAACCCCTTGTCAATGCCCTGCAGTGAATGCCCGACAGCGAATGTCGCACTGAGGTTGGCAGGACAGCATGACTTCACTGCTACACCTCGTTGATATATATATGGAGTAATGTACAGGGAGCCTGTGTAATATTTTTACCTGTTCCTGAGCCCTGAGCCCTGAGCAGAGTACCCACGACAGACAGCTTGCCAGGTACAGCTGATAGGAAGCTAGTGAGACCATTGAAAGTAAGTGCCCATAATATCCCTTGATGGGGTCAGTGGGAACAACAATGTTCCTTTAAACCAACACACACACCCCAAACCCTGGCTATCAGATCCTCAGATCAGTTCCTCCCTGCCCTGTGCCTCACTTTGCTGCTGGCTGCCTTCTTGTGCTGCTGAACAGAGTCCTCTAGGCCGCCCAATCTGTGTTGCCAAAATTGAAAGCAGCTGACCGCATTTCCACCACAAGTCAAAATCAACCATTTGAAATGTCAATCCTGTGAAGCACCATTCTGCCTTGGTTGACTAAGCTTCACAGTATGAAGAAGGCATTGATATGAGGTGCCCATCTATCCTTCAGGCAAGTGTGGGATCAGGGAGAACAGATACCTATTAAATATCACAACATGACGTGGCCACATACTATGATTTCATAATTTTGCTGCTTCCTTAGTTACTCTTCTTTATAATAATCATTTTTATAATAATCTTTATTGTCACAAGTAGGCTTGCATTAACACTGCAATGAAGTTACTGTGAAAATCCCCGAGTCGCCACACTCCGGCACCTGTTCGGGTACATGAAGGGAGAATTCAGAATGTCCAATTCACCTAACAACACGTCTGTCAGGATTTGTGGGAGGAAACCGGAGCACCCGGAGGAAACCTACTCAGACACGGGGAGAACGTGCAGACTCCACAAAGCCAGTGTCCCAAGCCAGGAATTGAAGCTGGGACCTTGGAGCTGTGAAGCAACAGTGCTACCCATTGTGCTATCATGCTGCCCCCTTTAGTGGTAACAATGCTGTCATTTGTTCTGTTTATGAGTTCGGTTTGACAGCACTTTATTGTGGAAATGGAGTGGGATAAGTACACGCCTGAGGCCACAGTTACTGTGCGAGACATCTTGTTCATCTGACCTTGAGAGTCACTGCGAATGGAAACTGGACTTGCAGAAAGGACACTAATTGGCCAATTATCCGCCACAATTCTGCTTGAGAAAATGCCAGTTATCAGGCATTTAACATGTCTGTTGGTTCCACATCTTCCAACGAATTAGTTTTCCAATGCTTGATCTTGCCTATATTTCCTTTGCTGAGGGAAAGCCTTGGCTGAGTGGGAGCATTGCCACTTCTGAGTTAGAAGGTGCAGGGCTTGATCCCTGCTCTGGCGTGTCCCAGCCAGTGAAGACCAGAGCACAGACTCTAAATTCTGGTTAGACATCCAATCGGATACTGCAATCTGTTTGGAGCTATTGGCCTTCCTATTACTTCAGCCCTAGGTTTGCTAGCCAAAGTCTCAAAAGTCCTGAGACACTTCCCTCAGAGAGTGGCCTTACCTTCATGGGAGAAGCACTTGCTGCCTTCTCTCATAGCTGCTCATCTTCGAGACACCTCACCAGTGTCCTTGCTGGTGCCAGTCAGCCAACAGGTCTAAAGTGAAGCAGCTCACATCAAGATGCTGCAGTCTTAGTCTGGCACACTTAAGCTCAGTGATATTCGAAGTCATCCTCCAAGGCCACCTGTAGTGTTCCCAATCGAAACTCGGAAGTCTTACGCTTGCTCAACTGTAACTATTGGGAAAGGTGGGATTGAATAACAAAACAAGTGACACCATGAGTACAAAGCAGGCTTATCTGTCACATTAAAAGGTAAGTGAAAATGGTGGGTCGTAAAGGTCAGCTGGCGTGGGCCATGAAGGTCGGCCGGTGTGGGTCCCGAAGGATGGCCAATTGGAAAAAAGTTTGAAAAACACTGCTATAAAGTAATGTTTGTTGATCCAAGATGTTCCAGGCTCCAATCATTGGAGACCCGACTTCTGACCCAAAATGCCCATCAAGACCCCATGGACATCCCAACATGCTGATTTAGTGAGGGAAAAGATTGAAATTTTGAATTTCCAATGAGCATTCCCCAACTCCCTGCCCAGACCCAACTCCTGCCAGCGAGAACAAAAGCCAAGCGTGCGGGGGGAGCTCCGGGGTTAGGCCCCTTGGGATGTTGACGTGGGACTTCGAGATTTTGACACCCTTTACTGACCTTTTTTCGGAGCAAATATCTGGGGTACTCCCTGGACATTGCCATGTCTCCAAGTGGCCACTTTCTGGATTGTTGGTAAACTTTTCAGACTGAACCGGGTGTTAGTGAGTTTCAAGTTGGGCACTGCTTTGTTGCATTTGAATCAACTTTGTGGACTTTTGTGACTTACTAATGGTCCCTAGCCAGCTGGGCAGGTTATAACAGTTCTGTAGAGGGAGCTCCCTCACTCTTCTGCCATGTCCTGTATCATAGAACATAGCACATAGAACGATACAGCGCAGTACAGGCCCTTCGGCCCACGATGTTGCACCGAAACAAAAGCCATCTAACCTACACTATGCCATTATCATCCATATGTTTATCCAATAAACTTTTAAATGCCCTCAATGTTGGCGAGTTCACTACTGTAGCAGGTAGGGCATTCCACGGCCTCACTACTCTTTGCATAAAGAACCTACCTCTGACCTCTGTCCTATATCTATTACCCCTCAGTTTAAAGCTATGTCCCCTCATGCCAGCCATTTCCATCCGCGGGAGAAGGCTCTCACTGTCCACCCTATCCAACCCCCTGATCATTTTGTATGCCTCTATTAAGTCTCCTCTTAACCTTCTTCTCTCCAACGAAAACAACCTCAAGTCCATCAGCATTTCCTCATAAGATTTCAGTGTGTCCTTTTCCAGTGGTCTGTGCTGCTCATTTGGACGCCATTCTACCGATGTGGGGCCACTGGGTGGGGGGTTGGCGGTGGTCTGTGTTGCTCATCGGGCACCTTTCTGCCGATGTGGGGCTGCCATCGGGGTAGGACGTTGGTGTGTCCTTTCCCGGTGGTCTGTGCTGCTCGTTGGGCACCTATCTGCCGTTGGGGACAGGGGTGGTTGTGTGTGTGTGCTGGTGGTTATTGTATTTGGTAAATGTTTTGGGCATGTTATTGTTCTTTTTCTATGCTGTTTCTGCATGTTGCTGTATTGTTAAGTTATTACTAGACTTAAAATATGTTGTAAGGGGAGATTCCTCTCTCTTCTGACATGTCCTGTATCGGTGTTCCTTTTTGGGTGGTTTCCACCGATGTGGGGCTGCCGTTGGGGCAGGGCGTCAGTGTGTCCTTTTCCAGTGGTCTGTGCTCGTCATTTGGGGCGCCTTTCTACAGATGTGGGGCCAGCTGGGCAGGGGATGAGGGGGAGAAAAGTGGCCGTTTGCTGGCTTTGTAGCCAGTGGCCTGGAACTGTTATTTTGACTTGAACTGGGGCCCCTTTGTGGGAGAGGAGGGGTTTTCCCACTCTCTCTCTCACACTGTGCCCTACGTTGGTGTGTTCTTTCCCGGTGGTCTGTGCTGCTCGTTGGAGCATCTTTCCGCCAATGTGGGGCTGCCATCGGGGACAGTGGGTGGTTGTGTGTGTGTACTGAAGTTTTTTGGACCTTGTGAATGCTTTTGATATGTCACTGTTAAGTTGTTAATAAACCAAAATTCTACTCACTAAGTGGAAGTGCTGCTGCTGCTCCTACTGACCCTGACCTTGCCATTCCTGCTGACCCTGACCTTGCCATTCCTGCTGACCCTGACCTTGCCATTCCTGCTGATTCTGATCCTGTTGATCTCTCTCTTTCATAATACTGACTGAAGGCACAGGGAAGGAGGAAGGTAGGAAGGAAGGGAGGAGGAACAACAGGCCCTTGCTGCCTACAACAGGGGAGGGAAAGAAGAGGGAGTACTGTCTTTGTACCCCATCTCCCTTCCCTGCTTCCTTTTCCTAGGCCTAACTGCCTGGGCCCAACTAGGCTCCTTCCTGGGCTGGAGGCCTCCTCTCTCTCTCTGTCCTCCCACTCAGTCATCCCAGGTGGGAGTGGGACACTCAGAGGCCTGCTGAGGTTAACATAGAACATAGAACATAGTAAAATACAGCACAGAACCGGCTCTTCGGCCCACGATGTTGTGCCGAACCTTTGTCCTAGATTATCATAGAATTTACAGTGCAGAAGGAGGCCATTCGGCCCATTGAGTCTGCACCGGCTCTTGGAAAGACCACCCTACCCAAGGTCAACGCCTCCACCCAACTCTAAGGGCAATTTTGCACACTAAGGGCAATTTATCATGGCCAATCCACCTAACCTGCACATCTTTGGACTGTGGGAGAAAACCGGAGCACCCGGAGGAAACCCACGCACACACGGGGAGGATGTGCAGACTCCGCACAGACAGTGACCCAAACCGGAATCGAAACTGGGACCCTGGAGCTGTGAAGCAATTGTGCTATCCACAATGCTACCGTGCTGCCCTTAAGAACAACTTAATCTACACTATATCATTCTACCGTAATCCATGTACCTATCCAATAGGTGCTTGAAGGTCCCTAATGTTTCCGACTCAACTACTTCCACAGGCAGTGCATTCCATGCCCCCACTACTCTCTGGGTAAAGAACCTACCTCTGACATCCCCCCTATATCTCCCACCATTCACCTTAAATTTATGTCCCCTTGTAATGGTTTGTTACACCCGGGGGAAAAGTCTCTGACTGTCTAATCTATCTATTCCCCTGATCATCTTATAAACCTCTATCAAGTCGCCCCTCATCCTTCTCCGTTCTAATGAGAAAAGGCCTAGTACCCTCAACCTTTCCTCGTAAGACCTACTCTCCATTCCAGGAAACATCCTGGTAAATCTCCTTTGCACCTTTTCCAAAGCTTCCACATCCTTCCTAAAATGAGGCGACCAGAACTGTACACAGTACTCCAAATGTGGCCTTACCAAAGTTTTGTACAGCTGCATCATCACCTCACGGCTCTTAAATTCAATCCCTCTGTTAATGAATACTAGCACACCATAGGCCTTCTTCACAGCTCTATCCACTTGAGTGGCAACTTTCAAAGATGTATGAAAATAGACCCCAAGATCTCTCTGCTCCTCCACATTGCCAAGAACTCTACCGTTAACCCTGTATTCCGCATTCATTTTTGTCCTTCCAAAATGGACAACCTCACACTTTTCAGGGTTAAACTCCATCTGCCACTTCTCAGCCCAGCTCTGCATCCTATCTATGTGAAGGCTCTGCTGTGCCCTCGGTCCTCCCACCCCAATACCTGAGGTGGGAATGGGACTCCTGGTGGGTCTTCCCGGGCCGAAGACCCTGCCCTGCCCTCGGTCCTCCCACCCCGGTGCCTGAGGTGGTAGTGGGACTCCTGGTGGGCCCTCCTGGGCCAAAGATCCTGCCCCACCCATAGTCCTCCCATCCGCCAGCCTAGGTGGGAGTGGGACCCCTCGAGGACTTTTGTTGGGGCCCCTCCAGGGCCGAAGATCGCCGTTCACCTTCCTACCATCTATGACGGGTGTGGGGCAGCTTGGGACATTGTTGGGCCCCTCCTGGGCTGAAGACTCACCCCCACAACACCTCACCCCTCCCCCACCCAAGACACTGTCGCGCTGGGGTGGGCATGGCCAGTACCTGGAAGGTGTCTTCCACCCCACCAGTGGGGGTGGCAGCCTCCAAATTTTCGGGGTCAATGAACATGAGGAGCACATCATCAGCGTAAGCCGAGAGGACTGCCATGATGCCCGGCCCGTGCATAACCAGCCCCGACAACTTCCAGGCTGTGTACCCTGCCGCGTCTTCTGTTAGGGTCAACTGGGCTAAATTTACCGGACTCTTGGTCGGTCCATGGCAGATGGATCCCTCCCAGAGGAGCTCAGTCCCTTCAGCTGGAGCAGGACAAACATCCTTTACTTGGGAGTCCATCTTTGCCCGGCGGAGGAAGCCTGGCCGGTGAACGGGCAGGAGCTGGAGGCCAAGGTCACCGCTCGCCTGGGACCCTGGACTGAACTGCTCCAAATGCTGTCCTACAGGTGTTGAGTTCTCGTCATAAACCATGTTGTGGTACTAGCTGGTCACTTTGACCCCCTCCCCCTGACGTTGTCACATGCATCCAGACGATTTTGCTCCGGTTCTTCTGGGACAAAGGATTTCTCAGCGTCGCTGTGGAGGGCGGTCAGGAGCTGCTATGCCTTCACACACAGATCGTGACTTTCCGCCTTCGGATTTTGCTGTGATACCTCACAATGGTGTGCCCGAGGCGACATATTTCTCCCGCCAGAGTGCAGCTCCTGTTCGTTGACCACCACGGTCTTTGGAATACGTTGCTGGCGCCGCCCATCTTGTACCAGGACCTTCTCAAAGTCTGGAGCATGGTTGCCACGTGCCACAGATCTCCCCATCAGGAATAGTGGCTTTCGTGAGGGAACAGCTGCTCAGGAATCCGCACCTCCGCCAATATCTATTCCGGTGGCTGGTGGAGCAGAGGGCTGTGGCTGCCGGAGTGACCAGGATTAGGGACGTGCTGGGTGGTGGAGGAGTGGGCTGGATGACACCCTATGAGCTCGGCCAGCGTGGAACGGTGTCCGTCCAGCTCGTGACCGAACCATCTAAGGCCTCAAAATGGTCGTGCTCGGCCCCGAGGGCACACTCGGTCTCAAAGCGGCATAGGTGTGCAGTGACATCCTGCCTGAGCGGACCCTGCTCGGACGGAATTTCACATTGGTCTCAAGCCCCAGAACCCCTCCCAGGCGCCGATACCCAACAACCCTAGATGCCTCACGGAATTAACCTCGGTGCCTTTTCGCACAGGTTTCCTGTACGGCCTGCTGCTGCACACCTTCCGCCTCCTTGTCCTCGCCTGCTGACCGGACATGCCTCGTTAACGTCCAGTGGCGGAGCTCCCCGCTGGAGGTCCCTCTCCCTTTGCCCTGGCCATGGAGGCTACCAGCTACCCCACACTTGGAGACCTGGGGTGGAGGGTGATGCACGCAGCAGTGCCGTGCAATCAGCGTCTGCACCACTTCACATACTCACAAATGACTTGCCAATTTTGTGGCTTGGTGGAGTCCGTGCACCATGTTTACATTGTGTGTCCTAGGTTGCACTCCCTTTTTGGTTTCTTGACAACGTTGTTGTTGAGGTTTTGTCCCACGCTCCTGATCTACATGCAGAGGGGGAGGGGAAGCTGCTCCTGGACCTGGCCTGGCCTGGCCAAATTTGCCATAAACAGGTCCAGGCAACGGGCGATCGAGGAGGTTGACCAACCTGACTGTCTGCCCCTCTTTCGCGGCCGGGTGTGTCTGGAAAGGGAGCATGCGGTGTCCACGGGCACACTTGAGGCCTTCCATGCTCGGTGGCTACAGTGCTCACTGCTTTGTCGACCCCAATTTTCACATCTTGGTTTGATATTTTTTAAGTTTCCGTTTCCTCTTTATTCCTTTTGGGCTGGGCTCCATTTGTCCTTTGGGAGAAGCTCCTTTTAATTTGTTCACCAGTTAACTTGTCTTCTAATTAGTTGATTGGGCCCTACAAAACATACCCAATAGTCCCGAGCCTTTTGGCTCAGATGAGTGTGAGGTCAGGTGTAATGCCTGGATCTGGTATGTCTCTCTCGTGGGGACCATGAATTGGATTCAATTTGAATTGTTTTTGGAGCAGGTAAGTGTCATGATATTCAAGTGAACATCACAGCACATACACACATACATAATGATAGACAGAGCAACGGACCAATTAGCACACATAACACGACAGCCAATCACAGACAAGAGCATACACAGTACAAATCAAGGAACACAACACTTCCTGGGCAGTCCATCAGGAGACGGCACAGGGCAAGGACCTCAAAGCCTGACACTCTCACAGTCACCACGTGCTGAGTACCAAGTTTGTTATATAAATAGTTTAAAGGAATAAAACTGCGTTATACCAATCGCAACCATGTTGGCTCGTCTGTATCTCAGAACACCCAACACTTCAGTAAGGATCTGGATTAGGGGTTTGCCCCTGTCCACACTCCGAGCTCTGGCTTTGGAACTCTGATAAAGTAATTTTTAAAAAATTAATAATCAGGCAGGTTATAACAGTCACAATATTGGTTAAAGAAGCAGGTGCAGCTGTGAGGAGGGATAATATACTGGAGGAGCATCAAATGAGGCCACCTGCATTGAAATGAAGAACAAAATGGCTACTTAACCAGCTAGTACCGGCGCCATGTGGAACACAATTGATTCCAATGAGAAATGGTGCCGGATTCGCTGGTTCCATGATTGACACCCAGGAGGCTGACAAGCTGCAGCTGCATGTACACACTTCACTCCCCACACACACCATCCCCGCCAACAAGATTCACCAAAGCATAAATGGAGACCCTCCTGGACGCCAGTGGAGGAGAGGCTTTTGACCCTGCACCCCGGCCCGGGAAGGAGCTGCCAGTCGCCTTGCCTGGGCGCTGGTGGCAGAGGCGGTTAGCGCTGTGGGCAACATCGTCCAGACCAGCCAACAGTGCCGAAAGAAACTGCACAAACTTCTCAGGGTGGCCAGGGTGAGTAGGCAGCACTGTACCCCTGGCGCTAACCTCGTCCCACATGCCCGTAACCCTACCCCCCACAACCCGGAGGGCGGCCGGACCCCCACTTTGCACCACATCCGGTACCCATACCAGCTGCCATGGCCAGGTGTCCTGGCCACGGAGGCCACCAGCTACCCAACCTCTGGGCTGCATGTGTCGGACAGTCTAACACTGACATTCCCCATTTGTGCCTCCCTCCCCCACCCCAGGAGAAGACCACCCATAACCGCCGGGAGCAGAAGGAAACTGGAGGGGGACCACCAGACCTGCGGCTCCTCACCATGGCTGAGCAGAGGGCCCTGGATGTGATCGGTTGCCCAGAGGAAAGGGAGGTCGCCGGGGTAGAGATTGGCCATGGGCAAGGAAGTGAGAGCCTTCTGAGTTGCGGTTCTCCATGTCATGTGTGTGTGTGTCAAGACCCCCCCCCCAACAGTACCCCCTCACTACCCTCACTCTCACCCTCACCTCCACACCAACTCCTTCACCATCCCCTCACCTCCACCCTCCCACCCACGCCACTATCACCCTCATCCTCACTACCCCCACACCACCGTCACTGCCCCCTCACGTACACCCTCACTCCAACCCTCACCCCCACACCACCCGCACCCCCACCACTCCCCCCCCCTCCCCCTCCCCCCCACCACCACCTTGACCTGCGGTCCAATCATATGCCTTGTCTTCTGTCTTGCAGGGCCTGCTGGTGATGGCGCAGGTCCATCCACGCCAAGCCAGTGCCACACCCGGAGACCCCCTATGAGCCGAGCACTGATGAGGAGAGCAACTTCGTTGGCAGCCCTTGATTGAAACTCAGATCACCCCGGAGCTCGAGTTGGAGGATGATACAGATTTCCCATCACAGCTGTCTCCTACACCCTCCACCATCCCAGAGACACTCAACTCGGTTGGGCATGTTAGTGAAGAGGCTCCTGGGTTGCCATCTGGTGCTCACCACACACATGCTCAAGATTCGTGGCGTTCCAAGACAGTAAAACTGGCGCGCACCTGGACCGATTGAGCTACTGTTATAGGTGGAGGTGGGAATTCCCGATGGGGCGGACGGTTGGAATGCGGGCCGATCCCAGCGACTGGCTGCCGTCCAGATGGGTTTCGGGCTTCTGACAGTCCCATCGATTGTGGAGATGCAGTCGCAGAGCCAGGGACTACATGAGGGGCTGTCGGCGAGCATCCAGCATCTGCAGGTGCTGTTGGAGGAATCCAACCACATGCAGGAGCAGGATGTGGTGCCAACAATGCGTGCCATGCAGGAGCAGGATGTGGTGCCAACAATGCGTGCCATGCAGGAGCAGGACGTGGTGCCAACAATGTGTGCCATGCAGGAGCAGGATGTGGTGCCAACAATGCGTGCCATGCAGGAACAGGATGTGGTGCCAACAATGCGTGCCATGCAGGAGCAGGATGTGGTGCCAACAATGCGTGCCATGCAGGAGCAGGACGTGGTGCCAACAATGTGTGCCATGCAGGAGCAGGGTGTGATGCCAACAATGCGTGCCATGCAGGAGCAGGATGTGGTGCCAACAATGCGTGCCATGCAGGAGCAGGATGTGGTGCCAACAATGCGTGCCATGCAGGAGTAGGTCGCATATTTGGTGGCTCCCGCTGAGAACGGACCTTTGGACCTTGTCCCCGATTTTTTCTTGGATTTTATTTGATAAATTGATAGTGGACGCGACCGTGAGGATGATTCCCACACCAGTGAATGGATACGCGGACCAGGAGTGCTCGCAAAGGAAGAAATAGGCGAACAGAGAAGGCCTGGGTTGAATCTGCAGCGGGAAAAGGCATGGCGGACGAGCGGAGTTCTGGCTCGACGACCCAGCGGTCGACGGAGCAGTTGATGCAGTTTATACAAGAGGGCTTCGCCAAACAGAAACAGGAATGCTTGGACCCGATTAGGGAATCGATTGCTCGGCTGGAGCAGAGATTGGATGCTCAAGGTCAGGCGATCCAGAAAGCGGAGAAGGCACTGACCGAGCACGAGAACACTAAACAGCAATGGAGGTGGAGATGGGGATGCTGAGAGACCAGCAGAAAAGGCTCCAGGAGAAGGTGGAGGATCGAGAGAATAGGTCCGGCCGGCAGAACATGAGGATCATTGGTCTCCCAGAGGGATCCGAAGAAGCGGTTGCAGGGGCATATATAACGGGTATGCTCGAGAAGCTAATGGGCGATGTGACGTTTACCCGATCCTTGGAGGTGGACAGGGCGCACAGAGCACTAGCGAAGAAGCCGCGTGTAGGTGACCCCCCCGAGGGTGACGGTGGTGAGATTGCACAGGTACCTGGATAAGAGCGTATTCTACGGTGGGCCAAGCAGACAAGGAGCTGTAAGTGGGAGAACAGCATCCTGCGCAATTACCAAGACCTGAGCGCAGACGTAGCCAGAAGAAGAGCGGGATTCAACCAAGTAGAGATAACCCTTTTCAAGAAGAAGGTGAAGTTTGAGCTGCTGTATCGGCCCGTCTTTGGGTCACCTATGAGGAGCAACACTTCTATTTTGAGTCGCCTGTGGAAGCGATGGACTTTGCCAGAAGGAAAGGACTGGAAGTGGACTGAGGTGTTGAACTTTGCTGCGGCGTTCATGTTAAAAATACTTCTGTTTTTGCACTATATTTGTAATGCCTTCTGTATCGATCCTGGAGCCACCGCGTATATTTTTGTAAATTAAAGTTTGCATTTGTACTGGTGGGGGATGGAGGTACGAATTTGTGATTTGGGGTTTTTCTTTTCTTTTTGTTTCTTTCGGTTAACTGGGTTGGGAAAGTTTTCTCTCGCATATCGGCATGGGCTTGGATGGCCGAAGGGCCTGTTCCTGTGCTGTACTTTTCTTTGTTCATATGTGTGCCCGAGCGGGGGAGGGGGGGAACAATAGGTGGGAAAATGTTTGGTGCCATGGGCGGGGGCTACCAAGCTAGCTGAGCAGGCTGGCTCACGGAAGCGCAGTGGGGGGTGAGCAGATGTTATGCTTGTTGAAGGGAATTGTTTTTACTGTACTGTTACTCTGGATGGAAATTGTCCCATTGGGCAGACACAGCATGGGTTCATAAAGGGCAGGTCGTGCCTGACTGATTTAGTGGAATTTTTTGAGGACATTACCAGTGCGGTAGATAATGGGGAGCCAATAGATGTGGTATATCTGGATTTCCAGAATGCCTTTGACAAGGTGCCACACAAAAGGTTGCTGCATAAGATAAAGATGCATGGCATTAAGGGGAAAGTAGTAGCATGGATAGAGGATTGGTTAATTAATAGAAAGCAAAGAGGGGGATTAATGGATCTTTCTCTGGTTGGCAATCAGTAGCTAGTGGTGTCCTTCAGGGATCAGTTTTGGGCCCACAATTGTTCACAATTTACATAAATGATTTGGAGTTGGGGACCAAGGGCAATGTGTCCAAGTTTGCAGATGATACTAAGATGAGTGGTAAAGCAAAAAGTGCAGAAGATACTGGAAGTCTGCAGAGGGATTTGGATAGGTTAAGTGAATGGGCTAGGGTATGGCAGAGGGAATACAATGTTGACAAATGTGAGGTTATCCATTTTGGTAGGAATAACAGCAAAAGGGATTATTATTTAAATGATAAAATATTAAAACATGCCGCTGTGCAGAGAGACCTGGGTGTGCTCGTGCATGAGTCGCAAAAAGTTAGTTTACAGTTGCAAAGGTGATTAAGAAGGTGAATGGAATTTTGTCCTTCATTGCTAAAGGGATGGAGTTTAAGACTAGGGAGGTTATGCTGCAATTGTATAAGGTGTTCGTGAGGCCACACCTGGAGTATTGTGTTCAGTTTTGGTCTCCTTACCTGAGAAAGGATGTACTGGCGCTGGAGGGTGTGCAGAGGAGATTCACTAGGTTAATCCCAGAGCTGAAGGGGTTGGATCACGAGGAGAGGATGAGTAGACTGGGACTGTACTCGTTGGAATTTAGGAGGATGAGGGGGGATCTTATAGAAACATATAAAATTATGAAGGGAATAGATAGGATAGATGCGGGCAGGTTGTTTCCACTGGCGGGTGGAAGCAGAACTAGGGGGCATAGCCTCAAAATAAGGGGAAGTAGATTTAGGACTGAGTTTAGGAGGAACTTCCTCACCCAAAGGGTTGTGAATCTAGGAATTCCTTGCCCAGTGAAGCAGTTGAGGCTCCTTCATTAAATGTTTTTAAGATAAAGATAGATAGTTTTTTAAAGAGTAAAGGGATTATGGGTTATGGTGTTCGGGCCGGAAAGTGAGCTGAGTCCACAAAAAATCAGCCATCATCTCATTGAATGGCGGAGCAGGCTCGGGGGGCCAGATGGCCCAGAGTTTTCTGGAGTTTTTGGGAGTTCAGTGCCGGGAGCGGCCACAGGGAGCAAGTGCTGCTGGGAGAGGTAAGTGCTGTTTAAAAAGTTCCTTACCTTGCAGGTCAGCCGTTAGTTTCGGGAGTTCAGTGCCGGGAGCGGCCACAGGGAGCAAGTGCTGCTGGGAGAGGTAAGTGCTGTTTAAAAAGTTTCTTACCTTGCAGGTCAGCCGTTAGTTTCGGGAGTTCAGTGCCGGGAGCAGGCCTATTGGCTGACTGTAAATCAGGAAGGATACAAAAGGTGTGGCTGAAGTGCCTTTAGAAACGGAGTGCTGGAAGCAAACAGAGTGTATCTGAGTTTGGGTAAGGCTGACTTCGGGTAAGAGGTGAGTTAGGGCTGTGTTTTTTGGAGTTTGGTGTTTGGGGTTGAGTTTCCAAAAAAAAAACAATTAATTAAGTAAATTAATTAACTAGTTAAGGGAATTTGGTGCTCATCTAAAGGAGGTGCAGAGAAGCAGACCTGTGAGGGAGTCTCGGGAGCAATTACATCACAGCCAGCAGGTAAGTGATTGGCTTGTGACTGGTAAGTGATTTTTCTTTTCTCTCTTTGACTTTCTCTTAGCTGTGTAGTGTAGTTCAAATTTAACTTCAGGTTTAAGTCATGGCAGGAGAGATCGGACCCGTGTCATGCTCCTCTTGTGAGATGTGGCAATTCAGGGACCCTTCTGGTGTCCCTGACTCCTTCATCTGCAAGAAGTGTGTCCAACTGCAGCTCCTGTTAGACCACTTGACGGCTCTGGAGCTGCGGATGGATTCACTTTGGAGCATCCGCGATGCTGAGGAAGTTGTGGATAGCACATTCAGTGAGTTGGTCACACCGAAGATTAAAATTACTGAGGCAGATAGGGAATGGGTGACCAACAGACAGAGGAAGAGTAGGAAGGCAGTGCAGGGATCCCCTGCGGTCATCTCCCTCCAAAACAGATTTACCGTTTTGGAAACTGTTGGGGGAGATGGCTCACCAGGGGAAGGTGGCAGCAGCCAGGTTCATGGCACGTTGGCTGGCTCTGCTGCACAGAAGGTCGGGAAAAAGAGTGGCAGAGTTATAGTGATAGGGGATTCAATTGTAAGGGGAACGAGAATCCAGGTTGGTATGTTGCCTCCCTGGTGCAAGGGTCAAGGATGTCTCGGAGCGGCTGCAGGGCATTCTGGAGGGAGAGGGTGAACAGCCAGCTGTCGTGGTGCATATAGGCACCAACGATATAGGTAAAAAAACGGGATGAGGTCCTACAAGCTGAATTTAGGGAGTTAGGAGTTAAACTAAAAAGTAGGACCTCAAAGGTAGTAATCTCAGGATTGCTACCAGTGCCACGTGATAGTCAGAGTAGGAATGACAGGATAGCTAGGATGAATACGTGGCTTGAGAGATGGTGCAAGAGGGAGGGTTTCAAATTCCTGGGACATTGGAACCGGTTCTGGGGGAGGTGGGACCTGTACAAATCGGACGGTCTGCATCTGAGTGGGACCGGAACCAATGTTCTCAGGGGTGTGTTTGCCAGTGCAGTTGGGGAGGGTTTAAACTAATGTGGCAGGGGGATGGGAACCGATGTAGGAAGTCAGTGGGGACGGAAACAAAAGACAGGAAGGGAGAGTGTGTAAAACATGACCAGAGAAAGCAGGGCAGAGAGCAAGGAAAGTCTACATTAAACTGCATTTATTTCAATGCATGGGGCCTGACGGGCAAAGCGGATGAACTCAGGGCATGGATGGGCACATGGGACTGGGATATTATAGCTATGACTGAAATATGGCTAAGGGAGGGGCAGGACTGGCAGCTCAATGTTCCGGGGTACAGATGCTATAGAAAGGATAGAACAGGAGGTAAGAGAGGAGGGGGAGTGGCGTTTTTGATTAGGGAGAACATCACGGCAGTACTTAGAGGGGATATATCCTAGGGTTCGCCCAATGAGTCTATGTGGATGGAACTGAAAAATAAGAAGGGAGAGATCACCTTGGTAGAACTGTACTACAGGCCCCCAAATAGTCAGCGGGAAATTGAGGAGCAAATATGTCAGGAGATTACAGATAGCTGCAAGAAAAATAGGGTGGTAATAGTAGGGGACTTTAACTTTCCCAACATTGACTGGGACAGCCATAGCATTAGGGGCTTGGATGGAGGGAAATTTGTTGAGTGTATTCAGGAGGAATTTCTCATTCAGTATGTGGATGGACCGACTAGAGAGGGGGCACAACTTGACCTCGTCTTGGGAAATAAGGAAGGGCAAGTGACAGAAGTGTTAGTGAGGTATCACTTTGGGACAAGTGACCATAACTCCATTAGTTTTAAGATAGCTATGGAGAATGATAGGCCTGGCCCAAGAGTTAAAATTCTTAATTGGGGCAAGGCCAATTTTGATGGTATCAGACAAGAACTTTCAGAGGTAGATTGGGGCTGACTGTTGGCAGGCAAAGGGACGGCTGGTAAATGGGAGGCTTTTAAAAATGTGTTAACCAGGGTGCAGGGTAAGCACATTCCCTTTAGAGTGAAGGGCAAGGCTGGTAGAAGTAGGGAACCCTGGATGACTCGAGATACTGAGACTCTGGTCAAAAAGAAGAAGGAGGCATATGACGTACATAAACAACTGGGATCAAGTGGATCCCTTGAAGAGTATTGAGATTGTCGAAATAGAGTTAAGAGGGAAATCAGGAGGGCAAAAAGGGGACATGAAATTGCTTTGGCAAATAATGCAAAGGAGAATCCAAAGAGCTTCTACAGATACATAAAGGGAAAAAGAGTAACTAGGGACAGAGTAGGGCCTCTTAAGGATCAACAAGGACATCTATGTGCAGAGCCACAAGAGTTGGGTGAGATCCTGAATGAATATTTCTCATCGGTATTCACGGTGGAGAAAGGCATGGATGTTAGGAAACTAAGGGAAATAAATAGTGATGTCTTGAGAAGTGTGCATATTACAGAGGAGGAGGTGCTGGAAGTCTTAAAGCGCATCAAGGTAGATAAATCCCCGGGACCTGATGAAATGTATCCCAGGATGTTGTGGGAGGCTAGGGAGGAAATTGCGGGTCCCCTAACCGAGATATTTGAATAATCGGCAGCCACAGGTGAGGTGCCTGAAGATTGGAGAGTGGCGAATGTTGTGCCCTTGTTTAAGAAGGGCAGCAGGGAAAAGCCTGGGAATTACAGACCGGTGAGCCTAACGTCTGTAGTAGGTAAATTGCTAGAAGGTATTCTGAGAGACAGGATCTACAAGCATTTAGAGAGGCAAGGACTGATTCGGGGCAGTCAGCATGGCTTTGTGCGTGGAAAATCATATCTCACAAATTTGATTGAGTTTTTTGAGGGGGTGACCAAGAAGGTAGATGAGGGCAGTGCAGTAGACGTTGTCTACATGGACTTTAGCAAAGCCTTTGACAAGGTACCGCATGGTAGGTTGTAGAAGGTTAAAGCTCACGGGATCCAGGGTGAGGTTGTCAATTGGATTCAAAATTGGCTGGACGACAGAAGAGGGTGGTTGTAGAGGGTTGTTTTTCAAACTGGAGGCCTGTGACCAGTGGTGTGCCTCAGGGATCGGTGCTGGGTCCACTGTTATTTGTGATTTATATTAATGATTTGGATGAGAATTTAGGAGGCATGGTTAGTAAGTTTGCAGATGACACCAAGATTGGTGGCACAGTGGATAGTGAAGAAGGTTATCTAGGATTGCAACGGGATCTTGATCAATTAGGCCAGTGGGCCGACGAATGGCAGGTGGAGTTTAATTTAGATAAATGTGAGGTGATGCATTTTGGCAGATCGAATCAGGCCAGGACCTACTCAGTTAATGGTATGGCGTTGGGGAGAGTTATAGAACAAAGAGATCTAGGAGTACAGGTTCATAGCTCCTTGAAGATGGAGTCGCAGGTGGACAGGGTGGTGAAGAAGGCATTCGGCATGCTTGGTTTCATTGGTCAGAACATTGAATACAGGAGTTGGGACGTCTTGTTGAAGTTGTACAAGACATTGGTACGGCCACACTTGGAATACTGTGTGCAGTTCTGGTCACCCTATTATAGAAAGGATATTATTAAACTAGAAAGAGTGCAGAAAAGATTTACTAGGATGTTACCGGGACTTGATGGTTTGAGTTATAAGGAGAGGCTGGATAGACTGGGACTTTTTTCCCTGGAGCGTAGGAGGCTTAGGGGTGATCTTATAGAGGTGTATAAAATAATGAGAGGCATAGATGAGGTAGATAGTCAACATCTTTTCCCAAAGGTACGGGAGTCTAAAACTAGAGGGCATCGGTTTAAGGTGAGAGGGGGGAGATTCAGAAGGGCCCAGAGGGGCAATTTCTTCACTCAGAGGGTAGTGAGTGTCTGGAATGTGCTGCCAGAGGTAGTAGTAGAGGCGGGTACAATTGTGTCTTTTAAAAAGCATTTAGATAGTTACATGGGTAAGGTGGGTATAGAGGGTTATGGGCCAAGTGCGGGCAACTGGGACTAGCTTAATGGTAAAAACTGGGCGGCATGGACTGGTTGGGCCGAAGGGCCTGTTTCCATGCTGTAAACTTCTATGATTCTATGATTCTATGGCCTACTCCTAGTTCTTAAGTTCTTGTTTTCTTATGTTACTGGGATGGGGAGGGGGGTGGAATTGCTCTGCTGACAGGGGAGGGACTGTTGCTGGGGGACAAAAGGGAGGTCAGGGACAGAGGCTGCCTGGGGGCAGGTTTGTGGATTCGCGGGGCGCGAGCTGGAGACTGGCCTAAGAAAGGTGATGGCTGATCGGTGGGGGGTGGGCGGGGGGCGGGGGGGGATGTTGAGAAGCCCCCTGACCAGGCTGATCACGTGGAACGTTAGAGGGCTAAATGGGCCGATTAAGAGGGCACGCGTGTTGGCGCACTTGAGGGGATTGAAGGCAGATGTGGCAGTGTTACAGGAGACACATCTTTGGGTAATCGATCAGACGAGACTAAGGCAGGGATGGGTCGGGTAGGTATTTCATTCAGGGCTGGACTCTAAGACTAGAGAGGTCGCGATCCTGATTAATGAGCGAGTGTCATTCGAGATGGGAAGAATATTTGCGGATGTGGGAGGTCAAAGAACAAAGAAAAATTATAGCACAGGAACAGGCCCTTCGGCCCTCCAAGTCTGCGCCGATCCAGATCCTCTATCTAAAACTGTTGCCTATTTTCTAAGGATCTGTATCCCTCTGCTCCCTGCCCATTCATGTATATGTCTAGATACATTTTAAATGACGCTATCGTGCCCGCCTCTACCACCTCCGCCGGCAATGCGTTCCAGGCACCCACCACCCGCTGCATAAAGAACTTTCCACGTATATCTCCCTGAAACTTTTCCCCTCTCACCTTGAACTCGTGACCCCTAGTAATTGAATCCCCCACTCTGGGAAAAGCTTCTTGCTATCCACCCTGTGATGATTTTGTCTTGCTATCCACCTCTCATGATTTTGTGGACCTCAATGAGGTCCCCCCTCAACCATCGTCTTTCCAATGAAAATAATCCTAATCTACTCAACCTCTCTTCATAGCTAGTGCCCACCATACCAGGCAACATCCTGGTGAACCTCCTCTGCACCCTCTCCAAAGCATCCACATCCTTTTGGTAATGTGGGGCGGCCAGAACTGTACGCAGTATTCCAAATGTGGCCAAACCAAAGTCTTATACAACTATTCCAAATGTGGCCGAAACAAATTCTTATACAACTACTCCAAATATGGCCGAAACAAATTCTTATACAACTATTCCAAATGTGGCCGAAACAAATTCTTATACAACTACTCCAAATGTGGCCGAAACAAATTCTTATACAACTACTCCAAATGTGGCCGAAACAAATTCTTATACAACTATTCCAAATTTGGCTGAACCAAAGTCTTTTACAACTACTCCAAATGTGGCCAAAACAAAGTCTTATACAACTATTCCAAATGCGGCCGAACCAAAGTCTTATACAACTATGGTCAGTACAACATGGTTAGTGGGAAGCTGGAAGGGCTGCCGGTGGTACTCGTGAATGTCTACGCGCCTAACTGGGATGATGCAGAGTTTATTAGGAGGATGTTGGGGATGATCCCGGACCTGGACTTGCATAAGTTGGTCATGGGGGGGGGGACTTCAACACAGTCATTGACCCAAGGCTAGACCGGTCGAGCTCAAGGACAGGTAGGGTGCCAGCAATGGCAAAGGAACTAAAGGGGTTTATGGAGCAGATGGGGGGAGTGGACCCATGGAGGCTTGGACGGCCGAGAGTGAAGGAGTTTCCTTTCTACTCACACGTAAATAAAGTGTACTCCCGGATCGACTTTGTCATCTTGAACAGGGGGTAGTGGACACTGAGTATTCAGCGATCATGATCTCGGATGATGTCTGCACTGGGTGGACTTACAGGTGAGCAAGGAGTGTGGCCAGCGCCCGCATTGGAGATTGGATGTCGGACTGTTCGCGGATGAGGAGGTGTGTGGGCGGGTGAGGAAATGCATCCAGAACTATCTGGAAGTTAATGACACGGGGGAAGTCTCGGCAGCAATGGTCTGGTGGGAAGCGCTGAAGGCGATGGTCAAAGGGGAACTGATTTCGATATGGGCCCACAGGGAGAAGGTAGATAGAGCAGAGACGGATCGACTGATAGGGGAAATACTTCAGGTTGACAGGAGATATGCGGAGACCCCAGAGGCAGGGCTTTTAAGGGAACGACGGAGGCTACGGGCGGAGTTTGGCTTGCTAACTACAGGGAAGGCGGTGGAGCAGCTGAGGAAGGCGAGGGGGGCGATATATGAGTCTGGAGAGAAGGCCAGCAGAATGCTTGCGCACTAGCTCAGAAAGTGGGAGGCAGCCTGGGAGATTGGGAAAGTGAAGGACAGGGATAGGAACCTGGTCCGAGATTCAGCAGGGGTTAACAGGGCTTTCAAGGAGTTTTATAGCAGGCTCTATGAATCGGAACCCCCAGCTGGGCCGGAAGGGATGAGGCAATTCTTAGGGGGGCTGAGGTTCCCGAAGGTGGAGGAAGGGCTGGGGACCCCGATAGGGATTGAAGAAATAGCAGAAGGGCTGAGGGCCATGCAGTTGGGTTAAGCCCCGGAGCCGGACGGGCACCCAGTGGAGTTTTATAAAAAGTTCTCCGGGATATTGGGGTCGCTGTTGATGAGGACATTTAATGAGGCAAGGGAGTGAGGGGGGCTTCCCCCAACGATGTCACAGGCCACTATCTCATTGATCCTGAAGTGGGACAAGGACCCGGTGCTATGCGGGCACTACAGGCCGATCACCCTACTAAATGTAGAAGCCAAACTGTTGGCCAAAGTCTTGTCCTCAAGGATGCGTTCCGGATGTGATTGGGAGGACCTGACGGGATTGTTAAAGGGAGGCAGTTGGCGGCCAACGTTAGAAGACTATTGAATGTTATCATGATGCCCCCAGAGGGTAGGGATGTAGAGGTAGTGGTCGTAATGGACGCAGAGAAGGCCTTTGATCGGGTGGAATGGACCTATCTGTGGGAAGTGCTTGGGTTTGGGTTTGGACAGGGCTTCATCGACTGTGTTAGGCTGCTGAATCAGGTGCCTGTGGCAAGTGTATGGACGAACAGGTTGATATTGGGCTATTTCAGGCTGCACCGAGGGACGAGGCAGGGATGTCCCCTCTCCCCACTGCTGTTTGCGCTGGCCTTAGAACCGCTGACAATTGCGTTGAGAGCCTCAAGGGGCTGGAAGGGGCTGGTCCAGGGAGGGGAGGAACACAGAGTCTTGCTATACGCAGATGACCTGCTCCTATATGTTTCTGACCCACCAGAGGGGATGGGAGAAATTATGAGGATTCTGGGGGAATTTGGCCGGGGTTCAGGTTATAAATTGAACATGGGGAAAGGTGAGATGTTCGCGATCCAGACAAGGGTGCAGGAGAGGCGATTGGGGGAGTTGACGTTTAGGGTGGTGGGGGGAAGCTTTCGGAATCTAGGCATCCAGGGGGCGCGGGAATGGGAACGGCTACATAAGCTAAATTTGACCCGATTGGTGGACCAAATGAAGGAAGAGTTCCGAAGGTGGGACATGCTCCCGCTATTACTGGCTGGGAGGGTACAGACGATGAAAATGATAGTTGTCCTGAGATTCCTGTTTGTTTTTCAGTGCCTCTCCATCTTTATTCCACGGGCCTTTTTTAAACGGGTTATCAAGGTGATCTCTGGCTTTGTATGGGCGGGCAAGACCCCGCGAGTTAAAAAGGGGATGCTGGAGCGCAGCCGAGGGGATGGCGAGTTGGCACTGCTGAACTTCAGCAATTACTTGAACGAAGGAGGTTGAGGGGCGACCTGATAGAGGTATACAAAATTATGAGGGGCATAGACAGAGTGGATAGTCAGAGGCTTTTCCCCAGGGTAGAGGGGTCAATTACTAGGGGGCATAGGTTTAAGGTGAGAGGGGCAAAGTTTAGAGTAGATGTACGAGGCAAGTTTTTTACGCAGAGGGTAGTGGGTGCCTGGAACTCACTACCGGAGGAGGTAGTGGAGGCAGGGACGATAGGGACATTTAAGGGGCATCTTGACAAATATATGAATAGGATGGGAATAGAAGGATACGGACCCAGGAAGTGTAGAAGATTGTAGTTTAGTCGGGCAGTATGGTCGGCACGGGCTTGGAGGGCCGAAGGGCCTGTTCCTGTGCTGTACATTTCTTTGTTCTTTGTTCTTTGTACTATTGGGCGGCAAATATAGCCATGATTAGGAAGTGGGGGGGGGGGGCGGTGTGGGAGTGGGTAGAGGCAGCGTCATGTCAGGGCACGAGTTTGGGGGTCGCCGGCACGGTTCTCCACCAGACCCGTGGTAGTGACGGCCCTGAGAGTCTGGGGACAATGGAGGAAACATGTGGGAGCAGAGGGAGCATCGGTTTGGTCCCCAATCTGTAATAATCGGTTTGCCCCGGGGAGGCTGGATGGAGGGTTTCGGAAATGGCAAAGAGTAGGGATCGAGAGGATGGGAGATCTGTTCATAGAGGGGAGCTTTCCCAGCCTGAGGGAGTTGGAGGAGAAATTTGAACTGAGGGAAGGGAATGAGTTTAGGTTCCTGCAGGCGCGGAACTTCCTATGCAGGCAGGTCTCAACCTTCCTGCTCCTACCACTAAGGGGGATACAGGACAGGGTAGTTTCCAGAGTATGGGTGGGAGAAGGGAAGGTTTCGGACATCTATAAAGAACTCATGGAGTTAGACTGAGGAGCTGAAACACAAATGGGAAGAGGAGTTAGGAGGAGAGATAGAGGATATTCTCTGGGCGGATGATTTGAATAGAGTCAACGTGTCTACATCATGTGCTAGGCTCAGCCTGATACAATTTAAGGTCGGTCACCGGGCACACATGCCAGTGGCCCAGATGAGCAGGTTCTTTAGGATAGAAGACAGGCGTGCAAGGTGTGCGGGAGGACCAGTAAACCATGTTCATATAGAACATAGAACATAGAACAATACAGCGCAGTACAGGCCCTTCGGCCCACGATGTTGCACCGAAACAAAAGCCATCTAACCTACACTATGCCATTATCATCCATATGTTTATCCAATAAACTTTTAAATGCCCTCAATGTTGGCGAGTTCACTACTGTAGCAGGTAGGGCATTCCACGGCCTCACTACTCTTTGCGTAAAGAACCTACCTCTGACCTCTGTCCTATATCTATTACCCCGCAGTTTAAAGTTATGTCCCCTCGTGCCAGCCATATCCATCCGCGGGAGAAGGCTCTCACTGTCCACCCTATCCAACCCCTTGATCATTTTGTATGCCTCTATTAAGTCTCCTCTTAACCTTCTTCTCTCCAACGAAAACAACCTCAAGTCCGTCAGCCTTTCCTCATAAGATTTTCCCTCCATACCAGGCAACATCCTGGTAAATCTCCTCTGCACCCGCTCCAAAGCCTCCACGTCCTTCCTATAATGCGGTGACCAGAACTGTACGCAATACTCCAAATGCGGCCGGACCAGAGTTCTGTACAGCTGCAACATGACCTCCCGACTCCGGAACTCAATCCCTCTACCAATAAAGGCCAACACTCCATAGGCCTTCTTCACAACCCTATCAACCTGGGTGGCAACTTTCAGGGATCTATGTACATGGACACCTAGATCCCTCTGCTCAGCCACACTTTCAAGAACTTTACCATTAGCCAAATATTCCGCATTCCTGTTATTCCTTCCAAAGTGAATCACCTCACACTTCTCTACATTAAACTCCATTTGCCACCTCTCAGCCCAGCTCTGCAGCTTATCTATATCCCTCTGTAACCTGCTACATCCTTCCACACTATCGACAACACCACCGACTTTAGTATCATCTGCAAATTTACTCACCCACCCTTCTGTGCCTTCCTCTAGGTCATTGATAAAAATGACAAACAGCAACGGCCCCAGAACAGATCCTTGTGGTACTCCACTTGTGACTGTACTCCATTCTGAACATTTCCCATCAACCACCACCCTCTGTCTTCTTTCAGCTAGCCAATTTCTGATCCACATCTCTAAATCACCCTTAATCCCCAGCCTCCGTATTTTTTGCAATAGCCTACCGTAGGGAACCTTATCAAACGCTTTGCTGAAATCCATATACACCACATCAACTGCTCTACCCTCGTCTACCTGTTCAGTCACCTTCTCAAAGAAAATGTTCTGGGTATGCCCGAAGCTTAGGGGATTCTGGCAGGGGTTTGCGGACGTCATGTCCAAGATGTAAAAACGAGGGTGGCACCGAGTCCAGAGTTGGCGATTTTCGGAGAGTCGAAAGATCCGGGAATCCAGGAGGCCAAGGAGGCAGACGTTCTGGCCTTTGCCTCCCTGGTAGCCCGGAGACGGATATTATTAGCTGGGAGGGACTCAAAGCCCCCGAAGTCAGAGACCTGGCTTACTGACATGGCGAGCTTTCTCTGTTTGGAGAGGATCAAGTTCGCCTTGAGATGGCCACTGTTAGGGTTCGTCCGGAGGTGGCAGCTGTTCGTCGACTTCTTTAGAGAAAATTAACGGTCAGCAGAGAGGGGTGTTAGTTTAGTTTAGATTAGTGTATAAGAAAGCTGGGACCTGTGAGGGAGGAAGACGGCCTTTGCACTATGTTTATATTTGTATGCACACTGTCTCTTCTGTTATTGTTATAAAACCATAAATACCTCAATAAAATGTGTTTTTAAAAAAATGTGTGCCAGGCAAGCCAATACCGCACGGGTGGCATCCCAGGTGGAGGCATAGGGGGCATCGGGGTTCAGCTATGGATCAGCATGTCCAAGGCCTGGGGCACTCTGTGCAGGCGCTGGCTGAGGCCCAGAGCCACTTGGAAATTGCAGCAGCGCTTCTCAGCATGGCCCAGTCTGACCCTTTCTGTTCAGCCAGACCAGCCCACCCCTCACACCCATCTGACAGAGCTCCAAAGCAGGTTGTAACACCGTGAACAGGTGTTTAATGTGACAACAGATATACAGATTTATGCCCTAGCCCCTATCACTAAACTGTGCCCTGCACCCGTGCCAACTTAACTGGTGTTTAACTTTCTGGCCGTACAAACCTTAACACTATGCCGAGGTAGATCCCCAGACATTACAGCAGAAGTGGAGGTGGCCTGCTGTGATTCCTGGCCAGCGACCTGGGTCTCCGTTGGCAGCAGTCATCTGGGGCCACCGGGGCAAGGATGGGTGCTGCTTGGGTGTCCCTGGTGGCATGGTGCCACCCTGTTTAGCCCGCTGCCCACCAGATGCACCATGGACGGTGGGGGGCGGGAGGCCGAGGTGCTGCGGTGTTCCGACACCTGTCCTGCGGGAGTCACCGGCACGGGCCCTATCACCACCTCCTCCCTCGGAGTGCCCGGTGGCCCTTGGGTTACTCCATGGGACGGGGGTGCGAGTGGAGCTAACCCCTGAGGCTTCCCCGCCACCTTGGCACTGCCAGTCCTGGAGGCCCGCTCTGGTCTCGCCCAGGAGACCCAGGTCGCTGGCCAGGAATCACAGCAGGCCACCTCCACTTCTGCTGTAATGTCTGGGGATCTACCTCGGCATAGTGTTGCTCGTGGCCAGGAGCACCGGGAGTGGACCATCTCCCTCTGGGATTGTGCCACATCATCCATTGACTGGGCCACTACTTTCTGGGTCTCATTAGTCAGCGGCTGCGCTATCTCCCTCTGGAACACTGTTCCACATCGCCCAGCGCCTGGGCAATGCCGTCGACGTTCCCAGCCATGGCCTGCTGTGACTGGACCACCCTCCAAAGCGTCGCTGCGATGTCCAGGTAGCTCCACGGGTGTATAGGGTGGGGTTGGTGCCAGGGGCACAGTGCTGCCTACTCACTCTGGCCACAATGAGGAGGTTGTGCAGTTTTGTCGGGCTGTTTTTTTGCTGATTGCGTTGACATCTCTGCCATCTGCGCCCAGGCACGGTGAATGCCGGCGGCTGGCAGCTTCCTTCCCAGGCCAGTGTACAGAGTCAATGGCCTCTCCAACCCCGTCACACACATCCGTAACCTGACCCCTCCCCTACAACCCAGAGGGGGGGGTGCCGAACCATGTCCCACATACCAGCACCCATATGGGACGCAATGGCCGGGTACTCTGATCACTGACATCTATCCCAGATTTCTGAGGGAGACAAAAGATAAAATCGCTGGGCCTCGCACAGAAATCGTTGTGTCCTCGTTGGCCATAGGTGAGATCCCAGAGGATTGGAGGATAGGCAATGTTATCCCGTTATTTAAGAAGGGTAGCAAGGATAACCCGGGTAATTATATGCCAGTGCACTTGACGTGAGTGATAGCGAAATTGTTGGAAAAGATTCTCAGAGATAGGGGCCGGGATTCTCCGAAATCCCTGCCAAGTGTTGACGCCGACTACAAAACCGGCGCGAGTGACGGCGGCATCAACGTGCCTCCAGGTCCAGTCATTCTCCCCTCCGTCGGGGGCGAAAACGGCGCCGGAGTGCTGTGCGCTGCTCCAGCGCCGGAAGCCGGCTCTACAAGGCCTGCGCGGATCCGAGCATGCGCGCCATGGCCGTCTCTGCACCGGCCCCCGGACAACATGGGGCCCGGTGTGGAGGAACATAGGCACCCCCCTTAATGAGCGCACCGGCCGATCGGCACCCCCCGATCCCCGATCCACAGTGGAGGCCCGATCCACAGTGATCTCCCCCGAGTCGGCTCCCCCCAGCCCTCACCCCCTCCCCCCCCACCAGGACAGCCCTCGCAGCCAGAACACCGAGGTCCCGCCGGTGGGACCATATGTAAACCACGCTGGCGGGACTGGGCGGAACCTGGCAGGCACTCGGCCCGTCGAGCTGAGAATCGCCGCGGGGGCCGCTTTCAACGTCCCCCAAATGGCGCCGGTATGATTGATGCCGATTCTCCGTTCAGCGGAAAATCGGCAGCCCGGCGTCGGAGCGGCGTGGCAGGATTTGTGCGCCCCCCCCCCCCCCCCCCCCCCCCCCACCCCTGCCGATTCTCCAATCCGGCGCAGGCTCGGAGAATCCGGCCAAGATCTATGCACATTTGGGAGTGAATGGTCTTATTAGTGACAGACAGCAGGGTTTTGTACAAGGGGGGTAGATGTCTCACTAATTTAATTGAGTTTTTTGAGGAGGTGACAAAAATGATTGATGATGGAAGAGCAGGTGGATTCAGAACTAGCTTGGCCATAGAAGACAGAAGGCAGCAGTGGAAGGGTGTTTTTCTGAATGGAGGTCTGTAACTAGTGTTTGTTATGGACCAAGGTTCAGAGAACCCCAAAGTGTATCATGGAGTTCACCTGACCCATAACTTTAAATAGATTTTGGTTATAGGGAGCACAAGGGCCCACTTTACAGGTGTGGTGCAACAGCAAGCTAAAGTATGTTTAAACAAATCAATGTTTATTCTATGAATCCAGTTAACAATTTTTAAACACACACAGTAAACATCTTAGCAAACATCAACTCAAATATTCCTCCCAAAGAATACAGGACTCTATAAGTAACCCTTAATCTTTCCTTGCAACATCCATAAGACAAATGACCCTCTTTATTGAAAAACAGCAGGTTTAAATTTTCTACTGAGAGCAGTTATCACTGTTAAATTAGCAAGTGATCTGAAGGCATTCTTTTTATACAGAGAGAGATCAGAATTACACCTTGTTTCTCTGGATGCAGCTTCCAATATGCAAAACGAAACCAAACACACCCTGTAGCTGCCAGCCCAACACAAAAGTAAAGCAGGCAGACTGCCCAGCTTCACCCACACTCTGACATCACTGCAGCATTTGATAAACCCCATTTCTTAAAGGTACTCTCATGTGACATGGTGTTCCGTAGGGATCATTACTGGGACCTCTGCTGTTTGTAATATGTATAAATGACTTGGTAGAAAACGTAGCGGGTGTGATTAGCAAATTTGCCGGTGATACAAAGATTGCAGGAGTTGCAGATAGTGATGAAGATTGTCAGAGAATACAACAGGATATAGATAGGCTACAAAATTGGGAGGAGAAATGGCAGATGGAATTTAAACCGGACAAATGCGAGGTGATGCATTTTGGTAAATCCAATTCAGGTGGGAGCTGCAAAATAAACGGCTTGGAGTGTTGAAGGACCTATTCCTGTGCTGTACTACTTTGTGTTCTTTGTTCCTCCACTGTGTTCAGGAAGGTCTCCAGCTCAGCATCTGTGAACCTTGGGGCCGCTCTCCTCACTGCCATCTTCGTGGCTGGGGTAATGTGTGTGGGGAGAGCGGTGTGTATATGCGGCTGCAGCTTGTCGCCCTCCTGTGTATCAATTGCCAAACTGGTGAAACCGGCAACGTTACGAATTGGAATCAATTGTGTTTCATGGGGCATTGGTACTAGTCCCTTAACAGTAGCTGAGTCGTTCCAGGTGCGGTGCCAGTTTTGTTGTCGTGGAGCTCCACGAATCCTGCACTGGTGTGTAGCCACCTGGATTGGCCACTTCCCGACTTAAAATGGAGAACCACAAAGGCTGCAGGGAAATTCAGCCAACACAGACAAAAACGAGCAAATGCAGAAATCCTGTGTATTGGAACTTGCAAAAAAACAGACAGCACTGAAACCAGTAGCCATCTGCATAGTAATGAGCAATTCCCAGGCAAAATGGAAACATTTCAGGTGAATAAGGCCAAGCCAGACTCCTCGGCGCCAGCAGGAGCCAAGACAAAGGAAGGCCAACGGACATTTAGGGACCGCCCAGCGATCAGGGAACAACTCCAGTATTGGAGAAATCGATCCAAGTGATCGGAACGCAGTCCAATCATTTGGAACCAGCTGCGGGGTCCGCCTCGAAGGGCGGGAAGCCCCTGGGGACTATAAAATAGAGTCCCCAAGTTCAATTTGTCCTTGGCAGGGTCACTCAGCAACGCGAATCAACCCTTGAGAGTGAACTGCCCAAGCTGCCGCATCAACCAAGTAAGTCTCCAGTCAACGCTCGCTACGAGATAGGCGCTCCTAGCTACCAGTCCATACCAGCCTTTGAATCCTGCAGACTCAGATCGAACGAAAGACCATTTGTTCCCCTGACCTGGTGCACCAATTCTGAAGCTAAGAATCGGCCTTTTAGTGATAGAGAATAGTCTACAAAGTAGTGTTTATGCATGAGTAGGATTTACTGTATATAATAAATGTGTTTTGATTTGAACCTTACTAATTGGTGTGTTGAGTTATTGAACCTCGTGGCGGTATCATAAAGATACCTGGCGATTCTAGAGCAAAGGTTATAGAAACTGAGCAAATTAAGCAAAGATACAACGGCAACACTTAAGAGCCAACCAAAGGTTAGCAACATTTACTGGCGACATCCTGACGGGACCCGACTTAGAAGTTGCTTAACCACTCCGGGAGAACCCAAAAATTTGAATTAGAAATCCAATTGGGAACAGAAAAACCACAAGTGTTCAAGCAGTTCTGATCAATCCTCATAATTCGGAAGTGTGTTAATGCATGCGTAACTAACAGGGCTATAAGGTAAAACTGATAGATTTTTGTTGCAAAAAACTATCGGGAGTTTGTATTCCGGAAAATAACGAAAGCCATTCCCGTAATTACAGCACCGCCTTAGTACCCCTCTTTCCAAATTTTAAGAGAAGTATTTAGAGAGGAAAGATGGCAATGCAGGCAATGCAACACCTCATGAACCCTGAAGAATTTGTGGTCGCAGCGACCAGCAGCAGAGAAGGACAGTGTCCCGTTTGGGAAGAGGAAATCAGGAAGTACCTCAAAGGGAAAGGATGGCCTCTTTGGAGCAAATTCTGTGAGAATAAGGAAACAGGACCCGGGAATATAGGACATACTTGGTGGGAGAACCTGTCAGAGATTCATAAGAAAAGCTTGGGAAAAGCTCGCAAGCCGATGGCAATCGTGTCCTGCCTGGCACAATTGCGAGGCACAGAGGAGGTCATTCAGACGCTCCGTAAAGAGATAGAAGGAATACATCGAATGAGCAAGGTCGATGTAAGTGAGGTTGAGAAAGAGAACATAGAGTTGAGAAGGAAGTTAGCAGCAAAGTCGGAGAGGTGGATGATGCCAAGCGGGCACACCAGTCTTGTCTGGCGCATTTAAGCAGCTTCCAGACACAGTATGAAAAGGCCAATCAGGACTCGCAACGTGCAGTCCTGGTAAGAGAGGAAACAGAGAAACAGGTAGAGGCATTGCAAAGGCAGTGTAGCGACAGGAAAGCAGCATTACGAGCACTCCATGCTACCACCACGGAGCACAGACAGAGCTCACTAGATTATGCGAAGTGCAGGAAGCAGATTGCAGAACTGCAGTCTTTGCTTTCAGTTCAAAATGGATTCCACAGCACTTTTGGATCCCAGTTAGATACAGAAGACGGCCCGGATTGGGAAGAATTAAATGAGACCGCGCATAGATATGTTCAGGGAACATGTGCGCAAGGAAAGCCCCAGAAGAGAAAAGCGCCCCAACCCCCCACATCGCAGATAGTTCAGGCACCAATGAATCCAGTAACCACCCACCACACAGTCACATCGGACGGAGATACAGAATTTCTTTATACCACCCCCTTAACCGTGACCCAATTTTGGGACGCATGAGAGAAAATCACACCGTTCCTCCCCACCTCAGACCCCCACCACTTCTTTGCCAGAGTAAAGCAGCAGGCGACCATGTACGGCCTGGATGAGCGTGAGCACGTGAAGCTCACAGTTTTGAGCTTAGACCCTTCGGCCGTAGCAGCACTTCCCGACCCACAGAATGTAGGAGGAGGCACCCTTTCAGAGATGCACGCAGCGATCCTCGATGCGATCGGCTACAACAGAGGTGACCCAGTAGAAGGCCTGAATAAGTGCAGGCAGAAAAAGACGGAACACCCCACAGCGTTTGCTGGACGCCTGTGGATTCACTTTACAGCCGTTTTCGGTAATCTAGACCGCGCCCATTTGTCCCAAGAAGGTATGGCCAAATGGACCCGCACCCTTATCTCCCATGCCACAGAGGCAGGACAAAAAGCCTGTACCAATTATGACCCCTCAGAGGAAGCCCACAATGAGAAATGGGTTTTAAAGAGATTGTCCCGCTGCTGGGAGCAATCTGTCCAAAACAAACATGTAATTAGGAAACCCAAGGAACAGCAGGCACAAGCAGACATCCAAGCGGTGAAAATGCACCAGAACCCCGCATGGGTGAACGAAGGCAGGAACAGCCCCCCACAAAAGCCACAGGAGTGTGACAACTGTGGACAGTTAGGACACTTTGCACGAGAATGCAATGCCACAGAGAGCCCAGCAGGCAGGCACTCTGAATAAGAATAGGACAGAGCCCATACATAGTGTGAGCACCCGTTCAGACCAGACGGACCTGAACGGAATGGACTGACGGTGTTCGGGCTCCCCCAGTTGGATCTGCGACACCCTTTGGGATAGGTCCAGCCGACCAGTAGTTGCAGCAAAGATACGGGGACAGCCCATCGAATTTCTCTGGGACACAGAAAGGTCCCACACCACAATTAATTCCTCCACCATATTCCAGAAAGACACGTGGCCCACTACAGCCACAATCACCCTCAGCGGCTTCACAGGCCACTCACAGCAGGGACACATCACAGCCCCTGTACCCATTCAGATTGCCAATATAATGACAAAGCACCCCATAGTTTTAGTCGATCTACCCCACACAGCAGAACACATTTTGGGAATTGACTTAATGAACTCCCACCACCTTTCATTTGATCCGGTAAACCAATGTGTTTGGAGAATGGCAAAATCCGCAAGAGCCCCCGCAACGCTCACAATAGGTGAATACGCAAACAAGATTAGCGCAGTCGGCGATTTCTGGTTTGACCTGACCATAATTAGCACAGACAAGCAGGTTAGGGCAGTTCTGCAGAAGCACACGACAGCATTCGCGACCCACAAACACGACTGTGGCCGGATGACTGGTTCCGTTCAAATCACAGGACCTGACCCTAGACCCCAAAAGCAATACGGATTGCCCCAAGAGGCAGAGGGAGAAATTTCAAAAGTGATCAACAGCTTATTAGAGCAGGACGTACTCAGATCAGTAGCCTCTACTAATAATGCCCCGATTTGGCCAGTGAGAAAGCCCGATGGATCAAGGCGACTGATTACCGGGAACTCAACAAAGTCACCCCCGCAGCAGCCCCCACGGTAGCCACAAGTCCCGAGACCATGCTCAAACAGGGACTCAACTCACAATACTTTACGGTTTTTGACGTCAGTAACGGATTCTGGTCCATTCCATTGGCAAAAGCGTGCCAATACAAATTTGCCTCCACTTTTAAAAGTCATCAGTACACGTGGACATGCCTTCCACAAGGATTCCACAACTACCCCTCCATTTTCCACCGACAACTGGCAAATGGATTATCAAAATTTTCTCGCCCCGAATGTCTGGTCCAGTATGTGGACGACCTATTACTGCAGACAGACACCAAGGCAGAGCATATCGAGCTTCTGTCCGAACTCCTGGAACTCCTACAGAACATCGGATGCAAAGTAAACCCAAAAAAGGCCCAGATTTTGGAAAACAAAGTGATATATTTGGGTACGATTATCACGCACGGTAAACGCGAGATCGAGCACAAAAGAATTGACTTGATTGGCAAATTGCCCCTTCCCCAGAATGTTTCAGCCCTCCGGGCATTTTTAGGACTGGTTGGCTACTGCCGAAACCATATTGACGGTTTTGCCACGAAAGCAGCACCTCTCTCGGACCTCCTCAAGAAAGGAGCCCCTTGGGAATGGCTTCCACAGGAACAGCACGAACAGCTAAGACCTGGGGCTTATGCCTCCAGACTTTTAGATCCTGTGGGGCAGGGATTTTCAGCCTGTGAAAGGCACCGGCTCGCAGTTTTCTGGGCAGTTCAGTATTTTTCCTACATAACCGGACTAAACCCCATCACAATCCTCATGGAACACCCCCCCACCCAAGCAGCTAGATGGACCCTTCTTTTGCAGGGACGGGGCATCACCGTTAAATGAACCAAGACCCACACTTTCTTAGCCGATAACCTTCAGTACCCAGGCACCCCCCACGAATGTGAAATCATCTCACTGCACCACAACACAGGCCCCTTTATTGCGAAAACACTCCACAGAAAGATAGGTAGTTCACCCCAGAGCCCCCAGCACACAGACATGTGCGCACCTTTAAGGATTTATGTGGGTGGTTCTTCCACAGTATTAGAAGGGAAGCGCATTAGAAGGGATGCAGCATATATGTCGAGGACGCGCAGGGACGCGCCCGAGAAGAGATCTCCTTAAAGCTACCAGGCCACTTAGGCGCGCAGGCGGCAGAACTAGCAGCCGTTGCGTATATTATAGATCACCCAAATTCCTTCCCCAGCCCAGCAGACATATACTCGGACAGCCTCTATGTCTGCAACAGCCTTACAGAATTCCTACCCCTGTGGAAAGCAAGAGGATTAGTTTCCGTGGACGGAAAACCCCTCCCTTCAGCCCCATTGCTCTGCCACATTTTAGAGAAAGCACAGGACAGGACCTTTGGTATTGTTAAAGTTCGCAGCCACCACCGTTCCTCCCCGCCTGGAAATGTAAAAGCCGACGCACTGGCCAAAGCAGGTTCCAGGCATGGATATTTTTGGACAACCCCCTAAAGCGCACCAGTGAATGCAGTTCAGGTCTCGTAAGACTAATATCGAGGATTTAGTGCAGGCTCAGAAGCAGCATGGCAATCTCAGGGAGATTTTGAAAGGACAATTTCCAGTTTTATGTGGTTCCTGAACAGGACAGGAGTCAAACTTATTTGTTTGTTCCATGACAGTCATGGACATCAGGGAATTAATCCCACTACAGCCCACCTCAGGCAGCTCTGTTGGTGGCCAAGTTTAAAAGAAGATGTAATGCACTATGTTGAGAATTGCCTCATCTGTGCCCAGACCGCAAAGAAAGCTCAACTTAGCCACACCCGCCCCATTAATGGCCCCTGGACTAACCTCCAAATCAATTTTATAGGACCATTGCCCCCTTGCAGGAATGGTTACAAGGACGTATTAGTCGTCATAGACACTTTTACGAAATGGGTAGAGGCATTCCCATCCAGAACGAACACGGCAAAGACCACAGCCAAGATCTTAACCCACCACATCTTTACGAGATGGGGACTCCCCCGCAGCATTGAATACGACCAAGGTTCCCATTTTACGGGACGTGTCATGAAGAACGTCCTCACGGTATTTGGCATTACCCAAAAATTCCACATCGCATACCACCCCCAGTCAAGTGGTATCGTGGGGCGCATGAATCAGACCCTAAAAGCCACCCTCAGAAAAATGGTCCAACAAACCAAAACCACTTGGGATTCAGTCCTCCCTTTTGCGCTGATGTTTTTGAGAAATACTATTTCAACATCCACAGGTTACACCCCACACACTCTCATGACCGGACGCCCCATGAAAGGCACAGAATTTTTATAAGGATTGGACTTGACCAGCCCCGAAGCGACGGCCCTCACACACGAGAACGCAGTGAAACAGTTAGTGGAAAATTTAAAAAATGGCTCAGCTAGCAGCCGCAGTAAGATTAGGCACAAGGAAGAAACAGAGCAAGGCCTGTTTCGACAAGACAGTGCATGTGACTGAGTTTGAGGTAGGACAGCAGGTCATACTCTCAATTTACAACCCCAGCACATTCCTGTCACCTAAATATTCGTGTCTGTACTCCATTGCGGACAAAATAAGCCCCTCCGTCTATAAAATTAAGTACCCCAACGGAAAGACTGCGTGGTTCCATATTAACCAGCTGAAGGCATATGGCCCACAATCCAACCACGCACATCACGTCATGCTCGACGCAGCAGACCACACCCCGCCCACAGCCAACATATCCCTACCCTCCCCCAATACGCCCACCACATCCACGGACTCGCCCTCGACTCCACCCCCGACCTCTAGACTCCGCCCCGGAATGCCCACAGACAGCAGCAGCAGCAGCGACAGCGACTGTGGCTCAGACAACAGCCACAGCACGCCTCCCTACTATCCCCATGCAACAGGACTCACACCCAGTGAATCTGACCACGATTCGAGTGATCCCTTCCTCATCACATTCCTCAACAAACCCCACCAAAGACCACCGCCCTACGATGACGATTCCATCCCCACAGAACTAGACACCGCCTTATGGCACCGCGATAATTCATACAGGCTCGTCCGGAACGACGAGATGGACCCCAAATCGCACCATGCAGCCCTATCAGCCCTTATACATTCCAGAGTATGGCATCCGGGAGAAGATGACGACTTTGAGTCTGACTCCCAAAGCGAGAACCCCTTTGCGACTCTGTTCGCAACCAATAACTGAGGTGTCCAGATGATGTTTTAAAAGGAACCGCTTGGGAGAAACGGTGTCCTTTCTGATGGAACCTGCAGCATGTTGTTTAATGTTGTTTGTTACTGTTATTGTTATGTGTTGTATGTAAGATCTGAATTTTTTTTTTGCCACGGTCCCACGCCTTATTTCTCTGCCGAAACCTATGAAAACATGCCAGCACGCTCATCGGCAGAAACCGCTGAGAGCTTGCCAGACCCTCGTTCAAAACTGCTCTTCTGGTTCGAAGGAAGAACCTTTACGGCAACCCCCCACGATGACTACATTTTTGACCGTTCTTGCCGGTTGCTCAGGCAGGGCAGAAACAGCATTGGTCTCCGCCCTGCCTGAGGTGCCCACCTCTGGTCAGCTACGCTCGGGTAGAGCACATACGGCATTGGTCGCCGTCCTACCCGGGGATTCCATCCAATTCTTACCTGTCGCGGCCCATACGCACCTCATTTCGGCACTCTTGGTTCAAAAAGTTTTGTTTTGTTTTCCGGCAACCCTTAGGTTGCCATCCCTATGCTATTTACACCCTCAAACATGTGGATGGTATATCGCACAGCCTGCGAGACGGCTCACACTGTTTCAGTATTTTTAAGTGTGCCTTGTCCTGAATATTTGGTTTAAAAACAATAAAAAATGAGGGAGTTACACATGGTGACAAATTGTAAAGGGAAATTGGCACTAAAGGACAGACATACTAACATACGAGATATTAACCAAGATAGTAACAAAAACTATGCTTGATCCCACAGAATTTCAGAAGCCCCAAGGAAAGAAAACAAGAGAAGAGAAAGAAGAAGAACAATGAGGACATCCTCCGTGTTGATCACCACCATTATAATGTGTATTCAGTTGCACGCAAAGGCGACCGCCCCCCCCCCCCCCCCCCCCCCCCCCCCCCCCCCCGGCCGTTAATGATTCACTTCCCCATAGCACCCAGAGCCCAGTAACAGGCAACACCTCACCATCATCATGGTGTGATAAGTTCATAACATGGTACTCCCTTTCCTACGTAGTCGAATCCCGATTAGTTTTGGCAATACTCTGCAGCATCAGGGGGGTTTAAACTAATGCGGGGGGTTTAAACTAATGCAGCAGGGGCATGGGAACCTGGATTGTAGTTTTAGGGTAAGGGAGAATGAGAGTATAGAGGTCAGGAGCTCAGATTTGACGTCGCAGGAGGGGGCCAGTGTTCAGGTAGGTGGTTTGAAGTGTGTCTACTTCAATGCCAGGAGTATACGAAATAAGGTAGGGGAACTGGCAGCATGGGTTGGTACCTGGGACTTCGATGTTGTGGCCATTTCGGAGACATGGATAGAGCAGGGACAGGAATGGATGTTGCAGGTTCCGGGGTTTAGGTGTTTTAGTAAGCTCAGAGAAGGAGGCAAAAGAGGGGGAGGTGTGGCGCTGCTAGTCAAGAGCAGTATTACGGTGGCGGAGAGGATGCTAGATGGGGACACATCTTCCGAGGTAGTATGGGCTGAGGTTAGAAACAGGAAAGGAGAGGTCACCCTGTTGGGAGTTTTCTATAGGCCTCCAAATAGTTCTAGGGATGTAGAGGAAAGGATGGCGAGGATGATCCTGGATAAGAGCGAAAGTAACAGGATAGTTATTATGGGAGACTTTAACTTTCCAAAGATTGACTGGAAAAGATATAGTTCGAGTACATTAGATGGGTCGTTTTTTGTACAGTGTGTGCAGGAGGGTTTCCTGACACAGTTTGTTGACAGGCCAACAAGAGGCGAGGCCACATTGGATTTGGTTTTGGGTAATGAACCAGGCCAGGTGTTGGATTTGGAGGTAGGTGAGCACTTTGGGGACAGTGACCACAATTCGGTGACGTTTACGTGAAGGATGGAAAGGGATAAGTATACACCGCAGGGCAAGAGTTATAGCTGGGGGAAGGGAAATTATGATGCCATTAGACGTGGCTTGGGGGGGATAAGGTGGAGAAGTAGGCTGCAAGTGTTGGACACACTGGATAAGTGGAGCTTGTTCAAGGATCAGCTACTGCGTGTTCTTGATAAGTATGTACCGGTCAGGCAGGGAGGAAGGTGCCGAGCGAGGGAACCGTGGTTTATCAAAGAAGTGGAATCTCTTGTTAAGAGGAAGAAGGATGCCTATGTGAAGATGAGGTGGGAAGTTTCAGTTGGGGCGATGGATAGTATCAAGGTAGCGAGGAAGGATCTAAAGAGAGAGCTAAGACGAGCAAGGAGGGGACATGAGAAGTATTTGGCAGGAAGGATCAAGGAAAACCCAAAAGCTTTCCAATAGGTATGTCAGGAATAAGCGAATGACTAGGGAAAGAGTAGGACCAGTCAAGGACAGGGATGGGAAGTTGTGTGTAGAGTCTGAAGAGATAGGTGAGATACTAAATGAATATTTTTCGTCAGTATTCACTCAGGAAAAAGATAATGTTGTGGAGGAGAATGCTGAGCTCCAGGTAAATAGATTAGATGGCATTGAGGTATGTAGGGAAGAGGTGTTGGCAATTCTGGACAGGCTGAAAATAGATAAGTCCCCGGGACCTGATGGGATTTATCCTAGGATTCTCTGGGAGGCCAGGGAAGAGATTGCTGGACCATTGGCTTTGATTTTTATGTCATCATTGGCTACAGGAATAGTGCCAAAGGACTGGAGGATAGCAAATGTGGTCCCTTTGTTCAAAAAGGGGAGCAGAGACAACCCCGGCAACTATAGACCGGTGAGCCTCACGTCTGTAGTGGGTAAAGTCTTGGAGGGGATTATAAAAGACAAGATTTATAATCATCTAGATAGGAATAATATGATCAGGGATAGTCAGCATGGCTTTGTGAAGAGTAGGTCATGCCTCCTAAACCTTATCGAGTTCTTTGAGAAGGTGACTGAACAGGTAGATGAGGGTAGAGCAGTTGATGTGGTGTATATGGATTTCAGCAAAGCGTTTGATAAGGTTCCCCACGGTAGGCTATTGCAGAAAATACGGAGGCTGGGGATTGAGGGTGATTTAGAGATGTGGATCAGAAATTGGCCAGCTGAAAGAAGACAGAGGGTGGTGGTTGATGGGAAATGTTCAGAATGGAGTTCAGTCACAAGTGGAGTACCACAAGGATCTGTTCTGGGGCCGTTGCTGTTTGTCATTTTTATCAATGACCTAGAGGAAGGCGCAGAAGGGTGGGTGAGTAAATTTGCAGACGATACTAAAGTCGGTGGTGTTGTCGATAGTGTGGAAGGAAGTAGCAGGTTACAGAGGGATATAGATAAGCTGCAGAGCTGGGCTGAGAGGTGGCAAATGGAGTTTAATGTAGAGAAGTGTGAGGTGATTCACTTTGGAAGGAATAACAGGAATGCGGAATATTTGGCTAATGGTAACGTTCTTGGAAGTGTGGATGAGCAGAGGGATCTAGGTTTCCATGTACATAGATCCCTGAAAGTTGCCACCCAGGTTGATAGGGTGGTGAAGAAGGCCTATGGAGTGTTGGCCTTTATTGGTAGAGGGATTGAGTTCCGGAGTCAGGAGGTCATGTTGCAGCTGTACAGAACTCTGGTACGGCCGCATTTGGAGTATTGCGTACAGTTCTGGTCACCGCATTATAGGAAGGACGTGGAGGCTTTGGAGCGGGTGCAGAGGAGATTTACCAGGATGTTGCCTGGTATGGAGGGAAAATCTTATGAGGAAAGGCTGATGGACTTGAGGTTGTTTTCGTTGGAGAGAAGAAGGTTAAGAGGAGACTTAATAGAGGCATACAAAATGATCAGGGGGTTGGATAGGGTGGACAGTGAGAGCCTTCTCCCGCGGATGGAAATGGCTGGCACGAGGGGACATAACTTTAATCTGAGGGGTAATAGATATAGGACAGAGGTCAGAGGTAGGTTCTTTACGCAAAGAGTAGTGAGGCCGTGGAATGCCCTACCTGCTACAGTAGTGAACTCGCCAACATTGACGGCATTTAAAAGTTTATTGGATAAACATATGGATGATAATGGTATAGTGTAGGTTAGATGGCTTTTGTTTCGGTGCAATATCGTGGGCCGAAGGGCCTGTACTGCGCTGTATTGTTCTATGTTCTATGTTCTATCGTGCAGCCTATCCGCACGAGGAAATGGCGAAGGAGAGCCTAGCACCCGGTATACAAAATGAGATCCCCTATTTTCGGTTTTCACCAGGCCCCCGAACCCCTTGATCTACAATAAAGACCATTTGTGTTGCATCTTTTGTAAATAAAGAAATGGAAAGATTGTACACCCCTGTGCTTGACTGCCAAACCAGAGGAAAAATGTGAATGTTGCTATTATTTTTGTATCGTTTAGGAAGTTAATATAACTGAATGTTTTAGTGAGTGTAGTTTATTGAGGACAGTTGGAGGTACCGTTTTTTGTGTGTTGTAATGCATGTCCCTGTCTGACATAGCAGCACTTAGAAATTGTTAGTTAAAATTTTTACTGCATAGTTATGGTCAGTGTAGAGGCCATGGAAGAGTGCTCGCTGGGTCAGGGAATGAAGACAACGCAGTTATGTGATCCTTCACGCTTCGCGTTAGGGATCACAAGCAGGGAGTGTAGCCACCTGGGTTGGCCACTTCCCGACTTAAAATGGAGATCCACAAAGGCTGCAGGGAAATTCAGCCAACACAGGCAAAAATGAGCAAGTGCAGAAATCCTGTGTATGGGAACTTGCAAAAAACCAGACAGCACTGAAACTCACAGCCATCTGCATAGTAATGAGCGATTCCCAGGCACAATGGAAACATTTCAGGTGAATAAGGCCAAGCCAGACTCCTGGTCGCCAGCAGGAGCCGAGACAAAGGAAGGCCAACGGACATTTAGGGATCACCCAGCGATCAGGGAACAACTCCAGTATTGGAGAAATCGATCCAAGTGATCGGAACGCAGTCCAATAATTTGGAACCAGCTACGGGGTCCACCCCGAAGGGCGGGAAGCCCCTGGGGACTATAAAATAGAGTCCCCAAGTTCAATTCGTCCTTCTTGGCAGCGTCACTCAACAACTTGAATCAACCCGTGAGAGTGAACTGCCCAAGCTGCCGCATCAACCAAGTAAGTCTCCAGTCAACGCACGCTACGAGATAGGCGCTCCTAGCTACCAGTCCATACCAGCCTTTGAATCCTGCAGACTCAGATCGAACGAAAGTCCACGGTGGACACGTCCTGCCAGATAGTGCCCCCTGAAACCCCCCTGACCTGGTGGGCCAATTCCGAAGCTAAATATATGCCTTTAAGCGATAGAGAATAGTCTAGAAAGTAGAGTTTATGCAAGAGTACTGATTTATTGTGTATAATAAATGTGTTTTGATTTGAATCTTACTAATTGGTGTGTTGAGTTACTGATCAGTACTTGAACTTGAACCTCGTGGTGGTATCATAAAGATACCTGGCGACTCTAGAGCAAAGGTTATAGAAACAGAGCAAATTAAGCAAAGATACAACGGGCAACATTTCAGAGCCAACCAAAAGTTAGCAACAGGTGTCAACAACTTAGGGCTGGATTCTCCGATTTTGAGGCTATGTTTGGAGCATGTGTCTAGTCTTACCACCAAAAAGCCGGCAGCGCCCCCGCACCGAAGCTCTGCCCGGTGGGAGGGCTAGCAGCCACGCCATGTAAAGCCCCCGGCTTTACCTGCGCGATACGGATGGAGAATTGCCGGGTCTGTGGTCGCACATGCGCACAGCTGCAACCTGAAGCGGTCGCGCCGCACAACTTGGCGCCGGCCACGGTGGACACGTCCTGCCAGATAGTGCCCCCTGAAACCCCCCTCGCCATCCCCTGGACCACCACCCACCAGTCCCCTCCAGCCCCCGCCAAAGACCCCCCCCCCCCGACCAGCGGAGCGGCTCCCACCCTCCCCCCCGACTGTGGTGGCGCTAGGTAAAGTTCGCAGTCGCCACGGAAGGCCCCTGGAAACTGTGAGCATACGTGCCCCATGCCATCAGAAAGTCGGCTCATCGGGGGTGGAGCATCGGGAGAGGGCCTCAGGTGACGCCCTGAGGCCGCCGCAACGGCTTGCGGTGTACTCAGCAATTATGCTGTTTTTGAGGGAGCGGAGCATCTGAAAAGTGGCCCCAGCCCCAATTTCGGCGTAAACACTGATTCTCCAGCCAATCGCCAAACACGATTTTGGCATCGGCAATCGGAGAATCGGAGCAGCTAAACATGTGGCTAAACAGCTGGTGTAGGAGGGAGGGTTTCCATTATCTGGACCACTGGGAGCTCTTCCGGGGCAGGTGTGACCTGTATAAGAAGGACGGTTTGCATCTAAACCGGAGAGGCATAAATATCCTGGCCGCGAGGTTTGCTAGTGTCACACGGGAGGGTTTAAACTAGTAAGGCAGGGGGGTGGGCACGGGAGCAATAGGTCAGAAGGTGAGAGCATTGAGGGAGAACTAGGGAATAGGGACGGTGTGGCTCTGAGGCAGAGCAGACAGGGAGAAGTTGCTGAACACAGCGGGTCTGGTGGCCTGAAGTGCATATGTTTTAATGCAAGAAGTATTACGGGTAAGGCTTCTTGAGCTTAGAGCTTGGATTAGTACTTGGAACTATGATGTTGTTGCCATTACAGAGACCTGGTTGAGGGAAGGGCAGGATTGGCAGCTAAACGTTCCAGGATTTAGATGTTTCAGGCGTGATAGAGGGGGATGTAAAAGGGGAGGCAGAGATGCGCTACTGGTTCGGGAGAATATCACAGCTGTACTGCAGGAGGACACCTCAGAGGGCAGTGAGGCTATATGGGTAGAGATCAGGAATAAGAAGGGTGCAGTCACAATGTTGGGGGTTTACTACAGGCCTCCCAACAGCCAGCGGGAAAGAGAGGAGCAGGTAGGTAGACAGATTTTGGAAAAGAGTAAAAACAACAGGGTTGTGGTGATGGGAGACTTCAACGTCCCCAATATTGACTGGGACTCACTTAGTGCCAGGGGCTTAGACGGGGCGGAGTTTGTAAAGAGCATCCAGGAGGGCTTCTTAAAACAATATGTAGACAGTCCAACTAGGGAAGGGGCGGTACTGGACCTGGTATTGGGGAATGAGCCCGGCCAGGTGGTAGATGTTTCAGTAGGGGAGCATTTCGGTAACAGTGACCACAATTCAGTAAGTTTTAAAGTACTGGTGGACAAGTATAAGAGTGGTCCTAGGATGAATGTGCTAAATTGGGGGAAGGCTAATTATAACAATATTAGGCGGGAACTGAAGAACATAGATTGGGGGCGGATGTTTGAGGGCAAATCAACATCTGACATGTGGGAGGCTTTCAAGTGGCAGTTGAAAGGAATTCAGGACCGGCATGTTCCTGTGAGGAAGAAGGATAAATACGGCAATTTTCGGGAACCTTGGATGACGAGAGATATTGTAGGCCTCGTCAAAAAGAAAAAGGAGGCATTTGTCAGGGCTAAAAGGCTGGGAACAGACGAAGCCTGCGTGGAATATAAGGAAAGTAGAAAGGAACTTAAGCAAGGAGTCAGGAGGGCTAGAAGGGGTCACGAAAAGTCATTGGCAAATAGGGTTAAGGAAAATCCCAAGGCTTTTTACACGTACATAAAAAGCACGAGGGTAGCCAGGGAAAGGGTTGGCCCACTGAAGGATAGGCAAGGGAATCTATGTGTGGAGCCAGAGGAAATGGGTGAGGTACTAAATGAATACTTTGCATCAGTATTCACCAAAGAGAAGAAATTGGTAGATGTTGAGTCTGGAGAAGGGTGTAGAGATAGCCTGGGTCACATTGAGATCCAAAAAGACGAGGTGTTGGGTGTCTTAAAAAATATTCAGGTAGATAAGTCCCCAGGGCCTGATGGGATCTACCCCAGAATACTGAAGGAGGCTGGAGAGGAAATTGCTGAGGCCTTGACAGAAATCTTTGGATCCTCGCTGTCTTCAGGGGATGTTCCGGAGGACTGGAGAATAGCCAATGTTGTTCCTCTGTTTAAGAAGGGTAGCAAGGATAATCCCGGGAACTACAGGCCGGTGAGCCTTACTTCAGTGGTAGGGAAATTACTGGAGAGAATTCTTCGAGACAGGATCTACTCCCATTTGGTAGCAAATGGACGTATTAGTGAGAGGCAGCATGGTTTTGTGAAGGGAAGGTCGTGTCTCACTAACTTGATAGAGTTTTTCGAGGAGGTCACAAAGATGATTGATGCAGGTAGGGCAGTGGATGTTGTCTATATGGACTTCAGTAAGGCCTTTGACAAGGTCCCTCATGGTAGACTAGTGCAAAAGGTGAAGTCACACGGGATCAGGGGTGAGCTGGCAAGGTGGATACAGAACTGGCTAGGCCACAGAAGGCAGAGAGTAGCAATGAAAGGATGCTTTTCTAATTGGAGGGCTGTGACCAGTGGTGCTCCACAGGGATCAGTGCTGGGACCTTTGCTCTTTGTAGTATATATAAATGATTTGGAGGAAAATGTAACTGGTCTGATTAGTAAGTTTGCAGACGACACAAAGGTTGGTGGAATTGCGGATAGCGATGAGGACTGTCGGAGGATACAGCAGGATTTAGATTGTTTGGAGACTTGGGCGGAGAGATGGCAGATGGAGTTTAATCCGGACAAATGTGAGGTAATGCATTTTGGAAGGTCTAATGCAGGTAGGGAATATACAGTGAATGGTAGAACCCTCAAGAGTATTGAAAGTCAAAGAGATCTAGGAGTACAGGTCCACAGGTCATTGAAAGGGGCAACACAGGTGGAGAAGGTAGTCAAGAAGGCATACGGCATGCTTGCCTTCATTGGCCGGGGCATTGAGTATAAGAATTGGCAAGTCATGTTGCAGCTGTATAGAACCTTAGTTAGGCCACACTTGGAGTATAGTGTTCAATTCTGGTCGCCACACTACCAGAAGGATGTGGGGGCTTTAAAGAGGGTGCAGAAGAGATTTACCAGAATGTTGCCTGGGATGGAGGGCATTAGCTATGAGGAGCGGTTGAATAAACTCGGTTTGTTCTCACTGGAACGAAGGAGGTTGAGGGGAGACCTGATAGAGGTATACAAAATTATGAGGGGCATAGACAGAGTGGATAGTCAGAGGCTTTTCCCCAGGGTAGAGGGGTCAATTACTAGGGGGCATAGGTTTAAGGTGAGAGGGGCAAGGTTTAGAGTAGATGTACGAGGCAAGTTTTTTACGCAGAGGGTAGTGGGTGCCTGGAACTCGCTACCGGAGGAGGTGGTGGAAGCAGGGACGATAGTGACATTTAAGGGGCATCTTGACAAATACATGAATAGGATGGGAATAGAGGGATATGGACCCAGGAAGTGTAGAAGATTGTAGTTTAGTCGGGCAGCATGGTCGGCACGGGCTTGGAGGGCTGAAGGGCCTGTTCCTGTGCTGTACATTTCTTTGTTCTTTGTTGTTCTTTGTAATCCAGCCCTTAGTCTCAGGAACGGAGAATCCCGCCAAAGATCTTTAACACCAGCTAATGGGATGCTGCATCATTCTCCTTTCTCTAACCTAGAACTACTGGGCTGCATTCTCTGATGCTGCAGCTATGTCTGCAGGATCCGTCTGGTCTTATGACCAACAAGTCAGCGCCGCCTTCTACGAATCCTCCGCCCGGTAGGGGGTTAGCAGCTGCACCACGTAAAGCCTCTCCGGCTTTACCTGCGGATACCACCGCAGAATGGACAGGTCCGTGGCCGTCCGTGCGCACGGTGGCGGCCGCACTGTACAGCATGGCGCTGGCCCTGCGCGGACCCGGCCTGCCAAAACTGCCCCCCTGTAACCCCCTTCGCCATCCCTGGACTGTTGTGTTATGCTTCTTCATGTAGCATAAGCTGCTTCCTTGATGTATGCTCTGACAAAGGAAGGTTCAGACTTGGAGATAGGGAACACATTTTTTGAACAGTTAACAATTCTCTACTTGAGCTCGACTCTCCTGCTAATCTTGCTGCAGTAACTCAGTCTAACTAACCAATCTTCTCTAAACCATGCGGTGGGTGTGATGCTTCTGATCTGCCCCTGTCCTTCTCTCTAAGTGTCACCTGTGGAAAGAGAAAGAGCATGTGTGCCCTGTCCTTTTATATGTGGGTTTTGTAATGCCCCCTTGTGGTAGTGTCACCTCTGGGTGTCTTGACTGCCCATTGGTTGTGTCCTATTCTATGTGTTCATTAGCTGTATGTCGGTATGTCATGATGTCTCTGGTGCTCCCTCTAGTATTTACCCAGTCCCAGTGTATCCACATGAACCCCCTGTGTATTTACAGTGATGTATATCACCACATGGACCACCCCTCACCAGTCCCCCCAGCCCCCTGCCGAAGCCACCCCAGCCAGCAGAACAGCTCCACCCCCCCCCGCCCCCCCCCCGCCCCGCCCCCCCCCCAACTCTGGCGTCGCTGGGCACAGTCCGCTGCCACCACGCAAGGTCCCTGAAAGTTGTGAGGACACGTGTCCCACGCCATCGGGGACACTCCCATTGGGGGCGGAGCATCGGATAAACAGCACTGCCCCCGGTTCCAGCGTAAAAATTGACTCTCCGGCCTTGTGTCGAACGTGATTTCGGTGTCGGCGATTGGAGAATCCAGCCCACTGATACCAATTGGAGAACTCCAATTGATTCCATGGCTGAGAACAGCTAGATCAGCTTTGACTTGGAATTGAACCTATTGTGGTCTGCACTAGCCAGTACCCCATGAAGAAGTGTATTTAGCCAGAAGAACGAACATTAGTCAATGGAATGCTAAGGGCTGGATGTAAAAATTGCTGATCTGAGTTCCCGGTTGGCAACATGTACATTTAGAGCACATGATCAGAAAACTGACGAGAGTCGGAGGGGAACTTCTTTGATTGCACTGACTACACCAATTCCCAAGGGAATGATAACCTCTGCAAGAGCGCTCAAGGTATTCCACAATATATTAATGAGGAAACCTGCATGGGACACATGTGGGCATCACAGAGACATGGCTGCAAGGGGATCAGGGCTGGGATCTAAATATCCAAGGATATGTGTCCTATCGAAAGGACAGGCAGATGGGCAAAGGGGACAGTGTTGCATTGTTAGTAAGGAATGAAGTTAAATCGATAGCAAGGAGCGATATAGGGTCAGAAGGCATGGAATCTCTGTGGGTAGAGTTGAGGAATCGCAAAGGTAAAAAGACCCTGATGGGAGTTATATACAGGCCCCCAAGCAGTAGTCAGGATATGCGGCAGAAAATAAATCAGGAGATAGAAAAGGCATGCAAAAAAGCCAATATTACAATAATCATGGGGGACTTCAATATGCAGGTGGACTGGGAAAATTCGGTTGGTAGTGAATCCCAAGAAAAGGAATTTGTGGAATGTCGAAGAGATGTTTTTTTGGAGCAGCTTGTGACAGAGCCTACTAGGGAACAGGAAATTCTGGATTTGTTGATGTGAAATGAGGCAGACTTGATTAGGGAACTTAAGGTGAAGGAACCCTTAGAGAGCAGTGATCACAATATGATAGAATTTACCCTGCAGTTTGAGAGGGAGAAGCCACAATCAGATGTAACAATTGCAATTAAATAAGGGTAACTAAAAAGACATGAGGGAGGAGCTGGCCAGAGTTGATTGGAAAAGGAGCCTATCAGGGAAGACAGTGGAACAGCAATGGCAGGAGTTTTTGGGGGTTGTTAGAGAGGCACAACAGAAATTAATCCCAAGGAGGAGGAAACATGCTAAGGACAGGACAAGGCATCCATGGCTGAGGAGGGATGTCCAGGACAGCTTAAAGTCTAAAGAAAAAACATACAAAGTGACAGGTTTAGTGGGAAACCAGAGGATTGGGAAGCCTTTAAAAGCGAGCAGAGGACAACAAAAAAAGCAATAAGGGGGAGAAGATGAATTATGTGTGCAAGCTAGCTAGTAAGTAGCACACGTGGCTAGCACAGTGGCTTCACAGCGCCAGGGTCCCAGGTTTGATTCCCTGCTGGGTCACTGTACGGAGTCTGCACATTCTCCCCGTGTCTGCGTGAGTTTCCTCTGGGTGCTCCGGTTTCCTCCGACAGTCCAAAGACGTGCAGGTTAGGTGGATTGGCCATGATAAATTGCCCTGAGTGACCAAAAAGGTTAGGAGGGGTTATTGGGTTACGGGGATAGGGTGGAAGTAAGGGCTTAAGTGGGTCGGTGCACACTCAATGGGCCGAATGGCCTCCTTCTGTTCTATGTTCTATGTTCTAATATAAAGGAAGATAGGAAGAGTTTTTTCAATATATAAAAGGTAAGAGAGAGGCAAAAATAGATATTGGACCACTGGAAAATGTGGCTAGAGAAGTAATAATAGGAAACAAAGAAATTGCAGACAAACTGAATAGTTACTTTTCATCAGTCTTCACGGTGGAGTACACCAGGAGCTCCAGGAGAATCAGGGGGCAGAGGTGAGTGCAGTGGCCATTACTAAGGAGAAGGTTCTGGGGAAACTGAAAGGGAAACTGGAACCTCCTGAGTGCAAATGGTTTGGATGGAGCAGATTTTGTCAGGTGTGTACAGGAAGGATTCTTGACTCAATATGTAGATGAGCCGACTAGAGGAGGCCATATTGGACTTGGTGCTCGGCAACGAATCAGGCCAGGTGTCAGATGTCTCGGTGGGAGAGCATTTCGGTGACAGTGACCACAACTCCTTGAGCTTTACCATAGTCATGGAGAGGGATAGGAACACACAGTATGGGAAGGTATTTAATTGGGGGAGGGGAAATTATACTGCTATTAGACAGGAGCTGAGGAGCATAAAATGGGGATAATTGTTCTTGGGGAAATGCACAACAGTAATGTGGGGGTTGTTTAAGGAGCACTTGCTGCGAGTGCTGGATAGTTTTGTCCCACTGAGACGAGGAAGGAATGGTAAGGTGAAGGAGCCTTGGTTGACAAGAGAAGTGGAGCTTCTAGTCAAGAGGAAGAAGGAAGCATACGTAAGGTTGAGGAAGCAAGGATCTGACTCAGCTCTAGAGGGTTACAAGGAAGCCAGGAAGGAACTCAAAAATGAACTGAAGAGAGCTAGACTCTCTTCAGTCTAAAAATCTCTGGCGGGTAGGATTGGGGAAAACCCAAAGATGTTCCACATTTATGTGAGAAATAAGAGGATGAACAGAGTGTGAGTAGGGCTGATCAGGGATAGTGGAGGGAACTTGTGTCTGGAGTCTGAGGAGATGGGGGAGGCCCTAAATGAATATTTTGCTTCAGTATTCACTAAAGAGAGGGACCTCGTTGCTCATGAGAACAGTGTGAACCAGGTTAATAGACTCAAACAGGTTGATATTAAGAAGGAGGATGTGCTGGAAATTTTGAAAAGCATCAGGATAGATAAGTCACCTGGGCCTGACAGGATATACCCAAGGTTTACCAAGGGAAGCGAGGGAGGAGATTGCTGCGCTGTTGGCGATGATCTTTGCGTCCTCACTCTCCACTGGAGTAGTACCGGATGATTGGCGGGAGGTGAACGTTGTTCCCCTGTTCAAGAAAAGGAATAGAGAAATCCCTGGGAATTACAGACCCATCAGTCTTACGTCTGTGGTGAGCAAAATATTGGAAAGGATTCTGAGAGGTAGGATTTATGATTATTTCGAAAAACATAATTTGATCAAAGATAGTCAGCATGGCTTTGTGGGGGGCAGGTCATGCCTCGCAAGCCTCATTGAATTCTTTGAGGATGTGACATTGATGAAGGTCGGGCAGTGGATGTGGTGTATATGGATTTCAGTAAGGCATTTGATAAGGTTCCGCATGGTAGGGTCATTCAGAACATTAGGGGGCATGGGAGACAGGGAAATTTGGCTGTCTGGATACAGAATTGGCTGGTCGAACAAAGACAGCGAGTGGCAGTGGATGGAAAGTATTCCGCCTGGAGGTTGGTGACCAATGGTATCCCGCAATGATCTGTTCTGGGACCTCTGCTCTTTGTGGTTTTTATAAATGACTTGGATGAGGAAGTGGAAGGATGGGTTAGTAAGTTTGCCGATGACACAAAGGTTGGTGGAGTTGTAGATAGTGTTGAGGGTTGTTGTAGGTTTCAACAGGACATTGACAGGATGAGAGCTGGGCTGAGAATTGGCAGATAGAGTTCAACCTTGATAAATGTGAAGTGATTCATTTTGCAAGGTCAAATTTGAATGCTGAATACAGGGTTAAAGGCAGGATTCTTGGAAGTGTGGAGGAACAGAGGGATCTTGGGGTCCACATGCATAGATCCCTCAAAGTTGCCACCCAGGTTGATAGGGTAGGTAAGAAGGCGTATGGTGTGTTGGCTTTCATTAACGGGGATTGAGTTTAAGAGCCATAAGGTTTTGCTGCAGCTTTATAAAACCGTAGTTAGACCACACTTGGAATATTGTGTCCAGTTCTGGTCGCCTCATTATAGGAAGGATGAGAATGCTTTGGAGAGGGTACAGAGGAGATTTCCCAGGATGCTGCCTGGGGGGCATGTCTTATGAAGAAAGGTTGAGGGAGCTAGGGCTTTTCTCACTGGAGCGAAGAAGGAAGAGAGGTGACTTGATAGAGGTGTACAAGGTGATGAGAGGCATGGATAGAGTGGATAGCCAGAGACTTTTCGCCAGGGTGGAAATGGCTGTCTGTCACGAGGGGACATAATTTTAAGGTGATTGGAGGAAGGTACAGGGGAGATGTCAGAGGTAGGTTCTTTACACAGTGAGTGGTGGGTGTGTGGAATGCACTGCCAGCAGAGGTGGTGGAGTAGGAGTCATTAGGGACATTTAAGCGACTCTTAGACAGGCACATGGACAGCAGTAAATTGAAGGGGTGTAGGTTAGGTTGATCTCAGATTAGGATAAATGGTCGGCACAGCATCGTGGGCTGAAGGGCCTGTACTGTGCTGTACTGTTCTATGTTCTATGTCTGAAGGTGAACAAGTCACCTGGACCGGATTGACTACACCCCAGGGTCCTCAAAGAAATAGCTGAGAAAATTGTGGAGGCATTGGTGATGATCTTTCAGGAATCACTGGAGGCAGGAAGGGTCACAGAGGACTGGAAAGTGGCTAATGTAACACCGCTGTTTAAGAAAGGAGGGAGGCAGTAGGCGGGAAATTATAGGCCGGTTAGCTTGACTTCGGTCATTGGTAAGAGTAGAGTAGAGTCTGTTATTAAAGATGAGATCGCGAAGTACTTGGAAGTGCATGGTAAAATAGGACAGAGTCAGCACGTCGTCAAAGGGAGGTTGTGTCTGACAAATCTGTTGGAGTTCTTTGAGGAGGTAACAAGGAAGTTAGATAAAGGAGAACCAGTGGATGTGATTTATTTAGATTTCCAGAAGGCCTTTGACAAGGTGCCGCATAGGAGACTGTTAAATAAGTTAAAAGCCCATGGTGTTAAGGGTAAGATCCTGGCATGGATAGAGGATTGGCTGACTGGCAGAAGGCAGAGAGTGGGGGTAAAGGGGTCTTTTTCAGGATGGCAGCCGGTGACTAGTGGTGTGCCTCAGGGGTCTGTGCTGGGACCACAACTTTTCACAGTATATATTGATGATCTGGAAGAAAGTACTGAAGGCACTGTTGCTAAGTTTGCAGATGATACAAAGATCTGTAGAGGGACAGATAGTATTGAGGAAGCAAGGGGGCTGCAGAAGGACTTGGACAGGCTAGGAGAGTGAGCAATGAAGTAGCAAATGAAGTACAATGTGGAAAAATGTGAGGTTATGCACTTTGGAAGGAGGAATTTAGGCATAGACTATTTTCTAAATGGGGAAATGCTTAGGAAATCAGAAGTACAAAGGGACTTGGGAGTCCTTGTTCATGATTCTCTTGAGGTTAATGTGCAGGTTCAGTCAGCAGTTAAGAAGGCAAATGCAATGTTAGCATTCATGTCAAGAGGGCTAGAATACAAGACCAGGGATGTACTTATGAGGCTGCATAAGGCTCTGGTCAGACCCCATTTGGAGTATTGTGAGCAGTTTTGGGCCCCGTTTCAGAGGAAGGAGTGCTGGCCTTAGAAAGGGTCCAGAGGAGGTTCACAAGAATGATCCCTGGAATGAAGAACATAGAACATAGAACAATACAGCGCAGTACAGGCCCTTCGGCCCACGATGTTGCACCGAAACAAAAGCCATCAAACCTACACTATGCCATTATCATCCATATGTTTATCCAATAAACTTTTAAATGCCCTCAATGTTGGCGAGTTCACTACTGTAGCAGGTAGGGCATTCCACGGCCTCACTACTCTTTGCGTAAAGAACCTACCTCTGACCTATGTCCTATATCTATTACCCCTCAGTTTAAAGTTATGTCCCCTCATGCCAGCCATTTCCATCCGCGGGAGAAGGCTCTCACTGTCCACCCTATCCAACCCCCTGATCATTTTGTATGCCTCTATTAAGTCTCCTCTTAACCTTCTTCTCTCCAACGAAAACAACCTCAAGTCCATCAGCCTTTCCTCATAAGATTTTCCCTCCATACCAGGCAACATCCTGGTAAATCTCCTCTGCACCCGCTCCAAAGCCTCCACGTCCTTCCTATAATGCGGTGACCAGAACTGTACGCAATACTCCAAATGCGGCCGTACCAGAGTTCTGTACAGCTGCAATATGACCTCCCGACTCCGGAACTCAATCCCTCTACCAATAAAGGCCAACACTCCATAGGCCTTCTTCACAACCCTATCAACCTGGGTGGCAACTTTCAGGGATCTATGTACATAGACACCTAGATCCCTCTGCTCATCCACACTTTCAAGAACTTTACCATTAGCCAAATATTCCGCATTCCTGTTATTCCTTCCAAAGTGAATCACCTCACACTTCTCTACATTAAACTCCATTTGCCACCTCTCAGCCCAGCTCTGCAGCTTATCTATATCCCTCTGTAACCTGCTGCATCCTTCCACACTATCGACAACACCACCGACTTTAGTATCGTCTGCAAATTTACTCACCCACCCTTCTGCGCCTTCCTCTGGGTCATTGATAAAAATGACAAACAGCAACGGCCCCAGAACAGATCCTTGTGGGACTCCACTTGTGACTGTACTCCATTCTGAACATTTCCCATCAACCACCACCCTCTGTCTTCTTTCAGCTAGCCAATTTCTGATCCACATCTCTAAATCACCCACAATCCCCAGCCTCCGTATTTTCTGCAATAGCCTACCGTGGGGAACCTTATCAAACGCTTTGCTGAAATCCATATACACCACATCAACTGCTCTACCCTCATCTACCTGTTCAGTCACCTTCCCAAAGAACTCAATAAGGTTTGTGAGGCATGACCTACCCTTCACAAAGCCATGCTGACTATCCCTGATCATATTATTCCTATCTAGATGATTATAAATCTTGTCTCTTATAATCCCCTCCAAGACTTTACCCACTACAGACGTGAGGCACATCGGTCTATAGTTGCCGGGGTTGTCTCTGCTCCCCTTTTTGAACAAAGGGACCACATTTGCTGTCCTCCAGTCCTCTGGCACTATTCCTGTAGCCAATGATGACATAAAAATCAAAGCCAAAGGTCCGGCAATCTCTTCCCTGGCCTCCCAGAGAATCCTAGGATAAATCCCATCAGGTCCCGGGGACTTATCTATTTTCAGCCTGTCCAGAATTGCCAACACCTCTTCCCTACGTACCTCAATGCCATCTATTCTATTAGCCTGGGGCTCAGCATTCTCCTCCACAACATTATCTTTTTCCTGAGTGAATACTGACGAAAAATATTCATTTAGTATCTCGCCTATCTCTTCAGACTCCACACACAATTTCCCATCCCTGTCCTTGACTGGTCCTCCTCTTTCCCTCGTCATTCGCTTATTCCTGACATACCTATAGAAAGCTTTCGGGTTTTCCTTGATCCTTCCTGCCAAATACTCCTCATGTCCCCTCCTTGCTCGTCTTAGTTCTCTCTTTACATCCTTCCTCGCTACCTTGTAACTATCCATCGCCCCAACTGAAACTTCACACCTCATCTTCACATAGGCCTCCTTCTTCCTCTTAACAAGAGATTCCACTTCCTTGGTAAACCACGGTTCCCTCGCTCGACGCCTTCCTCCCTGCCTGACCGGTACGTACTTATCAAGAACACGCAGTAGCTGATCCTTGAACAAGCCCCACTTATCCAGTGTGCCCAACACTTGCAGCCTACTTCTCCACCTTATCCCCCCCAAGTCACGTCTAATGGCATCATAATTTCCCTTCCCCCAGCTATAACTCTTGCCCTGCGGTGTATACTTATCCCTTTCCATCCTTGACGTAAACGTCACCGAATTGTGGTCACTGTCCCCAAAGTGCTCTCCTACCTCCAAATCCAACACCTGGCCTGGTTCATTACCCAAAACCAAATCCAACGTGGCCTTGCCTCTTGTTGGCCTGTCAACATTTTGTTTCAGGAAACACTCCTGCACACACTGTACAAAAAACGACCCATTTATTGTACTCGAACTATATCTTTTCCAGTCAATATTTGGAAAGTTAAAGTCTCCCATAATAACTACCCTGTTACTTTCGCTCTTATCCAGAATCATCTTCGCCATCCTTTCCTCTACATCCCTAGAACTATTAGGAGGCCTATAAAAAACTCCCAACAGGGTGACCTCTCCTTTCCTGTTTCTAACTTCAGCCCATACTACCTCGGAAGAAGAGTCCCCATCTAGCATTCTCTCCGCCACCGTAATACTGCTCTTGACTAGCAGCGCCACACCTCCCCCTCTTTTGCCTCCTTCTCTGAACTTACTAAAACACCTAAACCCCGGAACCTGCAACATCCATTTCTGTCCCTGCTCTATCCATGTCTCCGAAATGGCCACAACATCGAAGTCCCAGGTACCAACCCATGCTGCCAGTTCCCCTACCTTGTTTCGTATACTCCTGGCATTGAAGTAGACACACTTCAAACCACCTACCTGAACACTGGCCCCCTCCTGCGACGTCAAATCTGTGCTCCTGACCACTATACTCTCATTCTCCCTTACCCTAAAACTACAATCCATGTTCCCATGCCCCTGCTGCATTAGTTTAAACCCCCCCAAAGAGCACTAACAAATCTCCCCCCCCAGGATATTTGTGCCCCTCAGGTTCAGATGTAGACCATCCTGTCTTTAGAGGTCCCACCTTCCCCAGAAAGAGCCCCAGTTATCCAGAAATCTGAATCCCTCCCGCCTGCACCATCCCTGTAGCCACGTGTAAATGCTCTCTCTCCCTATTCCTCATCTCACTATCACGTGGCACGGGCAACAACCCAGAGATAACAACTCTGTTTGTTCTAGTTCTGAGCTTCCATCCTAGCTCCCTGAAAGCCTGCCTGACATCTTTGTCCCCTTTCCTACCTATGTCGTTAGTGCCAATGTGGACCACGACTTGGGGCTGCTCCCCCTCCCCCCTCAGGACCCGGAAAACACGATCCGAGACGTCACGTACCCTTGCACCTGGGAGGTAACATACCAAACGTGAGTCTCTCACGCTCCCACAAAATCTCCTATCTGTGCCCCTGACTATAGAGTCCCCAATTACTAATGCTCTGCTCTTCTCCCCCCTTCCCTTCTGAGCAACAGGGACAGACTCCGTGCCAGAGGCCCGTACCCCATGGCTTACCCCTGGTAAGTCCCCCCCCCCCCACAAGTATCCAAAGCAGTATACTTGTTTCTCAGGGGAACATGTTGTATGAGGAACGTTTGAGGACTCTGGGTCCGTACTTGTTGGAGTTTAGAAAGATGAGAGGAGATCTTATTGAAACCTGCAGGATACTGCGAGGCCTGGAGAGAGTGGACGTGGAGAGGATGTTTCCACTTGTCGGAAAAACTAGAACCAGTGGACACCATCTCAGACTAAAGGGACAATCCTTTAAAACAGAGATGAGGAGGAATTTCTTTAGCCAGAGGGTGGTGAATCTGTGGAAGGCTGTGGAGGCCAAATCACTGAGTGTCTTTAAGACAGAGAGAGATAGGTTCTTGATTAATAAGGGGATCAGGGGTTATGTGGAGAAGGCAGGAGAATGGGGATGAGAAAATATCTGCCATGATTGAATGGCAGAGCAGACTCGATGGGCAGAATGGCCTAATTCTGCTCCTATGTCTTATGGTTTTACGGTATTAACCCATGCCACTACCCATCCTGCGGAACTGACATAAGTCTGCTACGTGAACAAATTTCTCCCCCACAGAATTATAAAGCACAGAAGAAGGCCATTCAGTCCATTTTGCCTGGCTTTGCTCTTTGATTGAGCTATCTATCTGGTACCTCTCCTCACTTCTTGCTGCCTATCACTGCAAACCTTTCTTTTCGTGTATTGATCCAATTCTCTTTTGAAAGTTGTTATTGACTCTGTCACAACCACTTTTTCAGGCAGTGTATTCCAAATCATAACAACTCACTGCATAAAATAATTCTTCTCCCCTCCCCCTTTTGATCTTTGCCGATTATTGGAAATCCATGCCTTCTGGTTACCTGCCAATGGAAATAGTTTACCCTTATTTACTCTATCAAAACGGCGTCTAATATTTCAAACCTCTATTAAATCCCTCCTTCTCTGGAATAGACCCAGTTTCTCTCATATGTCCATGTGAAACTTTTCTTGCCTTCATAAAACCTATGTAAAGGATGTTGATACTAATCTTTGCTGACTCTGGGCAGGATTCTCTGACCCTGAGCCGGGTGCAACAGAATTGTTGGGGGGGAGGTGCGATTCACGCGACGCCGGTCTGCCAATACTCCGGTAACCGGAGAATCGGTGGCATTGGCACTGGC